>NC_057795.1:265695619-265995619 GCF_018294505.1 Triticum aestivum | reverse complement strand
TTTCTTTTGAACGGCTTCTTCCACTGACCGGGCTTGGATCCGCTGAATCCGGCGTTGACTGTCGTGTCCTCAGTGTTGTCGCCGTTGTTCCGTCGCTTATGTCTGTTGCGACATGGCTTGCCGTTATTGTCGCGGACATCCGAAGTGCCAGAATGTGGTGTAGTGCTGCTGCAAGCCAACCATCTGTCATCGCCCGCGCAAAAGCGGGTCATTAGTGTTGTGAGAGTTGCCATGGACTTGGGTTTTTCCTGGCCGAGGTGTCGGGCGAGCCACTCGTCATGGATATTATGCTTAAAAGCCGCCAGGGCTTCGACGTCCGGACAGTCGACAATTTGGTTCTTTTTAGTTAGGAACCGAGTCCAGAATTTCCTGGCTGACTCTCCGGTCTATTGAGTAATGTGGCTCAAATCATCGGGGTCCGGTGGTCGCATGTATGTGCCCTGGAAGTTTTCGAGAAACGCGTCTTCTAGGTTTTCCCAACTGCCAATGGAATTTGCGGGCAGGCTGTTTAGCCAGTGTCGGGCAGGTCCTTTGAGCTTAAGGGGAAGATACTTGATGGCGTGTAGATCGTCTCCGCGGGCCATGTGAATGTGGAGAAGGAAATCTTCGATCCATACTGCGGGGTCTGTTGTGCCATCGTATGATTCAATTTTTACGGGTTTGAACCCTTCTGGGAATTCATGATCCATCACTTCGTCAGTGAAGCAGAGGGGGTGTGCAGCGCCTCTGTGCTGGGCTATGTGGCTACGCAGTTCGAATTGGTCTGGGTGACTGTGTTCGGCCCGGCCGGATTTGTTGTTAGTGAATCTGGCGTGACGGTCATTGTCGAGTGTTGGGGCGCGCCCCCGCGATCCGTAGATCGATCTTGGTTGTCCTGCTTTGTTTTCCAGTATATCTTGCAGGTCTTGCCTGTTGCCCCAGGCCATAGTGTATTGGCGTGGGGGTACGTGTCGGATTTCGGGTTCCGGCAGACCCTCAAGGTTCGAACTCTGGGGTGCACGCGTAGATCACACCTACTGCCTACCAGTGTCTCGTCGCCTTGCAAGAATCTAAACTACACGAAGAACAACACAAAGGACACGAGGTTTATACTGGTTCGGGCCACCATTGTGGTGTAACACCCTACTCCAGTGTGTGGTGTGGTGGATTGTCTCTGGGGCTGATGATGGATAGTACAAGGGAAGAACAGCCTCGCGAGGGTCTGCTCTTGGCTGGTGCGATGAACTGCTAGGGAGAGTTCAACCGCTTCTCTCTCTCTCTCTCTTGCCTCTCTTTAGCTGTCTCTTGCCTATCCCCCCCCCCCCGGTCCCTTTTCCTGTGGGTGGCTAGTCCTATTTATAGGTGGAGGCCCTGGGCCTCTTCCCAAATATTGAGCGGGAAGGGCGCCAACAATTGGCCATTTCGAAGGGGAACATCTAGTACACTTATCCTGACTAAAGTTGGTCTTCGGCTGCCAAAGATCCTGATGGTGACGCCGGCTTGGGCTCCACGATGACCTCCATCCTGCCGCCCTGCTGGTCTTGGTCTTGTTGCACCGAAATGGTTGCCTTTGCTTGATACTCTTGCCTGCGCTTGCCCCCTTTACACCAAAGAGGAAACAAGGACTCTACGCAGGCCGGCGCCCGACTGGCCTTGGTCGTCATGGCTTGCGTCACGGGCGCCTCGTGAGGTACCCCGCCTTGATCTCTCCGCCTCCTCGCGAGACAGCCTGGCGAGGCTGTGCCTGACGAAGCCTCCTGTCGTCCGCCCCGCGAGGCTTGGCCCCTCGCGAGGGTCTTGAGCATGCGTTGATGAAGGTGGGCCATGTTGGGCCACTCCCTGAGCCACGCTGCAGGCCGCAGGCAGGCAAGTCTGGGTACCCCCGTTCCCAGAACACCGACAGTAGCCCCCGGGCCCAAGGCACACCCGGACTAGGCTTAGCAGGGAAGCGAAGGGGCAAGTACGAAGCACCATGGGTCCCATCAACCTGCAGCCTCGGGTGCCGCATGGCGGTTGATTGGACGTGTGCATCACTGCTCCCCCACGACGCCTCGGCATCTGCACGAATTGACAAGTCCCTGCATGCAAAACGGGTCATGATTACCTGCGATCGTGGAGGCCGGCGGTTGGCCTCCCCCGGCTATATGTACGGAACGGCGCGGCCCTTTCCAGTTTATCCCTTCTTGCTACTCTCCGTCTTCCTCTTTGTCCTCGCTCCTCCCTACGCCAATGGCGCTGATCCGTTGGTTTTCTGCCAAAGAGAAGGGGAAGGCCCCCCGAGAGGATCATGTCCCGCTTCTTGCCGCGGAGAAGGGGCTGCTTGGCAGGAGGTGTTGAGGCCATGGTTTGAGCGGCTGCTGCCTGGATTCCCATTGCCCTTGTATGCCCGGATCGAGGGTCCTGAAGGCGCAGGCGCCAAGCGGCACCGCCAGAGGCGCCGTTGCCGACGGCAGATCACGGCGGTGCGCGTCGTTCCTCCCGGAGTTCATGCTGAGGGCTCCTCTCGCGAGCTCGTGCTTCACGCCGCCATGCCTCCTCGGTCTTGGATTCGCCTCCCTCCTTCTTTTGCCTTCGAGATCTCACCGAGGGGGCCTATCGAGCTTTGGCTGCAGCATGCTGACTGCAGTACCCCTGCGACCGGAGCGGAGGCCGAGGTTGTCGCTCCGGGCAAGGTCTATATGACCCGTGGCTGGGGCGAGATCGCCCAGGTCTGCAGGACGGGTGGCGCCCTCGTAATCCACCTTGAGTTCGATGACGCCGGCTGGAGTGCTGCCCTGAGAAAGGCGGCTGGGGCCCTGCTGTGGCGAGGACTAGGCTCGCCAATCGTTCCCCTAGCAGCTCCTCAGGCAGCGGAGGTGCCGGAGGATCCAGTGACACCGCCGAGCCCTTCGCGACTCCAGAGGCGAGCGACGACAGCTACGAGCCCCCGAGCTTGCGCCGCTCTCGGAGCAGGGCGGGCTCGTCAGGACGCCACCGCCACTGATCTGTATGGGGTTGGTGCCGGTGCTTGACGGCCCACTGTTGATGATGGCGTCTCCTGCGGAGGCGGGTGCAGTCAGCGCTCTTTAGGATTTGCTCCTTTTGTTCCCTGCGAGGAATCGAAGATCGCACCCCATGGGGGTTTGTAAGGTGCTTGTAGTTCCATTTGTTAATATGATCCTTATCGTGAAATGGTGTGAGGTACTCGTCCCATCCTAGCTTAGTCCCTCCTTTCGAACCTCGCGAGGGCTTGACGCTCTGCGCTGACAGGTCCCGGTCCCAAGGTAGGCTTCAGCCGTCGCTGGTATGCCAGGTCGCGATGTCGTGGTCAAGGCCAGGAGGTGAGCGGCCCGGGGTCCAGTAAGAGCCCCTGAGTCGCGATGCTCAGGAGGTCCCCTTTAGCGCTCAAGCGGCCATCGTTCGGTGAGAAAGGAGTGCGACATTGCCAAAACAGGACTGCATCAGGTGCGAGGTTGGTGCTGCATTAGCTAGTATGTCCGGAGGATTACTTATCTCGAGGGTTAGAAGCCACTCCTTGGCGCGGCGCCAGGCCCACGCTTCGGCAGCTGAGGAGTTGTCTGGCGAGGTCCCCACACGCTTCTTCCCTCTCGCCTTTGCTCCCCTTCGTGCTCTATGTCCTCAGGTCCCGGCCCTCGAGGGACCTCAGCCGTCGCTGGTATGCCAGGTCGCGATGCCGTGGACAAGGCCAGAAGGTGAGGGATGGAGAACCAGTAAGAGCCCATGAGTCGTGATGCTCAGGTACCCCCCCTTTTAACGTGCAAGCGGTTCACGCGGGCGAGAGTGAAGGAGATGCTGCGAAGGCCTCGCCCGACGCTGCTCCTCAAAGAGATCCTGCGAGCTCATCACAAGAAAACGAGAGTTTGCCGTTACAGTTGTCAGCCAGCTGCTGGTTGCTCTGGAAGGGTGAGAGGCACTGAAGGCTTGGTGAGGTGGCGCCTTGCGGGGTTGCCGCGGCCAGAGCTCAGCCATTCAGGTTTACCGACGTTGTAGGGACGGACCCATGCACAAGCTTCGTGCCATTAGGGAGTAGCCCCATCAGTTGGTGCCAATCGAGCAGGCGATTAAGTCAAGCATGTTAATCATGAAGGAGCAGATCCAATTAGATAAGCGTAGAAAGAGGCGAACGCCGGTGGTTGGACCCGAGCGACTTGGGGATGATGCAGCCCGAGGGGCGCCCCCGATAAAGTAAGCTAAAAACATGAACTAAAGGGATACATGCTGCAGGGACGGACCCACGTGGCCGAGGAATGATGCAGCCCTGGGGGGCGCTCCCAGCTGAAAATGAACTCGAAGGATGTCACCTGATGATGTTAAAGATGACAGGATGTTGAAGTCGAGGACGACATGCACTGTGGAAGCCGATCTTCACGAGCCCCCAGGCCCAGGAGCCTCGGGAGGCTCCGGAGGCGCTGGCGGCTCCTCGCGGACCATCTCCATCTCCGCTAGGACTGTGGAATGCCTGGCCGCTTGATCCTCCAGGATGCTCCTCATGAGGCGCTAACGCACAGCAGCCGCGTTCGGCAGGCCGTAAGGCATGCGAACATAGCTGTTGGGTGGACCTTCGCAGCGTCCCACGCGTGAGGGCCAGAATCACTCCTGAGAGGCGGCTCGATTGAGTCCTGGTATGTCGATGCAGACGCGCAGCCCACCATCCTCGCCTGGGTGGGGAGCTACGGCGGGTAAGCGGCGGCTGCCACTCATGACTCTTGACTCCTGCAGCTCCTGAATGATCTCGCTGACGAACTCCTGAGGGTTTGGCCCTCCTTGCCTTGCCCCTTTGTGCGGGAAACATGTTTTGAAACATGCCTCCAAGTGGTGCCCGAGCGCCTCGCTCGTGATCTTAGCAAAGTCGATGGCCCTCCAGGAGAGAGCCCCCGAGCCTTGCTCTAAGAGGGCGCCGGGCGCGCCTTCCTATGAGACAGAAGGAGGCGCCCCCTGAACAGGCGTGGACCCTGAGGGGCCTGCCTCCCGAGGGGTCGAACCAGGCGATGTCTTCTTCTTCTTAGGGACAGCCTCAGGAAGCCTCTCGCTCCTGTGATCTGGGTCTTCAATTGATGCGGCTTGAAAAGCACGTTCCAGAGAACACACAGTGTCTCTCTCTTCACAAGGCACCGTGATGACTCCATCGCTTCCTGGCATCTTGAGGACATTGTAGCCGTGATGAGTCACGGCCATAAACTTGGCCAGGGCTGGGTACCCGAGGATGGCATTGTACGGCAGGCGAATGTGAGCGACGCCGAAGTCGATGAGCTCGGTGCGGTAGTTGTCGCACTTACCGAAGGTGACAGGAAGGTGGACCTGCCCTATCGGAACCGTGGAACCATCGGTGACTCCTGAGAAAGGCTTGGTTGGCTGCAGCTGATTGTATGGCACTTGGAGATTGTTGAACGTCTCGACGGATAGGACATTGAGCCCTGATCCGCCATCGATGAGGGTCCTGGTGACCTCCACATTGCTGATGATTGGGGAACAAAGCATCAGGAGGACTCCGGCTGTGGCAGCGCACTTGAGCTGATCCGCTGAGCTGAACGTGATGGCGCACACTGACCACCTGAGAGGGCATGTGGCCTCAAGCTTGGGGAGGACTGCATTCACTTCGCGAGAAAACTGCTTGAAGATGCGCTGAGAGGCCGGGGCCTGAGCGCCACCCAAGATGCAAGCGATTGTGCGCGGCTCCTGGAAGCCTCCAGCCCCCTAGTCCTGATGATGGTCTTCATTCCTCCTCGGCTATGGTGGCAGAGGAGGGAGGCCCGTGTTGCCTTGCGGGCGATCCTCGCGAGGCTGATCCCTCCAACCTCCCTCGTGAGGCGGGTCCCTCCAACCTCCCTCACGAGGCTGGTCCTGCCAGCGGTCCTCGCGAGGTCGGTCACGCCACCCTTGGCGAGGGCCACGGTCTTCCCAACATCCTCCACCTCTTCCTCCTCCTCGGCCATAGCCGCGGTCGTTGCGCTCGGGGCATCGGCCGGCACGCACGTCCCGCACAGCCCTGAGCTCTTGGCATTCGTTGGTGTTGTGGGTGTGGAGGTCGTGGTACATGCAGCACCGGCTGCCCTTGGATGACTCAGGCTGATCCCTGCCTCGCTTGGTGTCCGGCTCTGCCGCAAGCACGGCAACCCCCTTGCGCTTCACGTCCTTGACCTTGTGTCGGTGGTTGGATACGACATATGCCAAAGGATGGCTTATCATGGTGGGAGCGAGTAGAACGTCGCCGGTGCCTGGAAGCGGGATGAGGCGAAGACATGCATGCCGGCGGAACTTACCCAGCTTCAGGGCTCTCCTAGGAGATAACACCCCTACTGCTGTTCTGCGGGGTCTCCGCATGATCACTAAAGCAAAGTGACTAGAATGGTGCTCCTGGAGCTGTTTCGGGAGGTAGGAGAGGGCAAGGCTAGCTCTCTCCTCCCTGAGCTATCTGGTCTATCTTTCTCTCTAGGTCCGAACCCTTTGCATGGGTGCCCCGGGGGGTTTATATAGGCCTACCCCCCGGGGGTACAATAGTAATCCGGCTGGGTGCGGGTCCCAGCCATCTGTCTCTCAGTCCGCCGTCCTTCCCGCCGGCTTCTGGGGCCCGCCGACTGGCGGATCCCGCGGACAGGCTTGACATTGTAGCGGTGCTCCTGATGATGCAGGCTCGGTCATCGGGTCGTGGCAACAGTGCCGCCGTCTATCAGGCGATCACTGTCGCCATTCCCCATCTTATCTGATTAATGGCTCGTGGGGCCCGGGAGGAGTCGGCCGACTCCAGGGAGGCCGACTCCCACGGGCCCGTCTTGGGTTGCCCAGGCCGGCTTCGGCCCACCCACTGACAGGTGGCCCTGCCGCCGTCGGGTCGTATAGGCTGGCGTCGTGGGCACAGCGTACTGCGTACTGTGGCTGAGGTCAGGGCAGGCATGGCAACAGTGCTGCATCTCGCCAGAGATCTTCTAGCGGTACGGCTTACTGTAGCCATGCCGGCCCTTCGTAAGCAGGGGGAAACGGCCATGCCGTAATCGTACCCCGCGTCGTACTTCGGGATAAGGGAGGAGTCTTGGGCCGACTCTCCACAGTCGGCCTCCCTGGAAGTCGCCAGCTTGGAGTCGGCTTATCTGGGAGTCGCCGCCTGGTACTTGGCATATCTTGGAGTCGCTCTTGGGACTCGGCCTGAGGGGCGCGGCCTGCCCCGATGTCTTGAAATGTCCTGGGGCTCGGGTTAGGCTACCCGTGGCCCATTACTCCGACAGTAGTCCCCGAAGCTGGTGAAACCCTGCGGTCGCTGTATGGTGGGGCTTCAACAACTTCAATCTTTAAAAGTGCAGACTCTGGGACTCGGCTGCCGTCTTCCCTTGGGCCGACTGTCGAAAGTCGGAGCCTCGGTGAAGAGCCTCAGTTCGAAAGTCGCGGCGGGAAGCCAGGCGGCGTGCCTGATATGCTTCCCCGCGGCCATCAGGGCGGTCCTATCGCGTGGTGCCACGTGGGGAGAATAGTCTGCCTGCCCACGCGCGTGACGGGACGGGCCGTCAGGCAGGGCCCGCCACTACCGCGCCTCGGCATACGAACAGATCCATTGCGGCCAAGGACGGTTGGTATTCCCACGTCGTTACTGCACGCAGTAACTTCGTGGGTAAATCGTGGGGCGGCGTGGGGCATCGTGCGCAGTTAATCCCATGCTCGCCCCCTCGGCTTCTCAGCCCGCAGGGCTATAAGTAGGCGGGGGGAAGCGGAGCGGCATAGCTCGCGCGCCCTTCTTCCCCGCTCCCCCGCCTCATCTTGTTTTCTCTCCCTCCTTCCTCCGCCATTGAGCAGGAGCACATCATACCGCGGCGATGAGCTCTTCCTCCGTCGCGGCCTCTGCCGTGCGCTCTGGCGTATGGGACGGCTCGGAGGTAGAGGAAGAACACATCGAGTTCCTCCGCCAGACCCGCCGTCTCCCCAGCGCGGACCTCGTGCGCGCCCGCGCCGTGCCGGAGGGGGAAATCCGGCTGGCGCCGGAAGAGGGCGAGCGGGTCATCTTCCGCTCGCACCTTATGTGCGGCCTAGGGCTGCCGGTGAGCGGCTTCTTCTGCTCGTTCCTGGAGTTCCACAGCCTTCAGCCGCACCACCTCACACCGAACACGGTGGTGCTGCTCTCCGCCTTCGCCACCTTGTGCGAAGGTTTCCTCGGTGTTCTCCCCACCATCAAGCTGTGTGGAGAATTCTTCTCTTCTAAGCTCGGCACGCACATCGCCGGCGTGCCGGCCCAGTGCGGCGCCTTCATCGTGATGCGGCGCTCGACGGCCGACAACCCCTTTCCTCCCATCACACTGATCAAGTCGGTGAAGATGTGGCAGCGCTCGTACTTCTACATGAAGAACCTCGCCTCGGACGGCGACTGGGTCAACTTGCCTCCTTACAACGCCGCTCGCCTGACTGGGCGGCTCCCCAGCTGGTCCCACCGAGTCAAGACGCTGACTCCTGCCAGAGCCGCCGCCGTAGCGCAACTCCGAGTCTTGACGCAGTCGGAGGGACTCGTCGGGGCCGACTTGCTGGCCGCCTTCGTGGCGCGCCGAGTTCTTCCGCTCCAAGGCCGGCCTCACCTGATCTGTTCAATGAGCGGCCTCCGGGACCCAAGTCGGATGAGCACCAAGGAGATGCCCCGCAAGGAGGTGGCGAACATGGTGAATTACATCGCGCATTGCGAGTACGAGGAGGACTGGCGGTTCGGCAAGGAGCCGTACTCGCGCGACAACCCTCCACCAGTGGTAAGTCGCGTCTCCCTGCTGTTTTGTCTTTTTCCTCAGCCGACTCCGGCTTCTGACTCATGCTGGCTTCTTCTGAACTACAATCCTCTTATGCAGCCTGCCGCCGGCGCCACGAGGCAGCCCCGCGAGTATGTTCCCGACCACGCGGAGAGCGACGTCGACGACCCCGACTTGGGGGCGGCGGCGATGGAAGCCGATGCCGAAGGCGGGGGAGGAGGGGCAGAAGGCGACTTCAGGCCCTCGGCCACCTTCGCCGACTGGCCTGATGACGACGCCGAAGGCGAAGTCGCTCCGCGCCACAAGCTGAGGATCGGCCCGTCGGGCGCCGGCTCCTCCGCCGGCCAAGGAGGCGCGAAGAGGCGTCACGCCGGGCCGAGTGCGCCCGGCGGCAAATTGAAGAAGTTCAAGGGGGCGGCCACCACGACCAGACGAGAGGAGGCGGCCGTGAAGGCCAACCACTTCCGAAGGAAAGTGAGAAAGCCGCCGCTAGTATCCGCGTAAGTCTTCACGCTCTTTTATTTTCTTCGTTGAATCTTGTCCGAGTCTTCATTTATATACTCCCTCCATTCTTCTTCAGGGCCCCTCTTTCCCTTGAGAGAGTCGTCGTCCCCTCCGTCATGGGGTCGGCAGAGACGTCTGCCAATACTCGGCGGCCCGACCCTGCCGCCGACCTCCGGGAGACGACGGAGCGAAATGCGCGGGAGAAGCGCGAGGAGGAGGAGGCCGCCCGTTTGGAGAAGGCGGAGGCGGACAAGGCGGCCGCCTCCGCCCAGAAAAAGCTAGATGATGCCGAAGCCGCCCTTGCGGCGAGACAGCGCGCCGAGGAGGCCGCGCGTCGCCGATCAGCGATGCTCGTCCCCCCACTATCGTCTGCACCGCCGCCTCCGGAGTTCACGGGGCAGACCGGGGGAGCTGGCACCGAGAACCCCGTTGCGCAGAAGGAGAGCGGCAAGGCCTCCATGTCGGACGCTCTCGTGCCGCCACCGTCGTCGCCTCCACCGCCGCCTGGGAGACCGCACGGCAAACAGCCGATGGATCCGTCGGAGCCGCCGGCCATGGACGAGGCCGAAGCGCGACTGCTTCTCCAAGTCGCCTCGCCGGTGCGTCGTCGTCTTGAGAGGGCGACCTCGGCGCCGCGACCTCGGGAGATCGGCGCTGCCAGCTCGGCAGCTCTAGACGCCGAGGCCACAAGCGCCGCGCCCTCCAGGTGGGTGCGCGGAGGCGGCACTGGGCCGCTAAATTGCTCCTGGAAGTCCAGGCGAAGTTGAGGGCCGAAGGCGACGCCCTTCAAGCCTACACCAGAGCGCACCTGGCCGCGCGAACGACCGTCCGAGTAAGCCTCTTCTCCTTGATTCTTGTTTTTCTCTGTGGGGGCGCGCCAGCGCACCCACTGGGTGTAGTCCCCGAGTTCCGGGCCGGCTGCTGAGCAGGCGGTTCGGAACTCCCTCTGGCGAGTTCCAAACACTAACTTCGTCTTCAATGACTTATCTGCAGGAGTATCACAACCTCCGTGCCACTGCCTTCAACCGCAATGTTGAGGAGTTGAGCAAGCGGGCTGCCGACTTGTCGGAAAGCCGGAGTGAGTTCTTCTTCTTCGCGGGGGCGCGCTGGCGCACCCGCGGGCTGTAGTCCCCGAGATTCGGGCCGACTGTTGAGCAGTCGGGCCGGATCTTCCCGGCGATCTTCTTTGCTGACGACTGATTTGTTTCCTCTTTCGTTTTTCAGGAGCCAACGCCGCTCTTCAGGAGCAGCTGGGCGAGGCCAATACCGCCCGTCGCGCCAAGGAGGAGGAGTGTGACAGGCTCGCCACGGAGCGCGACCTGCTGGCGGCGCAGCTGGCCGAGCAGAAGGAGATGCTCAAGAAGGCGCAGGACGAGGCCGAGAAGAAGGAAGCCGCTCTCCTGGCCGAGTTCGAGAGCGAGCGCTCCTCCTGGACTGATAGGGAGGCGATGCTGACCTCCGGCTTCCACGAGATCGAGGATATTTTGGATGGTACGTTTCTTTCGCTTCTTCGGGCTTCCGACTATGTGTTAGGCCGACTTCTAATTTTTCGACTTTCTTCTTTTTTGTCTTGGCAGACTTCTTCCCTGGTCACTCGCAAGCGGTCCCTCTGGCCATCGAGGCTGCTCGTGAGGCGTGAAGGGCGAATGGTGAGGAGATCGCCGCCAATGCCCCCCGAACCGTTGATGAACAGCTCCTGAGCATTGAAGCCCGTCTTCGTCCGGCCCACTGGCAGATGCGCCGGCTTCAGCGTGCTGGCGCCCAGGCGGTTGCCGCTTTGTGGCCGGATATGCCGGCTCTGTGCACCGCCAGTCGGACCGCCGACTGGCTGGAAGTCGCTGTCGGCCGTCTTGAGGCCTGGAAGGGCTCCTCGGCCCGAGCCGGAGCGCGCTGGGCCTTGGAGTTCGTCAAGGCGTGGTATCCAAGGCTGGACCTGGACCAGCTGGCTGCGTTCCGGTCAGAAGCCCAGGCCGAACTAGAGGCCGTGGAGGGCGCCCTTATCGAGCGTGCGGCGGCCATCGCCGAGTACACGGACACCAGCGTCTTCGTGCCCGAGCGGGCTGAAGGCGGCGAGAAAGTGCTGGCAGAGTGGTTCGGGATGAACCCGGAGTATGGCGAGGACTCGGCGGAGGTGATCGACTCCAGCACTGAGGAGGAGGACGAGGCGGAGGCCGAAAGTGAGGCGGAGGTGCCAGAAGACGGAGCGGGCGGCCAGCCTCAGCTCGACCGCGCCTCCAGCAACGAGCCGCGTCAAGAGAAAATGACTGCCGCCGGAGGCGATCAAACAGAGACCGCCCAGCCGACTGCCCCGGCGCCTGACACCGCCGTCTCCTCCGATCCTCCAATCCCAGATGCCACCTCCTAGGCTGCTTTTTTCGCCTCCGTTTGTCTGTCTTAGTAATCTTTTGAAAACTTTGTTAGATTCGAACAATTCCACCCGCGGGGTGTATCTTGAACTTCTATTCGAAGATTCGGCCAAGGACCTATGTAAATAGTAATCTTCTTTCCATCTTTCCTTGCTTATTGCTCTTTAGGCTTTTTCCCTTTGCCGCCTTCCTTTAGTCGCTGCCTTGTTAGTCGAGCAGCCGCTCTGCGGACTGTCGCTGGGTCAAGTGCTTGGCTACTTCGGGAAGGCAAGGACTTGGCCATTTAGAGTTTCTTTAGCAAGTCGGATAGAAAGTAACATGCCGACTACCCCAAGAGTCGGTCGTCCTTAATAGAGGCTAATAAAGACGGCGAGCCAGCTACTCATGAGTCGGCCTTCCGCTTCAGAAATGCTGGAGGCCGTCTTATGCTATGTTCGTGCTTTAGGTCCTTAGCCATTTTTCGTGTGGGTGCCCGTTCTTCCTCACTCCTGCCTGCCTCACAGTCGCTCTGCGAGCTGCGGCTTTGCCAGGAGGCGGATTGGGCACCGCACACTACTTGTCTGACTGCGGGAAGCTTCTCATAGCGCAAGGCGGTGAGTCCCCGGGCCAACTAGTCAGGCCCGGTGCCAAGCGGCTTGTAATGAAAGTAATGTACTCGGAGGCATAATTCTTATCGTACAGATAACAAAAAGGGCAGTCCCCAAGCTCGTCTCGGGGGGCCCAAAGTCTTAGTACTTTAATACAAAGGGGTAGTGTGATACATACTGCATCAACTGTAAAATCTTCGAAGAAGATTTGCATTCCACGGGCGCTCTGTCTCTTTGCCGGAATCGTCCCTCTTGCGCGCTCGGGGCTTCTGGGCGTCGATCAAATAGTAGGCGTCATTCCCTAGCACCTTGCTGATGATGAAGGGGCCTTCCCAAGGTGCCGACAGCTTGTGCTGGCCGGCTGTTCGCTGGATCAGCCGGAGCACAAGGTCGCCTTCTTGAAAAGATCTTGGCCTGACCTTCCTGTTGTAGTATCGACGCAGACTCTGCTGGTAGATGCTGGACCGGCTGAGTGCCAACAGCCGGCCCTCTTCCAGCAGATCGACGCCGTCTTGACGTGCTTCTTCTGCTTCTTCCTTGGTGTACATGGTGACTCGCGGGGAGTCGAACTCTATGTCCGTTGGGATGACGGCTTCGGCGCCATAGACGAGGAAGAATGGTGTGAAGCCGGTTGACTTGTTTGGAGTCGTGCGCAGACTCCAGAGGACGGCTGGCAGCTCCTCAAGCCAACAGCCGGCAGATCGCTCCAGCGGTATGACGAGTCGAGGCTTGATGCCGGATAAGATGAGGCCGTTTGCTCGCTCCACCTGGCCGTTTGACTGCGGATGGGCAACGGACGCTAAGTCCAGTCGGATGCCCTGTGTCGCGCAGAAACGGGCCAAGGCGCCTTTGGCAAAATTCGTGCCATTGTCGGTGATGATGCTGTGTGGGATGCCGTACCGAGTTGTGATGTCAGCGATGAAGGTCACTGCAGTCGGACCATTCAATTTCTTGATGGGTTTCACCTCCACCCACTTGGTGAACTTGTCCACTGCGACAAGTAGGTGAGTCAAGCCACCTCGTGCCGTCTTGAATGGTCCCACCATGTCCAGGCCCCAGACTGCAAAGGGCCAGGCGATGGGGATAGTCTTGAGTGCGGAAGCCGGCTGAAGTGGCTTGGAACGAAAAATCTGGCACCCCTTGCACTTTTGGACTAACTCTTTGGCCTCTTCCAGAGTGATTGGCCAGAAAAAACCGTGCCGGAAGGCTTTGGCGACGAGTGCCCTTGAGGTCGCGTGGTGACCGCACTCGCCTTCGTGGATGTCTCTGAGGATTGCCTGACCTTGTTCTGCTTCGACGCAGCATTGGAAGACACCGGTAACATTGAGCCTGACGAGCTCTCTGTTGACTATGGTGTATGCTGCTGCTCGGCGTTGCACTTGCTGAGCCAAGATTTCATCAGTTGGTAGCTCTCTGTTTACTAAGAATCTGAGGATGGGCTGGGCCCATGAAGGTGCTGCTATTTCTTCAACTTCCACTAGCGCGACTTGGATAAGGGCGGCCGGGCTGGGAGGCGGCGGGTTGGAGTCCGCAGCCGCTTGCTGATTTGACAAAGTCCCGGGGCCGACTGGAGCAGTCCCCGGGCCGAGCTCTGGAGTCTTCGATCTTGCTACTGCAGTCCCCGGGCCGGGTTCTGAAGTCCCCGGGCCGGCTTCGACTGTATGTTTCTTGGAGTCGGATCCATCCTCCTCAGGTGGAGCCGGCACATAGATTGAATCTGATTCTGGTGACGGCTTGATAGAAGGCTTGAGGAGGCGTCGGAGGGCGACACCAGATGGTATTGCCTGGCAGGTGGAGCCGATTCGTGCCAAGGCGTCTGCTTGGTCGTTGTCGTTCCTTGGCACGTGGAGGAACTCGCACCCCTCGAAGTATCCGCTGAGTTGCTGGACGAGGAAATGGTAGCTCGCCATATTTGCGTCCTTGGCGTCCCAATCGCCAGATGATTGCTGGACCACCAAGTCAGAGTCGCCATAACACAGGATCCGGCGAATGCCGAGTTCTTTGGCAAGCCGGAGCCCGTGGATGAGCGCCTCGTACTCGGCCACGTTGTTGGAGGCGGCGAAGTGGATCTGTAGCGCATATCTGAGCTTGTCGCCCTTGGGGGAAGTGAGGACGACGCCGGCTCCCAGGCCGGTGCGCATCTTGGAGCCGTCGAAGTGCATCCGCCAATGGGTGGAGTTGGGCGCTGGCGGCAGATACTGGGTCTCGGCCCAGTCGATGAGGAAGTCGGCCAGTGCTTGTGACTTGATGGTGGTGCGGGGCTCGTAGTAGATGGTGTAGGGAGCCAGGTCGATGGCCCATTTAGCCACCCGGCCAGAAGCATCTCGGCTTCCAATGATCTCGGCCAGTGGAGCTGTGCAGACCATGGTGATTGGATGCTCCTGTAAGTAAGGCTTCAATTTCTTGGCGGCAAAATGCATGCCGTAGCACATCTTTTGGTAATGGGGGTAGTTCTGCTTGGAGGTCGACAGCACCTCGCTCAAGTAATATACCGGTCTCTGGACGGGTAGCGCCTTGCCTTCCTCCTTGCGCTCGACTACAATGACCGTGCTGACTACTCAGCTGGTGGCGGCAATGTATAGGAGCATGGGCTCTTTGGGAGTCGGAGCCGGCAGCACAGGGGGAGTAGTCAACATCTTCTTTAGTTGGAGAAAAGCCTCGTCCGCCTTGGGGGTCCACTCAAAGAAGGTCGTCTTCTTCATGAGCTGATACAAGGGGAGAGCCTTCTGGCCCACTCGACTGATGAATCAGCTGATGGATGCCAAACAGCCGGTGAACTTCTGCACATCTAACAGTCGTCTGGGTGCCTCCATCCTTTCGATGGCCTTGATCTTTATAGGATTGCACTCTATACCGTGTTCGGAGACCAGGAAACCGAGGAGCTGGCCGGCTGGTACTCCAAAAACGCACTTCTCCGGGTTGAGCTTGATCTGGAATCGGCGCAGATTCTCAAATGTTTCCTTGAGGTCCTCCAGCAAGGTTCCACGCTTCTCTATCTTCACCACCACGTCATCCACATAGACGTGGGCATTTCTACCGAGTTGCTTCAGGAGGCACTTCTGCATGCAACGCTGAAAGGTGGTGCCGGCGTTTCTTAAGCCGAACGTCATGGTCAGGTAGCAGAAGGCTCCAAACGGCGTGATGAAGGCGGTCTTCAGTCTGTCAGCCGGGTTCAGCTTGATCTTATGATATCCGGAATATGCGTCTAGGAAACTCAATAGCTCGCATCCGGCTGTGGAGTCTATCACCTGATCAATTCTTGGCAGAGCAAATGGGTCCTTGGGGCAGGCCTTGTTGAGGCTTGTGTAATCAATGCACATCCGCCACTGCTTGTTCTCCTTCAGCACCAGTACTGGGTTTGCCGGCTACTCTGGAAAAAATACTTCCATGATGAAGCCGGCTGCAAGGAGCCGGGCTATTTCTTCTCCAACAACTCTTCTTTTTTCTTCTGACAGGCGGCGCAAGGGCTGCCTGACGGGCTTCATATCAGATCGGACGTGTAATTTGTGCTCGGCGAATTCCGTCGGGACACCAGGCATGTCCTTGGGGGACCATGCGAAGATGTCGCGATTCTCACGGAGGAAATCGACGAGCTCGCCTTCCAATTTGCTGTCAAGGCCTGTGCCCATGACAGTGTACCTCTCCGGGTGCTCTGGGTCCAACGGTATCTTCTTTGTTTCTCTGGTCGGCTTGAATGATCCTTCTGCTTCCGACTCCTTGGGGTCGGGCGATAACTCGGGCTGCTTGCCGGCCATCGCCACGACCCGATCAAGGAGCCGTTTCTCAGCTGCGATCACCAAGGACTCGGCCAGACGACTGCTTTCGGCCGCGCAAACGGACGACTTCCTGTAGTCGCCGGACACGGTTAGGATTCCCTTGGAACTCGACATCTTCATCTTGAGGTAGGCGTAGTGGGGGACCGCCATGAACTTGGCCAAGGCGGGTCGGCCAAGCACTGCATGATATAGGCTCTCAAGGTCCACCACCTCAAACCAAATTGGCTCTCGGCGGAAATGATCTTTGTATCCGAAGAGGACATCTATCAGGATCTTGCCGATTGGTGAGCAGGAAAGGCCAGGGACAATTCCGTGGAACACAGTCCGGCTGCTCTGAAGCTGTCTTCGCTTGATTCCTAATTTATCCATTGTATCCTTGTACAGGATGTTGATACTGCTGCCTCCATCTATCAATACTCGCGAGAAGCGAGCGGCCCGCCTATCTGTGGCGAGTGTGGCGCCTAAGACCAAGGCGTAGGAGCCTGGACTCTGCATCACTTCTGGGTGATCAGCTCTACTCCAACTGATAGGCTTCTCGGACCAATGCATGAACTTTGGAGTGCTTGATGCAACCGCATTCACTTCTTGCTGCTGTTGGCGCCTGCTGCGCCGGTCATGCGCTACACTGGTGAACACCACATAGGCTCCGTGCTCATCTGGGAACTCGTCTTGTATCGCGCCATCTGGCCTGACAGCCGGCTACTGGGGCAATGGTGGAGGAGGCGGCCCAGCAGGAGCGGGAGGGAGCAGGCCGTCCCCCTTGGCGTTCTGGTCAGCCAGTGGCATTTCCTGGTGGTGTGGTTTGACGGCTTCGCGCCGCTGTGAAACTTGCAGGGACCATCTAGAGTCTGCTCGTAGGAGAAAGCCGGCAGCCAGTTGGACTTGCCTGTTGGGGAACGTTGCAGAAAATTAAATTTTTTCCTACGGTTTCACCAAGATCCATCTATGAGTTCATCTAAGCAACGAGTCGAGGGAATGAGTTTGCATCTACATACCACTTGTAGATCACGTGCTGAAGCTTGCAAGGTGATGATGGAGTCGTACTCGACGTGATTCGAATCACCGATGACCAAGTGCTGAACGGACAGCACCTCCGCGTTCAACACACGTACGGGACGGGAGACGTCTCCTCCTTCTTGATCCAGCAAGGGGAAGGAGAGGTTGAGGAAGACAGCTCCACCGGCAGCACGATGGCGTGGTGATGGTGGAGAAGCAGTACTCCGACAGGGCTTCGCCGAGCACACAACGGAGGAGGAGAGGTGTTGGGGAGGGGAGGGCTGCGCCTTGGAGGGTGGTACGGCTGCCCTCCCCTCACCCCTCTATTTATAGGGGGAAGGGAGAAGGGGGCCGGCCCCTCTAGATCCCATCTAGGGGGGGCGGCGGCCAAGGGGAGAGGGGGAGAGGGTGGCTTGCCCCCCAAGCCAAGGGGGCGCCCCCTCTAGGGTTCCCCCCTCAACCCTAGGCGCAAGGGCCCAAGGGAGGGGGTGCGCCCAGCCCACCAGGGGCTGGCTCCCTGCCCCACGCAGCCCATGTGGTCCCCCGGGAGGGGTGGCCCCTCCCGGTGGACCCCCGGAACCCTTCCGGTGGCCCCGGTACAATACCGGTATGACCCCGAAACTTCCCGGTGCCAGTTTGACAACTTCCCATATATAAATCTTTACCTCCGGACCCTTCCGGAGCTCCTCGTGACGTCCGGGATCCCATCCAGGACTCCGAACAACATTTGGTAGTCACATACTAGTCTTCCTAATAACCCTAGCGTCACCGAACCTTAAGTGTGTAGACCCTACGGGTTCGGGAGACATGCAGACATGACCGAGACGCTCTCAGGTCAATAACCAACAGCGGGATCTGGATACCCATGATGGCTCCCACATGCTCCTCGATGTTGTCATCGGATGAACCACGATGTCGAGGATTCGATCAAACCCTGTATACAATTCCCTTTGTCAATCGGTACGTTACTTGCCCGAGACTCGATCGTCGGTATCCCAATACCTTGTTCAGTCTCGTTACCGGCAAGTCACTTTACTCGTACCGTAATGCATGATCCCGTGTCCAACACCTTGGTCACATTGAGCTCATTATGATGATGCATTACCGAGTGGGCCCAGAGATACCTCTCCGTCATACGGAGTGACAAATCCCAGTCTCGATCCGTGTCAACCCAACAGATACTTTCGGAGATACCTGTAATGCACCTTTATAGTCACCCAGTTACGTTGTGACGTTTGATACACCCAAGGCACTCTTACGGTATCCGGGAGTTACACGATCTCATGGTCGAAGGAAGAGATACTTGACATTGGCAAAGCTCTAGCAAAACGAACTACACGATCTTTTATGCTATGCTTAGGATTGGGTCTTGTCCATCACATCATTCTCCTAATGATGTGATCCCGTTATCAACGACATCCAATGTCCATAGTCAGGAAACCATGACTATCTGTTGATCACAACGAGCTAGTCAACTAGAGGCTCACCAGGGACATATTGTGGTCTAAGTATTCACACGTGTATTACGATTTCCGGATAATACAGTTATAGCATGAACAAAAGACAATTATCATGAACATTGAAATATAATAATACTTTTATTATTGCCTCTAGGGCATATTTCCAACAGTCTCCCACTTGCACTAGAGTCACCAATCTAGTTACATTGTGATGAATCGAACACCCATAGAGTTCTGGTGTTGATCATGTTTTGCACGCGAGAGAGGTTTAGTCAGCGGATCTGCGACATTCAGATCCGTGTGCACTTTGCAAATCTCTATGTCTCCATCTTGAACATTTTCACGGATGGAGTTGAAACGACGCTTGATGTGCCTGGTCTTCTTGTGAAACCTGGGCTCCTTGGCAAGGGCAATAGCTCCAGTGTTGTCACAGAAGAGTTTGATCGGCCCCGACGCATTGGGTATGACTCCTAGGTCGGTGATGAACTCCTTCACCCAAATCGCTTCATGCGCTGCCTCCGAGGCTGCCATGTACTCCGCTTCACACGTAGATCCCGCCACGACGCTCTGCTTGCAGCTGCACCAGCTTACTGCTCCACCATTCAACATATACACGTATCCGGTTTGTGACTTAGAGTCATCCAGATCTGAGTCGAAGCTAGCGTCGACGTAACCCTTTACGACGAGCTCTTCGTCTCCTCCATAAACGAGAAACATGTCCTTCGTCCTTTTCAGGTACTTCAGGATATTCTTGACCGCTGTCCAGTGTTCCTTGCCGGGATTACTTTGGTATCTTGCTACCAAACTTACGGCAAGGTTTACATCGGGTCTGGTACACAGCATGGCATACATAATAGATCCTATGGCTGAAGCATAGGGGATGACACTCATCTCTTCTTTATCTTTTGCCGTGGTCGGTGACTGAGCCGAGCTCAGTCTCACACCTTGTAACATAGGCAAGAACCCCTTCTTGGACTGATCCATTTTGAACCTCTTCAAAATCTTATCAAGGTATGTGCTTTGTGAAAGACCTATGAGGCGTCTCGATCTATCTCTATAGATCTTGATGCCTAATATATAAGCAGCTTCTCCAAGGTCCTTCATTGAAAAACACTTGTTCAAGTAGGCCTTAATGTTGTCCAGAAGTTTCGTATCATTTCCCATCAAGAGTATATCATCTACATATAATATGAGAAATGCTACAGAGCTCCCACTCACTTTCTTGTAAACGCAGGCTTCTCCATAAGTCTGCGCAAACCCAAACGCTTTGATCATCTCATCAAAGCGAATGTTCCAACTCCGAGATGCTTGCACCAGTCCATAAATGGATCGCTGGAGCTTGCATACTTTGTTAGCGTTCCGAGGATCGACAAAACCTTCCGGCTGCATCATATACAGCTCTTCCTTAAGATGTCCGTTAAGGAATGCCGTTTTGACGTCCATCTGCCATATCTCATAATCATAGTATGCGGCAATTGCTAACATGATTCGGACGGACTTCAGCTTCGCTACGGGAGAGAAAGTCTCGTCGTAGTCAATCCCTTGAACTTGTCGATAACCCTTAGCGACAAGTCGAGCCTTATAGATGGTAACATTACCATCCGCGTCCGTCTTCTTCTTAAAAATCCATTTGTTTTCTATCGCTCGCCGATCATCGGGCAAGTCTGTCAAAGTCCATACTTTGTTTTCATACATGGATTCTATCTCGGATTTCATGGCTTCAAGCCATTTGTTGGAATCCGGGCCCGCCATCGCTTCTTCATAGTTCGAAGGTTCATTGTTGTCTAACAACATGATTTCCAGGACAGGGTTGCCGTACCACTCTGGTGCGGAACGTGTCCTTGTGGACCTACGAAGTTCAGTAGTAACTTGATCCGAAGTACCTTGATCATCATCATTGTTTTCCTCTTCAGTTGGTGTGGGCATCACAGGAACGGTTTCCTGCGCTGCGCCACTTTCCCGTTCAAGAGGTAGTACTTCATCGAGTTCTACTTTCCTCCCACTTACTTCTTTCGAGAGAAACTCTTTTTCCAGAAAGCATCCGTTCTTGGCAACAAAGATCTTGCCTTCGGATCTTAAGTAGAAGGTATACCCGACAGTTTCCTTAGGGTATCCTATGAATACGCATTTTTCCGACTTGGGTTCGAGCTTTTCAGGTTGAAGTTTCTTGACATAAGCATCGCATCCCCAAACTTTTAGAAACGACAGCTTAGGTTTCTTTCCAAACCATAATTCATACGGTGTCGTCTCAACGGATTTAGACGGTGCCCTATTTAAAGTGAATGTAGCTGTCTCTAGAGCGTATCCCCAAAATGATAGCGGTAAATCGGTAAGAGACATCATAGACCGCACCATATCCAATAGAGTGCGATTACGACGTTCGGACACACCGTTTCGCTGAGGTGTTCCAGGCGGCGTGAGTTGTGAAACGATTCCACATTTCCTTAAGTGTGTACCAAATTCGTGACTTAAGTATTCTCCTCCACGATCTGATCGTAAGAATTTTATCTTTCGGTCACGTTGATTCTCTACCTCACTCTGAAATTCCTTGAACTTTTCAAAGGTCTCAGACTTGTGTTTCATTAAGTAGACATACCCATATCTACTCAAGTCATCAGTGAGAGTGAGAACATAACGATATCCTCCGCGAGCCTCAACGCTCATTGGACCGCACACATCGGTATGTATGATTTCCAACAAGTTGGTTGCTCGCTCCATTGTTCCGGAGAACGGAGTCTTGTTCATTTTGCCCAAGAGGCATGGTTCGCATGTGTCAAACGATTCATAATCAAGAGACTCCAAAAGTCCATCAGCATGGAGCTTCTTCATGCGCTTGACACCAATGTGACCAAGGCGGCAGTGCCACAAGTATGTGGGACTATCGTTATCAACTTTACATCTTTTGGCATCCACACTATGAACATGTGTAACATTACGCTCGAGATTCATTAAGAATAAACCATTGACCATCGGAGCATGACCATAAAACATATCTCTCATATAAATCGAGCAACCATTATTCTCAGACTTAAATGAGTAGCCATCTCGTATTAAACGAGATCCAGATACAATGTTCATGCTCAAACATGGCACTAAATAACAATTATTAAGGTTCAAAACTAATCCCGTAGGTAAGTGTAGAGGCAGTGTGCCGACGGCGATCACATCGACTCTGGAACCATTCCCGACGCGCATAGTCACCTCGTCCTTCGCCAGTCTCCGTTTATTCCGCAGCTCCTACTGTGAGTTACAAATATGAGCAACGGCACCGGTATCAAATACCCAGGAGTTACTACGAGTACTGGTAAGGTACACATCAATCACATGTATATCAAATATACCTTTGGTGTTGCCGGCCTTCTTATCCGCTAAGTATTTGGGGCAGTTCCGCTTCCAGTGACCCTTCCCCTTGCAATAAAAGCACTCAGTCTCAGGCTTGGGTCCATTCTTTGACTTCTTCCCGGCAACAGGCTTACCGGGCGTGGCAACATCTTTGCCGTCCTTCTTGAAGTTCTTCTTACCCTTGCCCTTCTTGAACTTAGTGGTCTTATTGACCATCAACACTTGATGTTCTTTCTTGATTTCAGCCTCTGCTGACTTCAGCATCGAGAACACTTCAGGAATGGTCTTTACCATCCCCTGCATGTTGTAGTTCATCACAAAGCTCTTGTAGCTTGGTGGGAGCGACTGGAGGATTCTGTCAATGACCGCCTCATCTGGGAGGTTTATGTTCAGCTGGGTCATACGATTGTGCAACCCAGACATCTTCAGGATGTGCTCACTGACAGAATTGTTTTCCTCCATCTTACAACTGTAGAACTTGTCAGAGACATCATATCTCTCGACCCGGGCATGAGCTTGGAAAACTAGTTTCAGCTCTTCGAACATCTCATATGCTCCGTGGTGCTCAAAACGCTTTTGGAGCCCCGGTTCTAAGTTGTAAAGCATGCCGCACTGAACGAGGGAGTAATCATCAGCACGAGCTTGCCAAGCGTTCATAACGTCTTGGTTCTCTGGGACGGGAGCGTCACCTAGCGGTCCTTCTAGGACATATTGCTTTCTGGCAGCTATGAGGATGATCCTCAGGTTCCGGACCCAGTCCGTATAGTTGCTACCATCATCTTTCAGCTTGGTTTTCTCTAGGAACACGTTGAAGTTCATGTTGACATTAGCGTTGGCCATAGATCTACAAGACATATTTGCAAAGGTTTTAGACTAAGTTCATGATAATAAAGTTCTAATCAAATTATGAACTCCCACTTAGATCAGACATCCCTCTAGTCATCTAAGTGTTACACGATCCGAGTCGACTAGCCCGTGTCCGATCATCACGTGAGACGGACTAGTCATCGTCGGTGAACATCTTCATGTTGATCGTATCTTCCATATGACTCGTGTTCGACCTTTCGGTCTCCATGTTCCGAGGCCATGTCTGCACATGCTAGGCTCATCAAGTTAACCCTAAGTGTTTTCGCTGTGTAAAACTGTCTTACACCCGTTGTATGTGAACGTAAGAATCCATCACACCCGATCATCACGTGGTGCTTAGAAGCGACGAACTGTAGCAACGGTGCACAGTTAGGGGAGAACACTTCTTGAAATTTTGTAAGGGATCATCTTATTTACTACCGTCGTCTAAGTAAACAAGATGTATAAACATAATAAACATCACATGCAATTATATAGTTGTGACATGATATGGCCAATATCATAAAGCTCCATTGATCTCCATCTTCGGGGCTCCATGATCATCTTGTCGCCGGCTTGACACCATGATCTCCATCATCATGATCTCCATCATCGTGTCTTCATGAAGTTGTCACGCCAATGACTACTTCTACTTCTATGACTAACGTTTAGCAATAAAGTAAAGTAGTTTACATGGCTTTTATTCAATGACACGCTGGTCATACAAAAATAAAGACAACTCCTATGGCTCCTGCCGGTTGTCATACTCATCGACATGCAAGTCGTGAATCCTATTACAAGAACATGATCTCATACATCACAATTCATCATTCATCACAACTTCTGGCCATATCACATCACATGATCAATCGCTGCAAAAACAAGTTAGACGTCCTCTAATTGTTGTTGCATCTTTTACGTGGCTGCGATTGGGTTCTAGGAAGAACGTTTTCTTACCTACGAATCACCACAACATGATTTTGTCAACTTCTATTTACCCTTCATAAAGGCCCTGTTCATCGAATCCGCTCCAACTAAAATGGGAGAGACAGACACCCGCCAGCCACCTTATGCAACTAGTGCATGTCAATCGGTGGAACCGGTCTCACGTAAGCGTACGTGTAAGGTTGGTCCGGGCCGCTTCATCCCACAATACCGTTGAGCAAGAAAAGACTAGTAGAGGCAAGTAAGTTGACAAGATCCACGCCCACAACAAATTGTGTTCTACTCGTGCATTAGAGAACTACGCATAGACCTAGCTCATGATGCCACTGTTGGGGAACGTTGCAGAAAATTAAAAAAATTTCCTACGGTTTCACCAAGATCCATCTATGAGTTCATCTAAGCAACGAGTCGAGGGAATGAGTTTGCATCTACATACCACTTGTAGATCGTGTGCGGACGCTTGCAAGGTGATGATGGAGTCGTACTCGACGTGATTCGAATCACCGATGACCAAGTGCTGAACGGACAGCACCTCCGCGTTCAACACACGTACGGGACGGGAGACGTCTCCTCCTTCTTGATCCAGCAAGGGGAAGGAGAGGTTGAGGAAGACAGCTCCACCGGCAGCACGACGGCGTGGTGATGGTGGAGAAGCAGTACTCCGACAGGGCTTCGCCGAGCACACAACGGAGGAGGAGAGGTGTTGGGGAGGGGAGGGCTGCGCCTTGGAGGGTGGTACGGCTGCCCTCCCCTCACCCCTCTATTTATAGGGGGAAGGGAGAAGGGGGCCGGCCCCTCTAGATCCCATCTAGGGGGGGGCGGCGGCCAAGGGGAGAGGGGGAGAGGGTGGCTTGCCCCCCAAGCCAAGGGGACGCCCCCTCTAGGGTTCCCCCCTCAACCCTAGGCGCAAGGGCCCAAGGGAGGGGGTGCGCCCAGCCCACCAGGGGCTGGCTCCCTGCCCCACGCAGCCCATGTGGTCCCCCGGGAGGGGTGGCCCCTCCCGGTGGACCCCCGGAACCCTTCCGGTGGCCCCGGTACAATACCGGTATGACCCCGAAACTTCCCGGTGCCAGTTTGACAACTTCCCATATATAAATCTTTACCTCCGGACCCTTCCGGAGCTCCTCGTGACGTCCGGGATCCCATCCGGGACTCCGAACAACATTCGGCAGTCACATACTAGTCTTCCTAATAACCCTAGCATCACCGAACCTTAAGTGTGTAGACCCTACGGGTTCGGGAGACATGCAGACATGACCGAGACGCTCTCAGGTTAATAACC
The DNA here is from genome assembly GCF_018294505.1 of Triticum aestivum. Taxonomy (NCBI): domain Eukaryota; kingdom Viridiplantae; phylum Streptophyta; class Magnoliopsida; order Poales; family Poaceae; genus Triticum; species Triticum aestivum. The sequence continues at coordinate 265,970,822 of NC_057795.1, read as the reverse complement.
AACAGCGGGATCTGGATACCCATGATGGCTCCCACATGCTCCTCGATGTTGTCATCGGATGAACCACGATGTCGAGGATTCGATCAAATCCTGTATACAATTCCCTTTGTCAATCGGTACGTTACTTGCCCGAGACTCGATCGTCGGTATCCCAATACCTTGTTCAGTCTCGTTACCGGCAAGTCACTATACTCGTACCATAATGCATGATCCCGTGTCCAACACCTTGGTCACATTGAGCTCATTATGATGATGCATTACCGAGTGGGCCCAGAGATACCTCTCCGTCATACGGAGTGACAAATCCCAGTCTCGATCCGTGTCAACCCAACAGATACTTTCGGAGATACCTGTAATGCACCTTTATAGTCACCCAGTTACGTTGTGACGTTTGATACACCCAAGGCACTATTACGGTATCCGGGAGTTACACGATCTCATGGTCGAAGGAAGAGATACTTGACATTGGCAAAGCTCTAGCAAAACGAACTACACGATCTTTTATGCTATGCTTAGGATTGGGTCTTGTCCATCACATCATTCTCCTAATGATGTGATCCCGTTATCAACGACATCCAATGTCCATAGTCAGGAAACAATGACTATCTGTTGATCACAACGAGCTAGTCAACTAGAGGCTCACCAGGGACATATTGTGGTCTAAGTATTCACACGTGTATTACGGTTTCCGGATAATACAGTTATAGCATGAACAAAAGACAATTATCATGAACATTGAAATATAATAATACTTTTATTATTGCCTCTAGGGCATATTTCCAACATTGCCGCCCTTCTGCCGCTTCGCCGGAGGCGGTCCCTCCAGCTGCTGGTCCCATGCCGTTGCCACTTGCCGACTGCTGGATGTCGGCTGCGGGGCTTTGCGCTTCTGGTCATTCTGCTATTGCCGTCGACTGGTGTCTCCAGCCAGAGTTCTTGGAGCCTGAGGGGCGACTTTGCCAGTTGTGCTGACCCGAATCTCCGCCTTCATGGAGGAGTCGGCCATGGCGTACTTGTCCGCTGTGATCAGTAGCTCATCGAGGGTCTCCGGCTCGTCGCAGAGGACCTTGTGCTTGAGGAGGGTGCCTTCTCTGCACCTGGCAGTAAAGTACTCGATGGCCTGCACCTCGTGCACGCCCTCGCAGGAGTTCCGGAGTTCGCCCCATCGCGTGAGGTAGTCGCGAGTAGACTCGTCAGGGCCTTGCACGCACAAGGAGAGCTGGCGTGGCTTGGGAGGTCGCTTGTACGTGCTCGTGAAGTTGCGGACGAAAGCCTCGGTGAAGTCGACCCAGCTATTGATGCTGCGAGGCTTCAGACTGTTTAACCATGTCCGGGCCGAGCCCTGGAGCATGAGCGGGACGTATCTTACGGCAACACGCTTGTTGCCGTTCGCTATGTTGACGGCTGTGGAGTAGTCGATCAGCCAATCTTCCGGCTTCACGGTGCCGGTATATTTGGGCGTGTCTCGGGGGAGCGTGAACCCTTTGGGAAAGGGCTCGTCCCGGATGCGGGGTCCAAAGCAGGGGGGACCCAACTCGTCTTCATCTTCCAGCGCCAGGGATCGGTGGAGTCGGTCGATCCGGTGGCGGGCGTCGTTCTCTCCAACTCCCTCTCGGCGGCCAAGGCGGGCGCCGAGAGTCGGATGTTCCACGGGCGGCGGGGAGACTTGTCTTTCTCTGCGAGGAGGGGGAGGTAAGTAGTTGTCCCGCCGTTCCACCGCTCTAGGGCGGCCGTCTTGGTCACGCTCGATGGTGATGTGAGTCCAACTGCGGCTGGCAGCCGGCTCCTTGTCCTTCTTCCCACGAGCCCTGCTAGTCAGCGTTCGAGACGTCGCACCTTGGTCTCGGCGAGGCGGTGGGTCATTGTTTTGGCGCTGCGGCGCCTCGGTGCGGCAGCCGGCATCATTCTACGTGGCAGCCGCGTCGAGGAGCTACTGAACTCGCTCCGTCATTATGCGGCTCTCTTCGCCTTCAAAGTTGTCGAGATCGTCTGCCGCCGCCTGGGCGGCACGGATATTTTCTGCGGGCGTGGCATACACAGGGCGATCAGCCCCGAAGAGGTTGGCGATTGCCGCGCCGCGCTGTCGGACCGCGCCTAGGCGGCTAGGCCCGGTTGGAGCCGGCGAGCCGCCTACGGCGCGATCCATCTCTCGTTGGTAAGCTTCTGACAAGCGCCTCATGCTTGCCACTTCTTCGCGCCCTCGATGAGCTGAAGGCGGAGCGCCTCCAGCATCCCGGCGTCGGCGTCTTCTGGAACCGGTGCTGCAAGGTCTCGCAGGGCTGCGTCAAATGGGTCATGCGCTCCTTCGCCGGAGTGCTCGCCGTGCTCGAGGATGAGGACCTTAGTGACGGTGCTTCCGCCGCTCCCCGCATACGAGAGCGGCTTGTCGAGCGACGCGGTGTCGGAGTCGACCAGCATCGGGTCGGTGGATCCTATGGACTCCAGGTCCGCGGCAGGCTCGCCGGCGACGTGGAGTTGGTCGAGGAGGCCCGCGAGGAGGCTCTCGGGGCCACTCGTGCCTGCGTCGGGCGCAGGCTCGTCGGAGAGGCAAATCTCGCCGACAAGATCGGCGAGGCAGCTGGCTGCACAGGCGATCTCAGCGCCGCGTAGCGCGTTGGCACAAACGCCGTCCGGCGTGCCGGGCTGGCTGTGCTCGCCAGGGAGGAATAGGGTTCCCGTCTAGAGCAGATCTCCGAACGACGGTGCACCTCGCCCCACGGTGGGCGCCAAATATCGGGGGTTGGATACGACATATGCCAAAGGATGGCTTATCATGGTGGGAGCGAGTAGAACGTCGCCGGTGCCTAGAAGCGGGATGAGGCGAAGACATGCACGCCGGCGGAACTTACCTAGTGTCAGGACCCCGACTCAATGCCACATCGATCTAGCATGTAACACCTCATATCATTTTGCGGCCTCACGCACGGTATTCCCACGGGTGTCGTCTTACCTTTGCCCGGGACTGTTTGCGTCTTTTGGCACACGTATATGATAGTGTCGCTAGCATCCATATGATAAGGAGCCCAGGCTGACATGGCTAGTCATAAACCCAAAGTGGCACAAACCTACAGGGACAGGCATCCATGACCCAGCATCGAACGTGTCGGTCATCAGCGAGTGAATCCAGGCTGTAGCACTGGGCTAGCAGAACTCCGGTGAACCGGGCTGTAGCGGGCTAACAGGACTCTAGTATTCATCGCGTGACATTTCCCTGAAGGGACAGACACAGGAACGACGAAGGACACATGCCGGCCAGCCTAAGTGTTCCGGAGCAGTAGCAAGCTACCATGGCTCAGTGGAAACACCAGGAGACATTTCCCGGTAAGAGAGGCTACCAAGGATAAACAACTAGGTTGTCAGATCCCACACATACCAAGCATTTCAATAACATACACACAATATGCTCGATATGTGCAAATACAACATGGCATCACAACATGACTCTACAACTCAAGTATTTATTCATTAGGCTCCGAGGAGCGAGATATTACAAACAGGGGTCTCATGACCCAACATTCAGAGCATACATATCAAAGCACAAGCGGAAGCTATCATGTCTGAGTACAGACATCTATAAATGAAAAAGGCTGAGAAGCCTGACTATCTACCAAATCCTGCTGAGGCACAAGATCGTAGCTGAGGTAACAAGCTAAACGTCGAAGTCCACGTGGAACTACTAGTGAGACTGAAGTCTCTCTGCAAAAACATAAAATAGGCAAACGTGAGTACAAATGTACCCAGCAAGACTTACATCAGAACTAACTACATATGCATCATTTTCAACAAGGGGATGGTGGGGTTTAACTGCAGCAAGCCAGCTTTGACTCGGTGGCTATCCTGAACTACGACTGCAAGTAACTCTTTTGAGGTGGCGCACACGAGTCCACATATTCACCATATCAATACACCACTATGGATCCGCTCTCGTCTCCCTACGAGAACGCCATCCATAGCACTCACGCTTATCTTGCATATTTTAGAGTATCCACTTTCACTTGTCTATGAACTGTACAAGGGGTCCAAGTTTCCATATCCGAGGAATCCGGCTATTCGAATAGATGATGTTAACCCTGCAGGGGTGTACTTCTTCACACACGCTCTCGCCACTTACCGCCCTGTACACGTCATGTACCTCGGCAACCTTCAAGCGGAAGCCGGGCGAGGGAGTCGGCCACGACCTGACTAACCGAACAAGTCTCTAGTCCAGGTTTATCGCCTATTCGGGTTCCATCCGCAAGGAGATCCGGCCGGGGTGTCGCTCACGGCCCCAAACGATGTGAGCAGGGTTCCCAAGCCCACCATTCGGGTGCCACTTGGTACACCGTGCCACTGTGCCTAGTCTGTCCCAAGCCCACCTGTACCGGGTGCCACTTGGTAGACTACTAACACTACCTACAAACACCAGAAACTAGTTGCAACTCCTGGACAGAGATCATGTTGATTAATAAGTCGAGAGGGGTCGAGTTACCGGAAGCCAATGTGTGGTAGTAACTGGTCATGGATCACAAACACAGAACTCAGTTCCTGAGGACGGCTGCAATGAGACAACCCACCATGTACTCCTACATGGCCTCTCACCGCTACCTTTACCAAATCGTGTTCACACACTTAGCTCACACACAGTAGGACATGTTCACACGCCTCTGATTCATCCCCGATGAATCAGACCTGACTCAACTCTAAGCAGTAGCAGGCATGACAAACAAACATGAATGAGTAGGCACAACAGGGCTCAAACAACTCCTACTCATGCTAGTGGGTTTCATCTATTTACTGTGGCAATGACAGGTCATGCAAAGGATAAAGGGGTTCAGCTACCGCAGCAAGTAACAAATATGTCGTTGTTGTCCTAATGCAGTAAAAGAGAGCAGGAGCGAGAGAGTGGGATTTTATCGGAATGAACAAGGGGGTTTTGCTTGCCTGGCACTTCTGAAGATAGCATTGAGTCTTCATCAGTGTCAACAATTACATCATCGGTATCACGTCTATCGAGAGGGGACAAATACCGGCAACATAGAAGGGAACACAATCAATGCAATGCACAATATGATGCATGATCATGACATGGCAAAATGAATGTGTTTTGAGCTAATGCAACTAGCAACAGATTAAATGAAGTTGGTTTGAATACAAGATTCAAATTTAAACTCCATATGTGATTATTCAAATGCCATTTAATTGATTTGTGCTAAACAGCAGCTATAAGTTGTTCTAACATGCATGAAAATGGTACAGATGGATTCCTTGAATTTTTCTGATAATTTTTCATATATAAATTATTTAATTTGGAGTTACGGTTGAATTTCTATGATTTTTTGAAGTTTATACAATTTTCTGGAATTTCCTGAATATTTAGAATTAAAATAATTCCAGTAATTCATTATTGCGTCAGCCTGACATCATCATGACGTCAGCGGGTCAACAGGGGCTGGTCCGGGTCAAACCTGACCAGTGGGGTCCACTGGTCAGTGACTAGTGCTGGTTAGTGACACTGACAGGTGGGACCAGGTCAACAGCCACGTCAGCTTGGTCAAAGCTGACGTGTGGGCCCACGGTGGTTAGGTTAAACTTAACAGAAAATGATAAGGATTAAATAAGGGCGTGGGGCCCATACGTCAGCGGCTCTGGGGAGGTTAACTGGCCGTGATTAGTGCTAATCACGCGGCCACGTCGGCTAGTGACGCCGGCGACCATGGCGGCGGCGGGACCTCGCCGGAGTTGCTCGGGATGGCGCTACAGCCCGCGGCTGGTCGCGCTGAGGGCACCAAGAGGGAGCCCGTGCTCCCGCGCATCTAGTGGCACACGCAGCTGGGCACAGGGAGGCCGGGGTTCGCCGGAAATGAGCTCCTGGCGGCGGCCGGAGTTCGGCCATGTGCGGGGTTGGGGCTGCGGCGCGCTAGGGGAGAAGCTAATGGTCCAGACGGCATCCGCGGGCCACCAGAAGCGCGCTGGTGCCACGGGTTCGAGCAGAGGGGCTCAGGTCAGGAGAGCTACGCGGCCATGGCGGACGGCGGTGCTCGGGAATATGGGCGGGGGTGCTACGGCACGGGAACGAGCAAAACGAAGGAGGGGAAACGGCGTGGAGCTCACAGCGAGTTCGTCGGCGGTCTCATTGGGCTCGGGGACGGGTTGTGGACGACATATCGGCGACGGAGATCGGCGGTGCCCGAGGTTGAAGATGATGTCGATGGCGGCGATACGGCGCGTCCCCGGTTGCTTGACTCGTCGAGGAGGCGTAGAAGGCGGAGGTGGAGCTCTCGGGCACGTCAGAGGGGCGAGGGGGAGGCGGTGGCCGCGGCAGCAGCAAGCGGCGGCGACGGGTTCCGCTCGGGCGCGTGAGGGAGAGAGAGCAGAGGAGGGGGAGGAGCGAGGGGGAGCACGAGGGGTTCCAGGGAGGGTGAGAGAGAGGCCAGGGGTGTCGTGGCGTCTCCAGGCGCATCGAGGAGGGAGGCAACCAGGCAGGAGGTGGCCAAGCGCGGTGGCGGTGCTCGCCACCGAGCTGCTTCGTGCGCTGGCACGGGAAGAAGACAGGCATGCCCCCTGGTGGTTGGGCTGCATAGTGTTGGGCTGTCCAGGTGGGCTTCGGTGAGCGCCAGGTAAGTTACAGGTGAGTTGCTCTGTTTTATTTCTGTTCTGTTTTATTTTTATTTAATCTTTTGCCACTGTTTTGAATTTAAAATAATTCAAACAATGCCAAAAGCTCCTCTGAATATTTTTATTTTGCTAGATGGACTTTTCCAAAAGCTCATAAAATATTTCAGGGGTATTTGAAATTATATTCTAGTTATATGAATATAATTCAAATTCAAATAGCTAATGATTAAATTCAAAGTCCCAAAAATAAATCCTTAAAAATGTTCAATATTTTGGTTGGGACCAGAACCCTTACCAAAAATTATCAAACATTTAAGAAGAGCATTTTGGAGCAATGAATGAGATTTTTAGGGTTTTTGCCCTTCTTTTATTTAAGTTTTTGAGGCTTCCAAAATTCCTCAGTTCAAGTTTCAAAAATTTAAACATGATGCACAGATGGAAGCAAGCATAGGTCAGGCCAGAACTAGGGATGTGACACCTAGCTTCAGGGCTCTCCTAGGAGATAACACCCCTACTGCTGCTCTGCGGGGTCTCCGCATGATCACTAAAGCAAAGTGACTACAATGGTGCTCCTGGAGCTGTTTCGGGAGGTAGGAGAGGGCAAGGCTAGCTCTCTCCTCCCTGAGCTATCTGGTCTATCTTTCTCTCTAGGTCCGAACCCTTTGCATGGGTGCCCTAGGTGGTTTATATAGGCCTACCCCCCGGGGGTACAATAGTAATCCGGCTGGGCGCGGGTCCCAGCCGTCTGTCTCTCAGGCCGCCGTCCTTCCCGCCGGCTTCTGGGGCCCGCCGACTGGCGGGTCCCGTGGACAGGCTTGACATTGTAGCGGTGCTCCTGATGACGCAGGCTCGGTCATCGGGTCGTGGCAACAGCGCCGCCGTCTATCGGGCGATCACTGTCGCCATTCCCCATCTTATCTGATTAATGGCTCGTGGGGCCCGGGAGGAGTCGGCCGACTCCAGGGAGGCCGAATCCCATGGGCCCGTCTTCGGGTTGCCCAGGCCGGCTTCGGCCCACCCACTGACAGGCGGCCCTGCCGCCTTCGGGTCGTACAGGCCGGTGTCGTGGGCACAGCATACTGCGTAGTGTGGCTGAGGTCAGGACAGGCATGGCAACAGTGTCGCATCTCGCCGGAGATCTTCCAGCGGTACGGCTTACTATAGCCATGCCGGCCCTTCGTAAGCAGGGGAAAACGGCCATGCCGTAACCGTACCCCGCGTCGTACTTCGGGATAAGGGAGGAGTCTTGGGCCGACTCTCCACAGTCGGCCTCCCTGGAAGTCGCCAGCTTGGAGTCGGCTTATCTGGGAGTCGCCGCCTGGTACTCGGCATATCTTGGAGTCGCTCCTGGGACTTGGCCTGAGGGGCGCGGCCTGCCCCGATGTCTTGAAATGTCCTGGGGCTCGGGTTAGCCTACCCGTGGCCCATTACTCCGACACCTTGGGCTTCTTCTCTTTTGGGTCGGCAGCTGGCAGCTCAAGGAGGGAAAGGCACCCTTCCTTAGCCCTAGTGCACTTGGTCGCCAAATTGAACAGCTCTAGGGAGGTGCTCAGGTCCTCATGGATCGCGAGCTCCTCCTTCATCTTGACGTCACGCACGCTGTCGGAGAAGGCTGAGATGATGGCCTCCTAAGACACCTTGGGGATCTTAAGGCGAGCGTTGTTGAAATGCTGGATGAACTTATGCAGGGTTTCTCCCGGCTGCTGCTTGATGCGGCGCAAGTCGCTCATTGCCGGGGGTCGATCGCGTGTGCCTTGGAAGTTGGCGATGAATCGGGTGCGCATCTCATCCCAGGAGGAGATTGTGCCGGGGGCCAGGTTTAGGAGCCAGGTGCGTCCGCCGTCCTTGAATGCCATGGGAAACCAGTTCGCCATGACCTTCTTGTCCCCGTTGGCGGCTTCGATGCCCAGCTCATAGAGCTCGAGGAACTCAGCAGGGTCAGTCGTGCCATTGTAGCACGGGGGCAGATCTAGCTTGAACTTGCCCGGCCAGGCCATGCTGCGCAGCTCGGCGGAGAAGGCACGGCAGCCTGCAGTGGCCGCGGGAGCCCTTTGATGATGGAGAGCTTGATCTTGTGTGTCACGCCCAATATGCGACCCTATCCAAAAGGAACTCGAAGGTCCCACCAAGGATAGACCCGCATATTGAAACGCTTTTGCAAGGTGGATATCATTACATCAACATTACATAATAGATGGGGATACATACATAAGGCATACAATGCCACTCGAATACAACATCACAATACATAACAGCATCATCCGACTACGGATGAAACACAAATAGAAACTCAAACGACATCCACCCTGCTAGCCCAGGCTGCCGACCTGGAACCTATCCCCTGATCGAAGAAGCAGAAGAAGAACTCAACGCAAGCAAGCATCGCTCTCGCGTCATGATCATCGCACAACCTGTACCTGCAACTGTTGTTGTAGTAATCTGTGAGCCATGAGGACTCAGCAATCCCATTACCATGGGCATCAAGACTAACAAAGCTTAAAGGGAAAGGAAGGGGTAAAGTGGTGAGGCTGCAGCAGCGACTAAGCATATATGGTGGCTAACATACGCAAATGAGAGCGAGAAGAGAACAAGCGGAACGGTCGTCAACTAGCAATGATCAAGAAGTGATCCTGAACTCCTACTTACGTCAGACATAACCCAGAAACCGTGTTCACTTCCCGGACTCGGCCGAAAAGAGACCATCACGGCTACACACGCGGTTGATGCATTTTAATTTGGATCTGGTGTCAAGTTATCTACAACCGGACATTAACAAATTCCCATCTGCCTATAACCGCAGGCACGGCTTTCGAAAGATTATACCCTGCAGGGGTGTCCCAACTTAGCCCATGACAAGCTCTCGCGATCAACGAAGGAATAGACCTTCTCCCAGGAAGACCCGATCAGACTCGGAATCCCGGTTTACAAGACATTTCGACAATGGTAAAACAAGACCAGCAAGACCGCCCGATGCGCCGACAATCCCGATAGGAGCTGCACATATCTCATTCTCAGGGCAACACCGGATGAGACAGGCTACGAGTAAAACCAGACCTCGAGTTGCCCCGAGGGGGCCCCGCAGGCGGCTCGGTTCGGACCAACACTTAGACAAGCACTGGCCTGGGGGGGCTAAAATAAAGATGACCCTCGGGTTGGCCGACCCAAGGGAAAGGGATAGGTGGTGGTGAGGCAAATGGTAAAACCAAGGTTGGGCCTTGCTGGAGGAGTTTTATTCAAAGCAAACTGTAAAGGGGGTCCCATAAATCACCCGACCGCGTAAGGAACGCAAAATCCGGGAACATAACACCGGTATGACGGAAACTAGGGTGGCAAGAGTGGAACAAAACACTAGGCAAAAGGCCAAGTCTTCCACCCTTTACCAAGTATATAGATGCATTAATAATATAAGAGATATTGTGATATCCCAACCAAAATCCTGTCCACCATGGAGCAATCTTCAACTTCACCTGCAACTAGCAACGCTATAAGAGGGGCTGAGCAAAAGCGGTAACATAGCCAAACAACGGTTTGCATAGGTAAGGTGTCAAAGGTCAGAGGTTTCATGGCAATTTGGGATGGCTTGAAGAGCAACAGATAGGTAACGCAGCATAGTGATAGAACGAAGCAACTAGCATAGCAATGATAGTAGTGAGATCCAGGGTAGCGGTCATCTTGCCTGAAATCCCGCTAGGAAGAAGAACGAGTCCATGAAGAAGATGAACGGGAGTAGTCGAACGAATCCTCACAATCGCAACATTACCGGAACTATCAAGAAGAAGCAATACCGGAAAGAAGCAAACAACATGGTAAACACACAAGCATAAACATGGCATGATGCACAATCAAGTATGATGCATGTCCGGTTTAATGAGGCATGGCATGGCAAAGTGCAACAAACAATACTACAAGTTAAGTGGAGCTCAATATGCAACGAGTTGCATATTGACAAAACACCACAACAATTATTTAGTTCATCTCGTTTAAGCTACCAAACAATATTAATTGTTGTTAAACATGGCAATGGGTGAAACATATGAAAACTACCTATCTAGGCAAGTTTAAATGAGGCCGGAAATAACAAACAACAATTCCGAAAAATCCCCATATGCAAATTATGGATTCGGTACTGTTCTGCCCTAAACACAATTTTAGAGTTGTTAAACAGTAAAACAAAGTGGACCATGTTAAACTAGGCATTTTTCAACCCCATTTACATATAAAGTTTATTAAATTCGGAGCTACGGTTATTTAGTTATGAAATAAATCATTTTAACATGGCATAGGAGCAAATTTAAGCAAACAGCATGTTAAACATTTTAACATGGGATGAAAATGACATATTATGAAACTAGATGAAATTCTAGGCACTTTTCATATATAATTTGTTCTAATCCGATGCATGGTTTGTGAGATATTAAATGCATGAATATGAGGGACTTTTCTGCAAATCTGTAACTCCCTGGAAATTAGCAAATTCGCAGGACTGAAAAAAAACGCATGCGGGCCGAATCTGGTGGGCGCAAGCTAGCATGTGGTGCGCTGGGGCGAGGGATAGGCTGGAGGCTCACCATGGGCTCGGCCCAGTCGGTGGAGGAGGAAGCAGCGGGCAGAGCCAGCTGGGCCGAAGTTGAGGCCGGCCCAGGCGCGGGGCAGCTCACATCGGGCCTTGGCCCAGGTCGGTGGAGATGGCCGGCGGGGTTCTGGGCCGGGGCCCACGAGGCGCCGCGGCGGAGGAGGCCCACGCGGGCGGGTCAACGCTCGCAGTCGAGATCGGGGCTCCTCCCGATCCGTCTCGGACGGCGAGGTCGTGCGGCGGCAGAGGGGCTGCGGCGAGGGGCGGCCGATGTCTGGCGGCGACGGGGCGAGGGGAGCCCGTCCCCGGCCGGATCCGGCGACTACGGGGCCCGGGTGGCGAAGGGGAGGCGTGGCCGGGCGCGGCGGAGCTCGGCTCCCATGGCGGCAAGGAGGAGCACGGCCTGGTGGTTTGGGGCGAGGAGACGCGGTGCAGCACGGGGTCGGCGGTGAAGGGGACTAGCGACGGCGGGGGAACGCAGTCCGGCGACCTGACGGAGGCGCGGCGGAGCGGGGTCCGGTGACCTGGCGGCGACACGCCGACGACGGGGTCGGGCAGAGGCAACGGGAGGAGCGAGCGGGGCGCTCGGGCTGGCTGCGGCCCTCGGGCCCATATCGGGGCCCGGGCGGGCCTGGGACGGGCCTGCGGCGGCGGGAGGCTGCTAGGGACGCGGGGAGGCCAGGTGGCGTACGGGGAGAGGCTGCGGGCGGCGGCTAGCCACTAGGGGCTTGCCAAGTGGCGGAGGGAGGCTGGGGCGCGCCGGATCTGGAGGGGGGAGGCGGCGGCGCAGCCCTCGAGGTGGGAGGAGGCACTGAAAACGAGGAGGAGAGGGATGGCTGCAGCTGGGTTAGGGAAGGGGGTAGGCTGCCAAATTTGGAGGGGGGTGTCCATATATAGCAAAAAGCTAGGGTTTGGGGGTTAGGAGGGGTTTCGGGACCCTCGGATTGCGATCGAGCGGCTCCGGACAGAGGGGGAACTAGGTGGCTACAGGTAGGCTGTGTAGAATGCCTCGAGCTGAGAAGAGAGAGAAACAGAGCGACCCGGTGGCAGTTTCGGAGACCGAAACGTCCGACGAAGGTACCGGCAACGGTGCCGCTATATATTTAACGGTTGGGCTATCAAATGGACTCCGAATGTGACGAAACTTGGCAGGCGGCATGTCTACACTATAATAAGACCGCACGACAAGTTGCAACCCATTTCGAGAACATTTTTATGCCACTTATAAAATAATATTTCGGAGGTGCCGCGGGCGCGTGCAAGTGTGTCTGGCTCAGAACGGACAACACAGAGAACCAGGGGAACCCGAACGGATGCAAGTTTTATGAAAACGATGCCGATGCAATGCGCATGATGCTATGAGATGAGATGCATCACAAGAACAAAATGCAAAACAACAGACAAAACCCAACCACGAAGGAAATATCATATAGCATCTCCGGAAAAGGCAAGAGTCGGAGTTACGAATATGGAAAGTTGTATCCGGGGCGTTACAACACTCCACCACTACGAGAGGATCTCGTCCCGAGATCTAGGATGGCACCGGAGGGAAAAGGAAGAGGAAGAGAGGAGGTAAACTAAGTTGCTTCTTCGACAAACAAGTGAAACCACGATCCTTAAGAGGTTGAAAAACTTGAAAGAAAGAACACAACGGAGTTTAAGACAATTGAGAGCACTGCGGTAGAAACTAGAAACAAGGAACACCAAGTGAACCTTGGAGGTTGCAAAGCTATGAATGACGAGTACAATGGACAAGAAGGAATTGGTACCACTCTGGTTGAAACAAGATAAGAATGAATAAGAATGATATAATTTTGACAGCACTCCGACTGTAAATGGAAGAAATTGAACATGAACTTGAGAAGATGGGTGATACTTGATGAAATCAACAACACACTGCCTCCGGACTATCGAAAGAATGGCATAATGGGTAAGAAGGATTTCAGACAGCACTCAGGTTGAAAAGAGAGGCAAAACTTGATAAGATGAAAGAACTTGAATGAAAACATGACACGCCGGTTAAATGGATAAGAAAGAAAAGAACACAATCCTCACAATTCGAGATGATGAGTGAAAAGAGCAACATCACAATGCCTCCGGAAGAAAGAATAGACGTTAGATTGTTGGGATAAAGGGACGGAGAAGGAAATGACAACTCCTACCACAATTGAATTTGGAAAGCATCCTTGCAGGAAGGTTAGAACAAAGTTGTTGGAAGACCAACAACGAAAAGAATAAGTTTGTAGTGGGCTTATGAAAAACATCTCAAGACTATGAGGTGACATTCTGCCACTAACGAAAAACAAATGCTTGTTTGAGATCAACGAAGGCATGAAAACTGCTTTCACCGAGAAGGATATGGAGAAAGCTTGGATCAATGATAAGCACCACAAATAGCAACATTCCCAATGGAAGGCTTTAGGTGAAATCTATACCAAGATAACTCCAAAGAAGAGATTGATGGATTTAAAATACCTCGTTCTTGACAATATGTGAGTCATCAAACACGAACTCGAATTGTCAAGAATGACATAACACCACCTCAAAGATAAGGTAGGAGAATTGCACCTCAAAATGCAAGATGAAGAGTACTTGAACTCCTCAAAATAAAACATGTGTTGAGCACCATGTTTATTTTAGAGTATAGCTTAGCAGATCATAACTTCGAGAGAAATCTTGAAGAACAATTGAAGAATGAAAAGAATCCTTGACGAACCATCATGTAGATCTTCCATGGAGAACTCCGGTAATGAAAGGATGATAAAAATAAGGAGAAGTTGAAAACACAAGGTGAAGCCTTGCAATGATTTAGATGGAGCTTTGCGACGATATAACCAAGAAAACTTGGAACTCCGAAAAAGGAAAAGATGAACACTAGGACCGAGAATTACTTCATCATGAACAATCTCCGGAAGAAGGAATTAATCACTTGGATGAAACAAGAATAAGAATTACGGTATGCGTATCCTTCATCAAATTCAATTGATGACAAGCAATGGATTTGGCACACTACTTACTCCCGTAGAAAGGATTAAAAGAGATATGGCGCAAACTTGAGAAGGTATTGATGGAACCACCGGTGGGATTGAAAAGAACGAATGAATGAATGAATTGATACGATGATGAAGGAAGAGAAATCTTGAACGAACCACCGTACGAATTGAAAACGAACGAAGTAAAGGGGTGAATCACCGGTAAGAATTAGAGAATGAATGAAGATACTTGAGGGAATTTAGATACATGAGAACGAAGAGAACATGAACTGATTAGAGGATATTTGAACGATGCACCGGTATGATTTGGAGAACGAGAGCTGAAAGCTTGAATGAATAATTCTGAGATGATGGGCTATGGAGAATCAATCTGAAAAGACTCTTGAATTGCTCCGGATGGATGAAAAAAATTCTCACAATCGAAAACAATTATGAGAGGATGGCATCAAGCTAGAACCATGAATCTTGAAGAGAATGGAGCAAGATTTAAGAGAAACCCTTCTTCGGTCTTCAAATGTTGAGAATGGTGATGAGAACCACCATGAATTGTTGAGATACTCCGGGAGAATGAAAAGCGAAGGGGGTTGAGCCAACGATGAAAAGAATTTGAAAGATCTTGGAGAAAGACATATGACTGATGATAATTCATTCTTACGTCAAACTTCGAAAGACTTTGGGAATGGCTCTGGGAAAATTAGAAGAGTCAGGTAAGATCCTGGGAAAAACCTGTGGGTTAGGGCCCACTCAAAAGAAAACACCGTTGAACTGATTTTAAAGAGAGATTGCACCAGTTGAATTAAATAGCTTGAATGAGATAACAATCTCCAAATAGCTTGAACGGATTAAGAATGGAAACACGAATCTTCCGAGATATCTTCAACACTCCGGATAAGAATAGAGAGAGGTGAACAATTAAGAGGTGCACCGGTATGAAAAAGCATTTGACACGAGGAAAGGAATATGATCAACACTGAAAGCTTGAATTGGATCCACCAGAGAAGAATACGAGAATGAAGAATGATGAACTTGAAGCTTGTGAGCATCTTCACGAGGGATCACCGGATCAAAACAATGATTGAAAAGAGTGAAGAGACTTCACATGATTAAATGGATACTTGATTATAATATATGAGTCCTTGAAGAAAAGGGGTGGGAGGGTGGGTAAAAACAAAGACAACTTGGGACGAACGAAACAAACACCGTTGAGAAAACTTAGAATTGATCTTGCGGATGGGGAGAATGATGGGTTCATCTTGAAGAGAAGCGCACCGGTTGGAAAAGAATTAACATGACAAACTCGATGATCAAAAGGATTAGTACTCCCATAGAAATATGAGAACACCGTTTAGGGAAGGTATGGATCAACACTTGACTTCGAAGCAACTTGAATACCACAAATAAAACAAAACAAAGGATTTGGCTTGCAGAATAAGCCGGAACAAACATATGATAGAGATTCCGTCCGAAGTTTTCGTGGTGGGGCCCACACGGGCTCGAGTGTACAGCACCATCATGTACAAGGCAATGCACATGACATACGAAGTGTCCCCGAACCAGCATAGCCAAGGGTTCTTTAAGACACAACGAGACCACTGTAAAAATGATCGTGGAAAGGCGGACCACTAGACGTCGAACCCCAATCTCATATCATGCATCTGTCGAAAAGATATTCTAGGAGCTACTTGAATTCCCACCTATAAAACTCCCGAAACTTTCTGGTTATGCAATCTGGTGTTGGGGATACAGGGGAAGCAATATATATCTCACCCAAAACAAACAATCCCTACATCCAGTTGTATCCATCCGTCAACACATAACCAAGAAAACTCCGGAAATCGTGTACCTCAACCTTCGAAAAGCATCCGTTATACGAGTTATGGCAATACTCCCGAGCTCGCCCCAGTACTGGGTTATCGGGGTTATCTCACCAACAACTGCATAAAAGAGATTTTCGATGTCGGCAAATCTCAAGTATTCCAGAACTGCAACGATAAAATTGTGACGACAACACCTCGGAGCTCAACTCCCCAGGTCAAAGCCACATAAATAGACAGGAGGCACCAAGAACAATGTTCTCGTCACAAAACCATCGGAACGATTCCAAGATACCCGCGTGATCCTAAAAAAATTTGAGTGAAATTTGAGGAGAGGAAAGGCAAAACATCTACGTCAGGAGACCTCACCAGAGCGACGAAGGGGGCTGAGGAGTAAAAAGAATCCTACTCTCTGATATATATAATCCTAAGACTCAAAATAGTTTTTTTCTAGACTCAACAACGGCCAACAATCAAGGGGGCTCCTATGGTCGGTCGAGGCTCTAATTACCAACTTGTGGGTCTCCGTGCGCTGCCGCCAGGAGCAGCGTGGGGTCTTGGCGCGCTGGAGCAGGAGCGCGTTCGTGCCGGGCCGGTGCGGGGAGCACACGGGTAGCTTCTTGGGGACGAGGGATCTCTTGGCAGCTCTTCTCTTGTTGTGCTCGCACTGGACGGAGTGGGTTCCGCCCAGGGGCCACGCGCCTTGGGGCCAAGGCGCCTTCTTGAGGGGGAGGCGGCTGAGGCGCCCCCAGAGCTTCGTCGCCTGCGCAGGGCGGGGCGCGGTGCAGTGAGAGGGATGGTGCAGGGGAGCCCCGAGCGGCGCTGACGAGCTCGGTGATGCGAGCGAGCCACTCGTCGTAGAGGTCGTCGACGGGGCGGTAGTGCAGGAGCTCCTGCGCCAGGAGCAGCGCAGCGTGCGCGTCCGCAGGAGCGCGACGGGCATGGGATGAGGAACCGGCTGGAGTCAGCGACAGGGTGGCGGTGCAGCCTTCTCGCCGCACCGAAGGATGCAGGGACGACGCCTGCTGCTCGTTCCCCGCCGGGCCGGTGGCGGCGTTGACGGCAGGCGACGGCGAACGGCGGGGGCACCCGCCGACGGGGGCCGTCTGGGCAACGCGAGTGGCGAGAGCGGCCCGGCGCTCGGCGCGGGCTCGACGAGCGTCTGACATGGATGCGACGGGCGGCGAAACACGAGGCGACGGAAGACAGATTCTGGTGCACCCCTTCCTGGCGTGCCAAATGTCGGATTTCGGGTTCCGGCAGACCCTCAAGGTTCGAACTCTGGGGTGCACGCAGAGATCACACCTACTGCCTACCCGTGTCTCGTCGCCTCGCAAGAATCTAAACTACACGAAGAACAACACAAAGGACACGAGGTTTATACTAGTTCGGGCCACCATTGTGGTGTAACACCCTACTCCAGTGTGTGGTGTGGTGGATTGCCTCTGGGGCTGATGATGGATTGTACAAGGGAAGAACAGCCTCGCGAGGTTCTGTTCTTGTCTGGTGCGATGAACTGCTAGGGAGAGTACAATCGCTTCTCTCTCTCTTGCCTCTCTTTAGGTGTCTCTTACCTGTTCCCCCCCCCCTTGGTCCCTTTGCCTGTGGGTGGCTAGTCCTATTTATAGATGGAGGCCCTGGGCCTCTTCCCAAATATTGAGCGGGAAGGGCGCTAACAATTGGCCATTTTGAAGGGGAACATCTAGTACACTTATCCTGAGTAAAGTTGGTCTTCGGCTGCCAAAGATCCTGACGGTGGCGCCGGCTTGGGCTCCACGATGACCTCCATCCTGCCGCCCTGCTGGTCTTGGTCTTATTGCACCAAAATGGTTTCCTTTGCTTGATACTCTCGCCTGCGCTTGCCCCCTTTACACCAAAGAGGAAACAAGGACTCTGCGTGGGTCGGCGCCTGCCTGGCGCCCGCCTAGCCTCGGTCGTCATGGCTTGCGTCACGGGCGCCTCATGAGTTACCCTGCCTTGATCTCTCTGCCTCCTCGCGAGCCAGCCTGGCGAGGCTGTGCCTGACGAAGCCTCATGTCGTCCGCCCCGTGAGGCTGGCCCCTCGCGAGGGTCTTGAGCATGAGTTGATGAAGGTGGGTCGTGCTGGGCCACTCCCTGAGCCATGCCGCAGGCCGCAGGCAGGCAAGTCTGGGTACCCCCGTTCCTAGGACGCCGACAGTACGGGCTGGTATTTGGGCTGATATGTCGTTTTATCCCGGTCACGAGGTGGTCGGTCAGCCGTATGGCGCTCGAGTCCATATTCCTCGACTGCCAGGACTTCAGTCCATCTATCTGTGAGCAGGTCTTGATCAGCTTGGAGT
Organism: Triticum aestivum; assembly: GCF_018294505.1. Taxonomy (NCBI): domain Eukaryota; kingdom Viridiplantae; phylum Streptophyta; class Magnoliopsida; order Poales; family Poaceae; genus Triticum; species Triticum aestivum. The sequence goes on along the minus strand of NC_057795.1, from coordinate 265,952,527 downwards.
TGCTGCTGCTTCTTTTTCAGGCTCCTCGCAGTGGCCATAAGCCGACGCTTGAAGCGTTCCTGCTCGACGGGATCCTCAGGCACGCCGAACTCGTTGTCGCCGAGGCTAATCTCGTCTTCGGAGGGGGCATGTAGTTGTCCTCCTCCGGGTATCCGTCCGTCACCTGTTCGTCTGGGCTGACCTTCCCATCCTCCTGCTCGACCTGCTCGAAGGCAGGCTGACCAGGGTTGTATTCCTCTTCGGCACCATTCGGATTGTTTTCATCTCCTAGGCCGGTATTGTTGTGGCGGGGCTTGGAGCGGCGCCGACGACGCCCGTGCTTTGCTTTTCTCCCTGAGGGGTTATCCTCCGTTGCCTCATCGCCATTGGTTTCCTTCAGAGTGTCCACCATATATATATATATCGTATGAGGAGGTGGCTGTCCACCGCCCAGTGAGCGGTGGTTCCTGTTCTTCTCCTTCATCGTTGTCCATACCGTCGATGTCTTCGGAGTTGAAGTCTAGCACTTCGGTTAAATCATCTACCATGGCAATGAAGTGGGTGGTGGGTGGGAAACGAATTCCTTCGTCGCCTGCTTCCCACTCAAGCCGGACATAGTTCGGCCATGAGTCTGCTGACAAAGAGAGAGATTTTAACGAGTTCAGCATGTCGCCGAAGGGCGAGTGCTGGAAGATATTCGCAGTGGTAAACTCCATTACCGGAGCCCAACCTAGCTCGGCTGGCTCGGGAGCGCGCGGACTGGAACCAATAACCGGATACGAGTCCGGGGGTCCGGAGTCACAGGCTTCCTTAGAGGTGAGGCATGTGTTCGGTTCCGACGCCGATGAGTGTGCGGCCTGCGGGGCGGGGTCCATCCCTCTGTCCTTAGGCAATGCGGTCTGCTCCGAATTTAGGTTCGGGTCTGTCGCAGGGATGACATCCCGAGCATTGTCCGACAACAGGTCTAACCCATGCTCATCGTGACCGTCCGGCGCTCCTGGCACAAGCTCGAATCCATTGAAGATCAAGTCTCCGCGGATATCAGCCGTGTAGTTCGGGTTTCCAAGCTTGATCTGGTGGCCCGGGGCGTAGCTGTCGATCTGCTCCAGATGGCCCAGCGAATTGGCCCAAAGTGCGAAGCCACAGAACACGAAGATCTGTCCGGGGAGAAAAGTCTCACCCTGGACCATGTTGTTGACTATTGAAGGAGCCATCAAGCCGTGCAGCGACGACACAGAGGAACTCTCAATGAAAGCACCAATGTTGGTGTCAAAACTGGCGAATCTCGGGTAGGGGTCCCAATCTGTGCGTCTTAGGCTGATGGTAACATGAAGCGAGGGACACAAGGTTTACCCAGGTTCGGGCCCTCTTGATGGAGGTAAAACCCTACTTCCTGCTTGATTAATATTGATGATATGAGTAGTACAAGAGTAGATTTACCACGAGATCATAGAGGCTAAACCCTAGAAGCTAGCCTATGATGATTATGATTGTGGTTGTGATCGGCCTTCTAAGGACCAACCTCTTCGGTTTATATAGACACCGGAGAGGGCTAGGGTTTACATGGAGTCGGTTACAAGGAAGGAAACATAATATCCGAATCGCCAAGCTTGTCTTCCACGCAAAGGAGAGTCCCATCCGGACACGGGACGGAGTCTTGAATCTTGTATCTTCACGCTCCAATAGTCCGGACGAAGTATATACTCTGGCTGTCCGGATACCCCCTAATCCAGTACTCCCTTAACGGGGTCGCGCTTAGCACCGATGCGGGCAAGGATATCCGCCGCTTGATTGTTTTCTCAAACCACATGATGAAATTCAAGCCCCTCGAATCGAGCTGACATTTTGAGGACGGCATTACGGTAAGCTGCCATTTTCGGGTCCTTGGCGTCAAAGTCTCCATGTTGTAGGGGGGAACCCTAAGTGAAGATCTTTCACGAATTGGAGGGGGAATCCCCAAGAACAATATGAACACAAGAGAGAAAACAAGAGGAACACTCAAGAACAAGTCCAATCACACATCCACTAGACCAACAAAGACACAAGATCCACAAGGTACATGAACAATCAAAGGGAAACAAGATACATGGTAGAGTTCATCCCAAATCCTAGGAAGGAGATGAGGGCTTGATGATCTAGGTAGATCCTTCCCTCAAGGGGGGCTTGAATCCCTAGGGATCTTCTCCAATGGAGGTCTTGTACTCCAATGGAGTCTTCTCTCTCAAGAGGAATCCCACAAGGGGAGGTACATGAGCTAAGCTCTATGATTTGTGTCTATTCTTAGCTATCCTACAAATGAGCTAGGGGAGGTGCTTATATAGTCTAGGGACGAAATGAGAGGAAGAGGGGGATACAAGGGACCAAATCCCAAAAGTGCACGCAGGCACGCGGAGTGGTCCGGGCACCCGGAGTGTGAGGGACCGGGCACCCGGGGCGTAGAGGGCCGGGCACCCGGACCGACCTGGGAGCCGGCTGGAGGGGGGCCGGGCACCCGGGCCCAACATGGCCGGGCACCCGGGGAGTGTCGGTGTCAAAACCGGCGGATCTTGAGTAGGGGGTCCCGATCTGTGCATCTAAGGCTGATGGTAACAGGGGGCAAGGGACACAATGTTTACCCAGGTTCGGGCCCTCTCGATGGAGGTAAAACCCCACTTCCTGCTTGATTGATATTGATGAGATGAGTAGTACAAGAGTTGATCTACGACGAGATCGTAGAGGCTAAACCCTAGAAGCTAGCCTATGATGATTATGATTATGATCATCCCTCTAAGGACTAAACCCTCCGATTTATATAAACACTGGAGAGGGCTAGGGTTTACATGGAGTCGGTTACAAAGAAGGAAATACAATATCCGGATCGCCAAGCTTGTCTTCCACGCATAGGAGAGTCCCATCCAGACATGGGACGAAGTCTTGAGTCTCGTATCTTCACGCTCCAATAGTCCGGATAAAGTATATAGTCCGGTTGTCCGGATACCCCCTAATCCAGGACTCCCTCAGTAGCCCCTGAACCAGGCTTCAATGGACGACGAGTCCGGCACGCACTTTATCTTCGACATTGCAAGGCAGGTTCCCTCTCTGAATACTCTAAAGTACCTGTTATAGCGAACAGTGTCCGTCTTCCCATCAATGTTGTACAACTCGGCTTCTGTGCTTCAATAATGACAATCTCCACGTGTCGAGCGAATACGAGGAGCCGAGGCATTTTTTGCGTTCGCCACCCTAGTCCTGCAAGCAAACCGTCTATTTGAAGGGACGGGGATTCTTAGATCCAAGCTTCACCTTCTTCCCTTGAGCGAGCATCCAACAGAGCGTGCCCAGAAAAAATCATTCCAGCATGGCCGGTCGTCGCAGCTCCTCCTCTCGCTCCCGTAGCTCTAGGCCAGGCGATTGGGAAGAATGTTCTGTCCCTCAAAACCGCTTAATAGAGCTGCAGACCCAAGGGTTTCTTCCATCGGCATTCATGGTCCCCGTCCGAGCCGGACTAGCTACCTATAATGGCAGGGAGCAAGCGGAGAGATCTCTTAATCTATCCTCGGGGGAGCGAATATGCCTCATCCCGCATCTGCTGAGAGGCGTCGGGTTTCCAATCCACCCATTCCTTCATGGGCTCCTGGAGTTCTACGGCCTCCAGTTGCACAACTTCACCCCTGCCTCCGTGCTGCACATAGCAGGATACGTTGCCCTTTGTGAACTATTTCTGGGATGCGAGGCTCACTTTGGGTTATGGAAGAAGTTGTTCTGCCTCGTCCCTCGCAACCAGGGGGAATCCATTTGTCAAGTGGGCTGAGCCGAAGTATGGCGCGTCGCCGAGACCGGATACCTATCCGGTAGTCCCAAGAAGGAACCGGAGAACTGGCCCTCGGAGTGGTTTTATGTTAATGATGTTCCCCTTTCGGATCCAGTCCGGACAGGTCTACCTGAGTTCAGTAATGCTCCGCCGAAGGCACGCCGAAGTTGGCACCCTCAGGGCCCCCAAGAGGAGGATACCAGAGAAATACACTTCCTGATGAGCAGGATAAAGATACTGGCCAAATCAGGGCTGACGATAGTCGAGGTTATGGCAATATGCATAATGCGGGGAGTGCATCCGCTTCAATATCGAGGGAAGTCCATGTGGCACTACAACGGGGAAGATTATGCCACCCGTTGTGGTCGTAAGGGTCCGGACTCCAACACTGCTTTGGCGAGGATATTGTCCGATTTGTATAAAGGAGAAGAAGAGGAATTCCTTCATATTAAACCGCGGGATGGGTTTTCTATGTACAACCCCCCAAGCTGGGTAAGTCGTCGCTCTTTCCCACGCTTCATTCTGGCGTCCTTCGTCACGATTATTTACTTTGATATTTCTGAGCAGGAACTGAGGACGGCCTAGAAGGATTCTCCAGCCCCCCCCCCCCCCCCCCCCGCAGCCAGAGGACCCCGGAAGGGCCTTCGATCCAGGACTCGAAGAAGACCCGGATATTACTGTGGAGCTCGTCAACGGGACATTTTGTCAGGCAAGCTACAATGGCGCCTTAGTGGCTATTGTCGCCGACTATCCCGGACTGCTACCTGCATCGCGTGTAAGCCAAGCCAAAAAAACATATCCTCTAAAGGGGACTCCTTTCTGATGCTATGCCTTATACCTGAAGTGTCGTATTTTTGTAGAGGCGATAGTCAGAACACAGTGTCGAGCCCCTGGGGACTCGTCGGCAAAGGGCGTCCGGATTCGGCAGGCTTAAGAGGAAGGCGGTTAGGGCCGAAACGCCGCTACAGAGGTATGGTAAAAACTTGCTCCGTGATTGTTGTGTTTGAAATGCGACAGCGCCCTTTGTGTCCTGGCAGAAAGAGGAGCAGTCGGACTATATCCGAAGATCCTGCCAATCATGCCTCCACCAGCCGGATTCCAGGACCGGCTTCGAGAGAGGAAGCGGACGCGGGGCCGATGCCGAATTGTCCTCCGACAGAGGATGCGGATATGCTCTCCGCCACAAATTCCGAAGTAGAGAGTGCCATGAATCACTGACGCCGATGGGCCGTACTTCGCAACAACATCTTTTCCGAAGAGGCATTTAATGCTTTCAATTCGGGAGACGCATACATCTGAGCTGCTCAAGGCGGGCTTGCCCGGGCGACGGACCAGTATGCCAAAGACATACGGGTAAGAAAATTTGATAAGCATGTATAGCAGTAGCCCCTGAGACTTGAAACGGTTGGAACAACTATTTTAAGGATCAATTTATGCACTGGTCCTTGTAGATAAGAATGCCCAATTGTCTCGAGAGCTGGAGGAGTGCAAGACCCAGCTGAGGGCCGCGGTTGCCGAGCTAGAGGAATCCCAGAAGGCCTCATTTGGTAACATTTGTCTCAGTTGTATGGAAATGTACCAGTTAGTAAGTGGCTTGTATGATAAGTCTAACAGAAAATTCTGCAGACAATCCCGGGGTGAAACCGGAGGTCGTAAGAGGTGACGAGTCACATCTCCAAAGGCAGCTAAAAGCTGGCGAGCGTATTCTTACGCAAGTTAGGCAGGAGAAGAACAATCTTCAAGATGCCACTGTCCGGCTGGGCGTCGAATTAGGAGATGTTCACGCTCAGCTGGCGGACTCCGTGAAGAAGAACATAAGGCTTCATCGTGGCATTTATGGTAAGTGCCTCGACGAACAATAGTACAGCTCGGCGAGGAAGCATATTGAAAGAATTTTTATCTGTAGGTATGTTGACGGGCCGCCCTGAAGAGGAGATGCCCGCGTCCGCAGGCGATTTGCTGCAAGACCTCTCACAGTTGCACGAGCGAGCTCGGCAGGTGATGCAGGATATTGCCCAGGCCTTGTGGCCATCAAGCTTCCTGCCAAAAGGCATGGGGGAGCTCGTGGATATGCTCTAAGGAGCACGGCGGCGCTTCCAATTGTGGAAGATGTCAGCCTGCCGACAAGGTGCAAGAGAAGCCTGGGCTATGGTGAAGACGCGCTACACCAAGCTTGACTCGAACCATATGGCCGAAGTCGGACCGGCGGGGCCAGATGGGCAAGAAATTCTCGTGAGTCTGGTGTATGACCAGGTAGCATTAGCCGCAAAGTATTCCCAACAGGATTGTAAGCTAGATAGCCTGTTGGATGGTATAGAGGAAGAATATAGTCGGTCCAAGTGACTATGTAATTCAATGGACATATGTAGTCCCTAGCCGGATTAAAATCATTTGTCATGGCGGACCTTTTCGCTTCAGCCCCCGGATCCGACAGTCCGAGGTGTATCCGAATACCCACTCAGTTATACAGAACCGGGGTATGTGTGGAAACCAGGCGTAGGGGTCATAAGTGCTTGAACAGACAAGTACCCAACTAGTTATGTTATATTACATGGATAGTAAGAAACATCTTCCAGGGAGAATAGTTCCGTTAGGGGTTCCTTTCCCTGGGTACGCATGCATTGATGTGCATGTCCGGATTGCGAACAGAGACGCAGGATACAAAAACTTCTGGGGATTCATATTGTAATAAACGAAAAATATCTTTTGTTCACCGGCCGAATATTCCCTTAAGAATGCTAGCTTTCGGCTTCACCCAGTCTGAGGTACACATCCGGCTGAACCGGCAGTAACAATTGTAGAGGTGCTCCCCTTATGCCCTAGCCGAATTAACGGGAACGTAGGGCATACACACAAGAGCCAGGCAACCCAGCATGGCCACATCTTAAGTCATATCGATGCATATAATGGTGAAGAAAAGGCGCATATGAAAAAAGAATGCATATGTGATAGCAATAAGCCATGAAAGCAATTATATTTAGCTTCCATATAGGAAGCCCCCAGGTATAGCTTACACACATAGTGCGACCGGAGTGAGCCGATCATCCACACTGTATTGAGTACTTTGTGTGAAGAAGGAAAAAGGGCGAGAAAAGGAAAAGGTGGAGGAACGTAATTAAAAAGGAGGGGGTAAGAAGACGAACACTGAGTTCGGCGCTAGGCGTAGAATCACCGAGTCTGGCCGCGTTCCATGGGTTCGGCTCGAGTCTGTTATGGGATGCATTACGCAGGCGGTACACTCCTCCGCTGAGAACTTTATCAATAACGAAGGGACCCTCCCACTTAGGTTTGAGCTTGTCCTTCTTCTTCTCTAGTAGGCATAGAACGAGTTCGCCAATATTATAAGTTTTGGCCTGCACTTCTCTGCTTTGGTATCGTCGAGCCTGCTGCTGATAGAATGGGGAACGGGCTTTTGCGACGTCACGCTCCTCCTCCAGGGCATCTGAGTTGTCCTGGCGATAACCCTCGACTTCCTTCTCTTCGTACATGCGCACGCGAGGCGAATCATGTATTATGTCGCAGGGTAGTACTGCTTCTGCACCGTACACCATAAAAAATGGTGTGTATCCGATGGTGCGATTCGGCGTGGTCTGCAGGCCCCAGCGTACGGAGTCGAGCTCATCGACCCAGTGCGTGTCCGATTCTATCAAGGATTGCACTAGTCTGGGTTTGATGCCGCTCATGATGAGATCGTTTGCCCGTTCGACCTGGCCGTTTGTTTGGGGATGGTAGACGGAGGCGTAATCGAGCTTAATGCCCATGTTGTCGCACCAAGTTTTCACTTCATCGACTGCGAAGTTTGAGCCATTATCAGTGATGATGCTGTGGGGGGCGCCGTATCGGTGTACAACCCCGGATATGAAGTCAATCACTAGTCCGGATTCAGACGTTTTGACTGGTTTAGCTTCTATCCATTTGGTGAACTTGTCCACCATGACCAATAAGTATTTTTTCTTATGGCTTCCCCCTTTAAGGGGTCCGACCATATCCAGCCCCCAGACCGCGAAGGGCCAAGTAATGGGGATTGCTTGGAGAGCGGTAGGGGGCATGTGACTCTGATTGGCAAAGAGCTGGCAACCGACGCAGTGTTGGACAAGGTCATGTGCGTCTGCTCGGGTTGTCGGTCAATAAAAGCCTGTACGGAAGGCCTTGCTAACAAGTGTCCGAGCCGCGGCGTGGTGCCCGCCAAGTCCGACATGGATTTTAGCCAAGATCTGCCGCCCTTCCTCTTCAGAGAGGCATCTTTGGAGCACTCTGGTCGCACTCTTCTTATAAAGTTCTCCCTCATGTACTTCGTAGGCCTTGGAACGCCACACAATACAACATGCTTCATTTTGGCCCTCGGGGAGCTCCTGCCTATTTAGGTAGGCCAAGAAAGGCTCGGTCCACGAGGCGGTTACAGCCATAATTTCGTGGGCCGAAGGTGTTATTTCGGTGGCGGAGCCTCCGATTACGTCTGATGGTTTGGAATCTGGGGGTGTACTTGGATCCGTGCTAGTGTTGCCGGACTCCCCTTCCCATACCACGGATGGCTTGAATAGCCTTTCCAGGAATATATTAGGTGGGACAGGGTCGCGTTTAGCGCCGATGCGGGCTAGGACATCCGCCGCTTGATTGTTTTCTTGAGCCACATGGTGGAATTCGAGCCCCTCGAACCGAGCTGACATTTTGAGGATGGCATTATGGTAGGCCGCCATTTTAGGATCCTTGGCATCAAAGTCTCTGTTTATTTGTGATATTGCGAGGTTTGAATCCCCGCGCACCTCCAGGCATTGAATGCCCATAGAGACTGCCATCCGAAGACCATGCAGCAGAGCCTCATATTCGGCTGCGTTGTTGGAGTCTGTATATAATATTTGGAGTACGTATTGGACCGTGTCTCCGGTGGGAGATGTCAGGACTACACCTGCTCCCAATCCGGCCAGCATTTTAGAGTCGTCGAAGTGCATGATCTAGTTAGAGTATGCGCCGTACTCTTTAGGGAGTTCGTCTTCTGTCCATTCGGCGACAAAGTCAGCCAGTATTTGCGACTTAATGGCCTGCCGTGGTTTGTATGTTATGTCAAACGGAAGGAGCTCGATGGCCCATTTAGCGATCCGGCCCGTAGCGTCCCGGTTATTTATTATGTCATTGAGTGGTACTTCGGAGGCCACCATAATCGAACACTCTTGGAAGTAGTGTCGTAGCTTCCGGGATGCCATGAAGATCGTGTATGCTATCTTTTGATAGTGTGGGTATCGGGATTTGCATGGGGTGAGGACCGTGGATACGTAATATACCGGCTTCTGGAGCGGGAATTTGTATCCGTCAGCCTCTTGTTCGACGACGAGCACTGCGTTTACAACTTGATGTGTTGCAGCTATGTACAATAGCATAGGTTCGCCAGTATTTGGCGCTGTTAGGACTGGATTATTGGCCAATAAGGTCTTTATTTCGTCCAGTCCAGCTGCGGCTGCATCCGTCCACATGAAGTGTTCGGTGCACCGAAGAAGGGGGTAAAGAGGTAATGCCTTTTCTCCTAATCAGGACATAAAGCGGCTTAAGGCAGCCACGCATCCAGCTAGTTTCTGGATATGCTTGAGGTCTGTTGGGATAGCCAACTATGACAGAGCTCGGATTTTTGCCAGATTTGCTTCAATTCCTCTATTGGAAACAATGAAGCCGAGCAGCTTCCCAGAGGGTACGCCGAAAACACATTTTTCTGGGTTTAGCTTGATGTCGTATGTTCGGAGGTTATCGAACGTAAGCCTCAAGTCATCTATTAGGGTTTCGACGTGTCTTGTTTTTATGACCATGCCATCCACGTATGCCTCCACTGTTTTGCCGATTTGCTTCTCCAGGCATGTTTGAATCATGTGTTGATAGGTTGCGCCGGCATTTTTAAGCCCAAAAGGCATAGTGTTGAAGCAGAAAGGGCCATATGGCGTTAAGAATGTCATTGCGGCTTGGTCGGATTCTGCCATCTTTATTTGATGGTATCCGGAGTATGCGTCAAGGAAACACAGTGAGTCGTGTCCTGCGGTGGCGTTGATGATTTGGTCAATGCGAGGGAGGGGGAAGGGATCCTTGGGGCAAGCCTTGTTGAGGTCTTTGAAGTTGACGCATAGGCGCCACAATTTGTCCTTCTTTGGTACCATTACCAGATTTGCCAGCCAATCCGGATGCTTGATATCTCTGATGAATCCGGCCTCAAGTAGCTTGGCTAGCTCTTCTCCCATGGCTTGCCGTTTGGGCTCTGAGAAGCGCCTAAGAGTCTGTTTGACAGGCTTGTATCCTTTCAGTATATTGAGGCTGTGTTCGGCCAGTCTGCGTGGGATGCCCGGCATGTCCGAAGGGTGCCAGGCGAAAATGTCCCAATTCTCGCGTACGGAGTCTCGTAGTGCGGCGTCCATTGTGGGGCTCAACTGTGTCCCGATGGAAGCTGTCTTCGTGGGGTCCGTTGGTTGGACCTGGAATTTGACTATCTCGTCTGCGGGTCTAAATGAGGTGGACTTGGGTCGCTTGTCGAGTATCATGTCATCTCTGTCCACGGTAGCATGCATCGTGGTTAGTTCTTTGGCTGCTAGAGCTTCGGATAATGCTTCCAGGGCTAGTGTTGCGGTTTTATTTTCGGCGCGAAGTACGACGTCCGGATCACTGGCTAGAGTGATGATTCCATTGGGTCTAGGCATTTTAAGCTTCATGTACCCATAATGGGGTATAGCTTGAAAGCTTGTGAACGCGTCCCGTCCTAAAAGGGCGTGGTATCCGCTGTTGAAAGGGGCCACTTGGAATGTGATTTCTTCGGACATGTAATTCTCCGGGGTGCCGAATACCACATCAAGTGTGATTTTTCCAGCACACCGTGCTTCCCGACTAGGGATTATTCCCCTGAAGGTTGTGCCGCTTTGCTCAATGCGGCTTTTATCAATTTCCATCTTGTTGAGCGTTTCTTCGTAGATCAAGTTTAATCGACTTCCGCCGTCCATGAGTACTTTAGTGAGACGAAAGCCGTCCACGATTGGGCTAAGGACCAAAGCGGCTGGTCCTGGACTGTCTGGAATTGAGGTTCGTCACTGACACTGAAAGTTATAGCAGTGTCGTTCCACGGATTTATTTTTGCCACGTGGCAGATTTCAGCAAAATTTCGATGAGCTCGCTTACGCCTATTGTTTGAGGCGAAAGTCTCGAAGACTGTTAGTACCGTATTGTTTTCTTTGGCGGGATGTTGTTCTGCTTTATGGCTTACAAGAAGATCCTCGCCACTTTTGGCTACCTGCCGGAGTATCCAACATGCTCTAAGGCTATGTGTTGGTGTAGTGTCCGGCGTGCTGTGGAGTTTACATGGCCCATTGAGCCATTCTTCCAATACGGTTCCACGCCCTAGAGTGGGCTTTGGTTTCTTGGGGATTGGATCGGCTGACTTACGAGAGTTTGCCCATTTAGCTCGGACAAAGGTTTTGGTGAGAGCCGGACTATCCCAAAATTATGTTTGGGTTTTCCAGGCGCTTTCCATCGCACAGTACTTCTGTACTATGGCTGCTAGGTCAGCAAAGTGCACTATGTCACGGCGACTTATAGCATTAAGGATCCCTTTGTTCGTGTAATTTTTGTAGAAAAGTGAGATTACGTCTTCCTCATGACAGTTCGTGACCTTGTTTAGCACAAGGAGGAATTTGGCCCAGTAGCGATGTACTGTCTCTTGGGGCTCTTGTCTGATATTGGAGAGACAGTTTAAGTCCGGGTGGGTGGGTGTAGCTGAATCTGGATTCTGATCTGATCTAATGCCCAGGGGCAGAGGAGCTTCCGGGCTTGATAGCTCGGGGTCCGGAGTGCTGCCCGATTTTTCTGGCCCGATACCCGATTCTAAGTCCGGGGTCTGGGTCATGTTCTCCCGTGAGCGGGTATCCGGCTCAGAGAGCTCGGTAATCCGGACATAATTTGTCCTTGAAATAGGAGGATAATCCGTATGTGGCTCCTCCACTACCGCTATCTCATGGGTGACCGGTGGGGATTTAATATCCCTCTGGTCGGGTTTAAGCCCGACCCGGTCATAGTCTGTAGCGACTCCCAGAGCGGCGATGCGATCCAAGAGCTCATTGAGGGAGGAGAGCTCTATTGGATTCATCTGTTCGGCGAATTCCGAATTGATGTGGAGGCTGTTTTTGATGACTTGAGAGGTCATCGTCGGTGCGAAAGCCGATTGGGCGGCCATGACAAAGCCGCCTAATCGGAGAGTCTGGCCTACCGCCAGTGCTCCCCCGGAAGTGATGTTGTCCTTGACAATGAGACGGGCCATCGAGCCTTGCAGCGACGGCGCAGAGGAACTCTCAATGAAAGCACCAATGTCGGTGTCAAAACCGGTAGATCTCGGGTAGGGGGTCCCGAACTGTGCGTCTAAGGCTGATGGTAACAGGGGGCAAGGGACACAATGTTTACCCAGGTTCGGGCCCTCTCGATGGAGGTAAAACCCTACTTCCTGCTTGATTGATATTGATGAGATCAGTAGTACAAGAGTTGATCTACCACGAGATCGTAGAGGCTAAACCCTAGAAGCTAGACTATGATGATTCTGATTCTGATCGTCCCTCTAAGGACTAAACCCTCCGGTTTATATAGACACCAGAGAGGGATAGGGTTTACATGGAGTCAGTTATAAAGAAGGAAATACAATATCCGGATCGCCAAGCTTGTCTTCCACGCAAAGGAGAGTCCCATCCGGACACGGGACAACGTCTTGAGTCTTGTATCTTCACGCTCCAATAGTCCGGACAAAGTATATAGTCCGGTTGTTCGGATACCCCCTAATCCAGGACTCCCTCAGGGAGGGCCGAGGCCGCGCTAGGAGCTGGGCCAGGCACCCGGGGGTGATGGCCCGGGCACCCGGTGGGGGAACTGGGCCGGAGCGGGGGTGGCCCGGGCACCCGGTGCCAAGGGGCCGGGCACCCGGAGTGGGTCGGGCCGGCGGCTGGAAGAGGCCCGGGCACCTGGGCTGCGGGGCCGGGCACCCGGGGCGTCCAGGGAGCTCCGACTCCTCTCGTTCTTCTCGCTTCTCTCCTTCTCATTATTCTTGTGTGTCCGGGTCTTCGCCCTCGCCTCCACACGGTCATCTACTTGGTACCTGAGAGTGCAATATATCTCCGTTTGAGGTAGGACCCGGTTCACATGTGAAATCGAATGGAATTCGAAGAGGAAAGAAGTGACCTCATTCTCGATGGCGCGAGCATGAGCTCTCGTCGTAGGTTCTCTCCGTGCTTGCGGTGGTGGTGTGACCTCCATGGTGATGGTCGAGGGATGCTCCGCATCATCTCCCCCCCCCTTGGGAGAGATCCGTCCATGGATCATGATCTTCATCACCATGGGAAAGAGAGGGCGTCGCCGTGTAGGAGTGGACAACTACCAAGCACTCATCATCGTCAACCTCGAAATGGTCACTCTCCAATGTCGCACCGTCTTGTGATTCCTTGAAAATTAGCAAGTACAACAAACACTTGGAAAAACAAATGTGGTTACCGTTAGAGCACAACCAAGCATTTGAGAGGTGATTCACCAAACAAGTGTTGTCAACAAGCATAGCATATGGTGTGACAAGGGGGTGTGGCATGGCATGTAAGCACATAAATTGAGCACATGGAGAAGCATCATGGAAACAATCATGCAAGGGTGAGGTAAAGGTGCTAATATGTGGAACATGTGAACAAGCATCTATCTCAATGTCATAGCAAGCATGCATAAGACTCTGAATGAACGGTCTATGGTAGGCATAAGAGTCATTCACAACACCCAAGAAGATGATATGACTAAACACATGCAAGTGCAAGACAATCCAAGCATAATGTGCATAGGGTGTAGTGAAAATCGTGTTGTACTCAACACAATAGAAAGAGCAATTGTTCATCATGTGTGAGGCAATCAAGGCAAGCATGTAGCAATCAATGGGACATGGCATATGTGAAGGAATGACATGGTTGCAACCAAACATGTGATAGGAGCGAGTAAACCAAGAATTGGATGCAACATGAGAAAGCATAGAAATCAAGTCGTGCAAACTAGTGGAGTGAAGATGCAACACACTAGAGGAACTCATGGCAATCATGTCATGTGAGAAAATAATAAGCATAGACAATGCACATGACATATCACAAGCACGAACACAAAGCAAGATCATAGTATCATCATAGGCATGGGTCATAGGTAGAACATGGCAATAACTAGCAATATCTCCACCAAGCTTGCAAATACACATACAAGTGGTAGAATCAATCATCATGTGTAATGCAAAGCATGGGCCACGAATGCATGGCAAAGGCATATGAATGAGCATATCATGCAAAGTGAACATGGCAATATGGGCATAAAGTGAGAAGTGGTAACTAACCCATAACCATGTGAGAGCCATGTAGAAGAAATGTGCGAAGTCTTTGCGTGAAGAGAGCGGTGGGAAAGACACTCCAAGGGATCCCAAGCCATAGTTGCTCTCTAGAGATCGTTTTGTCAACTCGTGGGTTTGTGAGGTTGACAAGTATTCATGGGTACCTACACAAAAGAGACACAAACCAAAGAAAGTGTGTGCATGGTAAATGTACACATCATCCATCATGATGTGTATGTGCACATGTGAGTTAGCACAAGATAAGCATCGCTCAAGGAAATTTGATGCATGGTATAAGAACATGTCATCCATCATGAAAGAATAGTTATTGTGTATGACATGATGGGGATGCAAATTTAGCATAGAAGTATATGGCACATTAATAGCATGTTTATTCATGGGAAGCATATTGTGCACACAAGTATTGGGATCATGCAATGGATAGAATGAATCAAAATCTCCTAAAATGTATGAGGAAACTATGGGGGTCTCCTCATGAGCAAGATTGGAAACATCACATGGAGAATATTGACAACATCTAAAACAAAGCATATTTGGTTCTATGTGGTCACGGCATGGTATAGTAGATGAATGCCACAAATCATGTAAAGGAAGCATGGCAATATCATCGCATGAAAAACAAAAGCCAATGACCATGGGCTTGTCATCTATGCCATATGTGCAAATTGGATTAATTTTAATGGCATATGCATAGTCACTATGATGAGATTGCAAATAAGACAGATGATTGATCTCATGCATAGCATATGACAAGTCAAGTGGATTATCAAACATGATGTGACCAAGAGAATTATCACAAGAAATCCTATGTAACATGCCATCACAACTACTAGACTCCGCATGGCAATCATAAAACTCATCATAAATGGGTAAATCATCGCATGGGGAAATCATACTAGCATGAAGCATGGTAATAGGTGGGTCAACATCATGCAAGCAATCAATGTCTAGAATGTCCACTAGTGGGACAAGGGCATCACCGTCACCTATGTTACCGATGTCATTCCACTCATGTGGTGTAGGTGAGGTGGCAAAGACCAAATGGTGGTCATCATCTTCATCTTGATGGAACCATGTGGGGGGTGCATCATATTCCACCATGGCCATCGTCTTGTCCATAGGAAGGACGAAGTCGTTGCGGATCGGCACATCATCATATATGGGACCTAGCACCAAATGAGAAGACACAATAGAGGTAGAGGTCAAGTTGTTAGCAATGCAAATGGCCTCACGTGCCCTATCAACTTCCTCACTCTCTCTATGTGGTGGTGGCTCACTCACTCCCTCAAGGTAGGTGCATGCAATGTCACATATAGTGGAGTCACTCATCTCACTCAAGTGGTGGGGGTTGTGGCTCTCCTCACATGGGAATTGTGGCAACTCATCATATATGGGGCTAGTGGTGAAGTCACTCTCACTCTCCATATGGTGGCAAAAGTCACTCAAGTCATCATACGTCGCCGTGGTCGAAGGGGAAATCCCATGCTCAACCATCTCGTCATCGTCGCCGTGGATGAAGGCCGAAGATGGCACATCATCGCTCTCCTCCATGACCGAAGGGAAAATCCCATGCTCAATCATCTCATCACCGTTGCCATGGAGGAAGGCCGATGTAGGCGTACTCGTCGGAGGTAGGCGAAGATGCAATACGTCCAACGGCGAAGATGCCTTGATGACACTTGGCGAAGATGCCGAAGTGGTCGTAGTAGTCGTAGCTCCGTCTTGGTGGTGCTTGTCTCGCGGTCTTCTCTTGTGCTCATGATGTCTGGCCATAGCTTGATGTAGAGCTTTTTGGGACTTGTAGGTGTACGCATCGCGAGCAGCTTCATCTTGATGGTGTTGTAGTGCTTGAGCTTGATAACATTCCGAAGATTGGCCACTTGAGCTTCTCCGCCTTGAAGATGACGAAGGGGAAGAAGACTTGTAGTTGGCCACCATGTCTCATACTTGATCCCTTTGTTCGGCCAACTTGGTGTCGAGGTAGTCCCTTATCCTTGCTTCGTTTTGGCGAATGTCAATGGCGAGTCGCTCAATGCCTTGCATTGCTCGTTGTAGTCCGAAGATGGACGTTTTGGTGATGTAGTTGTTCGTGTTGTCGTTGTCGTGGAAGACCGGAGATGAAATGCCTTGCCTATCCATCACAAGGCTCGAGTAGAGGTGAGTAGGAAATGAGATAAACAATACCAAGTTACCTTTTCCCAAAGTTGAGGATGTATTCTGTTTCACTCAATGTGAGATGAAAGAATAGTGAAATTGGTACCGGACTTGTTCACTCACACCTATCAAGTAAAGCTTACGGTGGAGCTCGGTGAGGATAGTGGCACAAAATTTGATGCAAAATGTTAGCAAGAGTCAATAATCTTGGAAAAGATTCACAAATTTGCAAGTGAAACAAGTAGACCAATAGCAAGATGTGGCACACTGAAACACACACACGGATAGATAAATGGGGTCGTGCAACCAAGGAATGAGCACAAAATGTGGAATCCACGGAAAATGCTCATGTTGCACAACTCAAGAGAGACGCTAGCACGATTGCTCAAAAGGCGGATACAACACTTGTGCACAACCTATAAGATGCCAAATGTATGAGCCTTCGATCCCAAGTATGCTATGTGTATGATGTTCTCGGTGTTCTTCTCAAGATGATCCAAGATGATCGGATATGACAATCGTATGTGCAATGTGGTATGATGCTATGGCTCTTGCTTACAAGCTTCTTTGCTCTCTTTTTTTTTGCTTAAAAGCTTATTCTTTTTTTATATGGCCACTTATGCACAAATCAAGATAGCAATTGTGTATATGCGGGAACAATCTTGTGACACAAGGGATGATATGATAGCAAGATGATACCAATATGATATGGTATGTATGCAATGGAAGGTATGGATCACTAATGTGCACAAGTAATGTTGCCGGCAATACTCAAATGGCTAGTCTCGATAGGCAAGTGACGCAAAATGGGCTAAGGGGTTAACAATGTAATGGCAAGAACGTACAATGAAGGGATACCACGATACCGAGATGATATAGAGGTTACCGTTCTTGCTTACGATTAGGTTGTCAAAATGGTGAAGTGGTCGATGTCGATGACGACCTCGTAGCGATGATGAGTGGCCGTGTTCTTGATGTAGATACCAAGATGTTGTAGACCCGTCCCTAAGTAGCCAAAACACCTCAGGAAACGGTAAAAAACGCGAACTCAAAATCTCAAGGGAAATGTCAAATGGTGGTAGCGGAATGCGTTGGTGGTTCCGGAGTTAGCAATGCGAAAGTGGTGGTGGTGGTTGATGACGAAGCAACCGTCCCTAAGCAGCCGAAACACCTTAGGAGACTCAAGTTACCACTCAAGCAACCACAAATGCTATATGGATCAAAAATGGGTTAGGTTGCGGAAAGCTATGGTGGTTTTGCGGATGATATGGTGGATGGCCTAGGCAAAGATGCCAAAATGCCAAAACTTTTATGGAGTCAAATGGTGTTGAAACCTATCTATATGGATGGGGGATGTCAATAGCTACTCAACGAGCTAAAGAACGTCAAAAACGGACTCCGAGAGCAAAAGTTATGGCCGAAACAGTTTTGGTCGGTGAGCTGATTCAGGAAGGTGCGGGTGCCCGGGGGTGGGAGGTGCGGGCACCCGGGGTGGTCCGAGGCAAACAGCCCAGGGGTGCGGGTGCCCGGGGTGGTCAGCGGGGGTGGGCGGTGGGGTCCGAGTGCCTGGGGTTTGAGGTTCGGGTGCCTGGGGTGTCGGATTTGGGCGGAAATTCGAGGGAAGATGCAAGAAATTGGTGTATTTTGTGGAGGGAAAGGTGGAGATGGAGGGGGGAATTCTAGATCCACTTGAAACCAATTAAATCCATGGATCAAATCCAACAAAATCTCATCAAACAAACAAACCACAAAAAAATTTGGGGCTATTTTTGGTGGGGGGATTTTCGAAATTGGGGAAGAACACACAAAATTAGGCTAGAAAACAAAGAGGGGGGGCTCCAATTTCGTGAGAAACCATGGCTCATGATACCAAGATGTTGTAGGGGGGAACCCTAAGTGAAGATATTTCACGAACTGGAGGGAGAATCCCCAAGAACAATATGAACACAAGAGAGAAAACAAGAGGAACACTCAAGAACAAGTCCAATCACACATCCACTAGACCAACAAATACACAAGATCCACAAGGTACATGAACAATCAAAGGGAAACAAGATACATGATAGAGTTCATCCCAAATCCTAGGAAGGAGATGAGGGCTTGATGATCTAGGTAGATCCTTCCCTCAAGGGGGGCTTGAATCCCTAGGGATCTTCTCCAATGGAGGTCTTGAACTCCATTGGAGTCTTCTCTCTCAAGAGGAATCCCACAAGGGGAGGTACATGAGCTAAGCTCTATGATTTATGTCTATTCTTAGCTATCCTACAAATGAGCTAGGGGAGGTTCTTATATAGTCTATGGACAAAATGAGAGGAAGAGGGGGATACGAGGGACCAAATCCCAAAAGTGCACGCAGGCACGCGGAGTGGTCCGGGCACCCGGAGTGCGAGGGACCGGGCACCCGGTCCGGACAGGGGCGGGCGCCAAGAGGTTGCCGGGCACCCGGGGCGTAGAGGGCCACGCACCCGGACCGACCTGGGAGCCGGCTGGAGGGGGGGCGGGCACCCGGGCCCAACATGGACGGGCACCCAGGGAGGGCCGAGGCCGCACCAGGAGCTGGGCCGGGCACCCGGGGGTGATTGCCTGGGCACCCGGTGGGGGAACTGGGCCAGAGCAGGGGTGGCCCGGGCACCCGGTGCCAAGGAGCCGGGCACCCGGAGTGGGCCGGGACAGCGGCTGGAAGAGGCCCGGGCACCCGGGGCTGCGCGGTCGGGCACCCGGGGCGTCTAGGGAGCTCCGACTCCTCTTGTTCTTCTCGCTTCTCTCCTTCTCCTTCTTCTTGTGTGTCCGGGTCTTCGTCCTCGCCTCCACACGGTCATCTCCTTGGTACCTGAGAGTGCAATATATCTCTGTTTGAGGTAGGAGCCGGTTCACATGTGAAATCGAATGGAGTTCGAAGAGGAAACAAGTGACCTCGTTCTCGATGGCGCGAGCACGAGCTCTCGTCGTAGGTTCTCTCCGTGCTTGCGGTGGTGGTGTGACCTCCATGGTGATGGTCGAGGGATGCTCTGCATCACTCCATTTATTTGAGATATTGCGAGGTTTGAATTCCCACACACTTCTAGACGTTGGATGCCCATGGAGACCACCATCCGAAGATAGTGCAACAAAGCCTCGTATTTGGCTGCATTGTTGGAGTTTATGTATAGTATTTGGAGTACGTATTGGACTATATCTCCGTTGGGGGGTGTCAAGACAACGCCCGCTCCCAGACCAGCCAACCGTCGAAGTGCATGATCCAATTGGAGTATGCGTCGTACTCTTTAGGGAGTTCGGCTTCTGTTCATTCAGCGACGAAGTCAGCCAGTACTTGCGATTTAATGGCTTGCCATGGTTTATATGTGATGTCGAACGGGGGGAGCTCGATGGCCCACTTAGCAATCCGGCCTGTGGCATCGCAGTTATTTATTATATCGTTGAGTGGTACTTCCGAGGCCACCCTGATTGAACACTCTTGAAAGTAGTGTCGTAGTTTCCGGGATGCCATGAAGACCGCGTATGCTATCTTTTGATAATGTGGGTACCATTATTTGCATGGTGTGAGGACAATGGATACGTAGTATACCGGCTTCTGAAGTGGGAACTTATGTCCGTCCTCCTCTCGTTCGACGACGAGCACTACGCTTACAACTTGGTGTGTTGCAGCTATGTACAACAGCATGGGTTCGCCAATGTTCGGTGCGGCCAGGATTGGGTTGCTGGCCAAGAGGGCCTTTATTTCTTCCAGTCCGGTCGTAGCCGCATCCGTCCACTTGAAGTGTTCGGTGCATCGAAGAAGGCGATAAAGAGGTAGTGCCTTTTCTCCCAATCGGGAGATAAAGCGGCTTAAGGCAGCCACGCATCCAGTTAATTTCTGGATTTGCTTGAGGTCTGTTGGGGTAGCCAACTGTGACAAAGCTCGGATTTTAGCCAGGTTTGCTTCAATTCCTCTGTTGGAAACGATGAAGCCCAGGAGCTTTCCGGCGGGAAAGCCGAAAACACATTTTTCCGAATTGAGCTTGATGTCATATGTTTGGAGGTTGTCGAACGTGAGCCTCAGGTCGTCTATTAAAGATTCGATGTGTCTGGTCTCGATGACCACATCGTTCACGTATGCCTCAACTGTTTTGCCGATTTGTTTTTACAGGCATGTCTGAATCATGCGTTGGTAGGTTGCACCGGCGTTTTTTAGCCTGAAAGGCATGGTGTTGAAACAGAAAGGGACGTATGGGGTGATGAATGCCGTTGCGGCTTGATTGGACTCCGCCATCTTGATTTGATGGTATCCAGAGTATGCGCCAAGGAAGCACAATGAGTCGTGTCCTGTGGTAGCATCGACGATTTGATCGATGCGGGGGGGGGATCCTTGGGGCAAGCCTTATTGAGGTCCTTGAAATCGACACATAGGCGCCAGGAGCCCAGGATTTATCCTTCTTTGGTACCATCACCAGGTTTGCTAGCCAGTCCGGGTGTTTTATTTCTCTAATGAATCCGGCTTCAAGTAACTTAGCTAGCTCCTCTACCATAGCCTATCGTTTAGGCTCTGAAAAGCGCCATAGTGTCTGCTTGACCGGCTTGTATCCCTTCAATATGTTGAGGCTATGCTCGGCCAGCCTGCGTGGGATCCCTGGCATATCTAAAGGGTGCCAAGCGAAGATGTCCCAATTCTCGCGTAAGAACGCCCGCAGTGCAGCGTCGATTGTGGGGTTCAGCTGTGCCCCGATGGCTGCTGTTTTTGTAGTCCGTTGGGTGGACTTGGAATTTGACGATTTCGTCTGCAGGTTTGAAAGAGGTGGACTTGGATCGCTTATCGAGTATCACATCGTCCCTATCCACTATGGAGCGTAATGCAATTAATCTTTAGCCGCGAGGGCTTCGGATAATGCCTCAAGGGCCAGGGCGGCGGTTTTATTTTCGGCGCGAAGTGCTATGTCCGGATCACTGGCTAGAGTGATGATTCCATTGGGCCCGGGCATCTTGAGCTTCATGTACCCATAATGGGGTATAGCTTGGAAGCTCGCGAATGCGTCCCGCCCTAAAAGGGAGTGGTATCCACTACTGAACGGGGCCACTTGGAATGTTATCTCTTTGGACCTGTAATTTTCCTGTGTGCCGAATACCACATCGAGTGTGATTTTTCCCGCACATCGTGCCTCCCGACTAGGGATAATCCCTCGGAAGGTCGTGCTGCTTTGCTCAATGTGGCTCTTGTCTATTTCCATTTTGTTGAGAGTTTCCTCGTAGATGAGGTTTAATCCGCTGCCACCGTCCATGAGCACTTTAGTAAGCCGGAAGCCGTCCATAATTGGACTAAGGACCAAAGCGGCTGGTGCTCGGACTGTTTGGAATTGAGGTTCATCACTGGCATTAAAGGTTATAGCTGTGTTGTTCCAGGGATTTATTGCTGCAACGTGGCAGACTTCGGCGAGGCCGCGGAGTGCTCTCTTGCGCCTGTTATTTCGAGGCGAAAGTCTTGAAGACTGTCAACACTGTATTGTTGTTTTCTGTGGGATGATGCTCTGCGGTATTGTTAATGAGGAGACCCTCGCCCCTCTTGGCCACCTGCCGAAGTATCCAACATGCTTTAAGGCTGTGTGTTGGTACGGTATCCGGTGTGGTGTGAAATTTGCATGGCCTATTGAGCCATCCCTCCAATATGGTTCCACGCCCTATTGTGGGCTTTGGTTTCTTTGTGATTGGATCGGCTGACCTGCGAGAGTGCACCCTTTCGGTTTGGACAAGGGGTTTAGTGGGAGTCGGAGGATCCCAGAATTTTGCCAAGGTTTTCCAGGCGCTTTCCATCGCACAGTACTTCTATACTATGGCTGCCAAGTCAGCAAAGTGTGATATGTCACGGCGACTTATGGCGTTAGAATGAGATTGCGTCTTCCTCGCGACAATCCTTAACCTTGCTCATTACAAGGAGGAATCTGGCCCAAAAGTGATGTACTGTCTCTTGGGATTGTTGTCTAATGTGGTAAAGATCGCTTGTATCTGGGTGGGTGGATGGATTTAGAAGTTCCGGGATGTTACCCAATTTTTCTGGCCCGCCGTTCGATTCTAAGTTCAGAGTTTGGGTCGTGTCCTCCCGCGAGCGGGTATCCAGCTCGGAGAGCTCAGGAATCCAGACATAGTTCATCCTCAAAATAGAGGAAGAATCACTGCATTGCTCCTCCACCACCGCTATTTGATGGGTGACCGGTGGAGAGTTAATCTCTCTTTGATTGGGTTTAAGCCCAATCCAATCATAGTCCGTAGCGACTCCCAAGCCGGCGATGCGATCCAAGAGCTCGTTCAAGGACGAAAGTTCCATCGGATCCATCTGCTCGGTGTATTCCGAGCTGACATGGAGGCTGTTTTCGATGACCCGAGAAGTCATCGTCGGCACGGCGGTCGAACGGTCGGTCATGACGAAGCCGCCTAGTCAGAGGGTTTGGCTTAAAGCCAGGGCTCCCCTAGAGGCGATGTTGTCCTTGATAACAAGGCGAGCCATCAAACCTTTTTTCGACGTCACAGTGGAACTCTTAATGAAAGCACCAATGTAGGTGTCAAAACCGGCGAATCTCGGGTTGGGGGTCCCGAACTGTGCGTCTAAGGGTAATGGTAACAGGAGGCGGGGGACACGATGTTTACCCAGGTTCGGGCCATCTCTATGCAGGTAATACCCTACTTCCTGCTTGATTGATCTTGATGATATGAGTATTACAAGAGTTGATCTACCACGAGATCGTAGAGGCTAAAGCCTAGAAGCTAGCCTATGATTATGATTGTTGTTGTCCTACGGACTAAACCCTCCGGTTTATATGGACACCAGAAGGGGCTAGGGTTACACAGAGTCGGTTACAGAGAAGGGAATCTACATATCCGAATTGCCAAGCTTGCCTTCCATGCCAAGGAGAGTCCCACCCGGACACAGGACGAAGTCTTCAATCTTGTATCTTCATAGTCCAACAGTTCGGCATAAGTATATAGTCCGGCTGTCCGATGACCCCCTAATCCAGAACTCCCTCATATGGTACCGACGAAAGTTGCGCGGCACAAGAGAGGCTAGCAATGGTGGAGGGATGAGACTGTGTATAATCCATGGACTCAACCTTAGTCATAAAGAACTCATATACTTATTGCAAAAATCTACAAGTCTTTGAAAACAAAGTACTACATGCATGCTCCTAGGGGGATAGATTGGTAGGAAAAGACCATCGCTCGTCCCCGACCGCCACTCATAAGGAAGACAATAAATAAATAATGCTCCAACTTCATCACAAAGCGGTTCACCATACGTGCATGCTACGGGAATCACAAACTCCAACACAAGTATTCTTTAAATTCACAATTACCCAACTAGAATGACTCTAATATCACCATCCTCATATCTCAAAACAATTATCAAGCATCAAATTGATCATAGCATCCAATTCACTTTCTATGATAGTTTTTATTATACCCAACTTGGATGCCCATCATTCTAGGACCAATTTTATAACCATATAGAATACCATGTTGTTCTATAAGACTCTCAAAATAATATAAGTGAAGCATGAGAGATCAACAATTTCTACAAAATTAAACCACCACCGTGCTCTAAAAGATATAAGTGAAGCACTAGGCAAAAATTATCTAGCTCAAAAGATATAAGTGAAGCACATAGAGTATTCTAATAAATTCCAAATCAAGTGGGTCTCTCCCAAAAGGTGTGTACAGCAAGGATGATTGTGGTAAACTAAAAAGCAAAGACTAATATCATACAAGACTCTCCAAGCAAAACACATATCATGTGGCGAATAAAAATATAGCTCCAAGTAAAGTTACCGATAGACGAAGACGAAAGAGGGGATGCCTTCAGGGGCATCCCCAAGCTTAGGCTTTTGGTTATCCTTGAATATCTTGGGGTGCCATGCGCATCCCCAAGCTTAGGCTCTTGTCACTCCTTATTCCATAGTCCATCAAATCTTTACCCAAAACTTGAAAACTTCACAACACAAAACTCAACAGGAAATCTCATAAGCTCCGTTAGTGCAAGAAAGAAAACCACCACATAAGGTACTATAATGAACTCATTCTTTATTTATATTGGTGTTAAGCATACTGTATTCCAACTTCTCTATGGTTCATACCCCCCCCCCTGATACTAGCCATAGATGCATCAAAATAAGCAAACAACACACGAAGAACAGAATCTGTCAAAAACAGAATAGTCTGTAGCAATCTGTAACTTTCGAATACTTCTGAAACTCTAAAACTCCTACCAAAATAGGAAGTCCTGGTAAATTTCTCTTTTGATCTACAGCAAAAAGAATCAACACAAAAGCACGTTCCTGTGAATTACTAAAATTATTTTCATGCGCGCAAAGTTTCTGTTTTTTCAGCAGAATCAAATTAACTATCACCGTAGGTTATCCTATAGGTTCTATTTGGCACAAACACTAATTAGAACATAAAAACACATCTAAACAGAAGCTAGATGAAATATTTATTACTAAACAGAATCAAAAAGCAAGAAACAAAAATAAAATTGGGTTGCCTCCCAACTAGCGCTATTGTTTAACGCCCCTAGCTAGGCATAAAAGCGAGGATAGATCTAAGTAGTGCCATCTTTGGGCATTCAATTCTTCAATAGAGCACTTATAGATTTCAGGAGTTTCTTTCTTTTTAGTAATGATTAAACTCTTAGGAAAAAAAATCGAGAAATTCATTTGAAGCAAAAGGTTCCTTTATGATAGAGAGACAATTGGGGTGAATACTTATTGATTTGAGATCCGCATTATCTTTACTAGAAGATTCACCCTTATTTTTAGGAACATACATTAATTTGACAATTTTAGTAGGCGGAGTGGAAGTATCTTTCACGTATGAAAAGGCAGCCCCTAAGTTGGTAATGATATCCTCAAGTTTACCGGTTCTTGAAGAATTTTGATCTATTCTTTCGTTAACTATAGGTTCTTTATCCTTAAAACTTTTTAGAATAGCTCCAACCTTAGATCCAAATTGGGTGATTTGATTGTGGACCTTTTTATCCAAATTTTCAATTAACTCAACAGTGGCAACTTTATTTTCAATAATTTCAAGCCTTTGCATCACATGTTCTAGAGTTAAGATAGTTCCATTAACCAAGAGAGGGGGTGGACCAAACAAATCTAACATAGCGTTATAAGCATCAAAAGTGCGGCTACCCAAGAAATTCCCTCCGGTAATGCCATCAAGAATACATCTATACCAAGGAGTAATGCCTACATAAAAATTGCGAAGAAGAACGGAAGTAGATTGCTTCCTAGTAGATCTATTTTGAGCATTGCAAATTCTATGCCAAGCTTCTTTTATATTTTCTCCCTCCCTTTGTTTAAAATTGAGAACTTCATGATCGGGAGTATTAACGATAATAGGGGGACTAGCCATAACGACAAAATAAATGATCTAACACATGAGCACACAAAAGGCGAGAGAGAGAGAGAGAGGCGAACGGGAAAGAGCGGGCGAATAAAACGGCAAGGGTGAAGTGGGGGAGAGGAAAACGAGAGGCAAATGGCAAATAATGTAATGCGAGGGAGATGAGTTTGTGATGGGTACTTGGTATGTCTTGACTTGAGCAAAGACCTCCCCGGCAACGGTGCCAGAAATCCTTCTTGCTATGTCTTGAGCTTGAGTCGGTTTTTCCCTTGAAGAGGAAAGAGTGATGCAACAAAGTAGCGTAAGTACTTACCTCAGTTTTTGAGAACCAAGGTATCAATCCAGTAGGAGGCTCCTCAAAAGTCCCATGCACCTACACAAACAAACAAGAACCTCGCAACCAACGTGATAAAGGGGTTGTCAATCCCTTCACGGTAACTTGCAAAAGTGAGATCTCATAGAGATAATAAGATAAGATAAATATTTTTGGTATTTTTATGATATAGATTGGAAAGTAAAAGATGCAAATAAAAGTAGATGGAAAACTTATATGATAAAAGATATACCCGGGGACATAGGTTTCACTAGTGGCTTCTCTCAAGACAGCGTAAGTATTACGGTGGGTGAACAAATTACTGTCGAGCAATTGATAGAAAAGCACATAGTTATGAGATTATCTAGGCATGATCATGTATATAGGCATCACGTCCGTGACAAGTAGATCGAAACGATTCTGCATCTACTACTATTACTCCACACATCGACCGACTCCTGCATGCATCTAGAGTATTAAGTTCATGAAGAACAGAGTAACGCATTAAGAAAGATCACATGATGTAGAGGGATAAACTCATGCAATATGATATAAACCCCATATTTTTATCCTCGATGGCAACAATACAATACGTGCCTTGCTGCCCCTGCTGTCACTGGGAAAGGACACCGCAAGATTCAACCCAAAGCTAAGCACTTCTCCCATTCCAAGAAAGATCAATCTAGTAGGCCAAACCAAACTGATAATTCGAAGAGACTTGCAAAGATAACTTAATCACACATAAAAGAATTCAAAGGAGATTCAAACATTTCTCATAGATAAACTTGATCATAAACCCACAATTCATCGGAACTCGACAAACACACCGCAAAAAGAGTTACATCGAATAGATCTCCAAGAATATCGAGGAGAACTTTGTATTGAGATTCAAAGAGAGAGAAGAAGCCATCTAGATAATAACTATGGACCCAAAGGTCTATGGTAAACTACTCACAACTCATCGAAAGGGCCTTGGAGATGATGTAGAGGCCCTCCATGGTCGATTCCCCCTCCAGTGGAGCGCCGGCGAAGGCTCTAAGATGGGATCTCACGGATACAGAAGGTTGCGGCGGTGGAAATAGTTTTTCGTGGTGCTCCCGGATGTTTTCAATGAGGTAGGTTAGGGGAGCCATGAGAGGCCCACGAGAGTGGGGGGCGCGCCCACCCCCTTAGGGCGCGCCAGGCACCCTCATGGCCGCCTTGGTTACTTCTTGACGTCCACCCAAGTCTCCTGGATTGCGTTTGTTCCAAAAAGATCGCTCCCGAAGGTTTCATTCTGTTTGGACTCTATTTGACATTCCTTTCCTTTGAAAACACTGAAATAGGCAAAAAAAACAGCAATTCGTGCTGGCCCTCCGGTTAGTTGGTTAGTCCCAAAATGATATAAAAGTGTAGAGTAAAGCCCATAAACATCCAAAACAGGTAATATAATAGCATGGAACAATAAAAAATTATAGATATGTTGTAGACGTATCAGGACTGAATCCTAGTTGGGCTCCTCCCAAGCCGCGCACCCCCCTGCCATATATATCGAAGGGGGGAGGAAAGAGGGGGGAAGGGGGAAGAAAGGGGGGATCCTATTCCCTTTCTCTCCTTTCCTCCTTTCCCTTTCCTTCTCCATCTTGGCCGGCCCAGATGAGGGACGCACCAGCCCCTTGTGGCTGGTGCGTTTCCCTCTTGGCCCATAAGGCCCATATCTTTTGTCGGGGTGCTCGGAACCCCTTCCGGTAACCCGATATGTACCCGGTACCCTCCGGAATACTTCCGTTGTCCGAATGATATTGTCCTATATATCAATCTTTACCTCTCGACCATTTCGAGACTCCTCGTCATGTTCGTGATCTTATCCGGGACTCCGAACAACATTCGGTCACCAAATCACATAAGCCATATAATACTATATCGTCATCGAACGTTAAGCGTGCGGACCCTACGGGTTCGAGAACTATGTAGACATGACAGACACACCTCTCCGGTCAATAACCAGTAGCGGAACCTGGATGCTCATATTGGCTCCTACAGATTCTACCAAGATCTTTATCGGTCGAAATGTTATGACAACATACATAATTCCCTTTGTCCATCGGCATGTTACTTGCCCGAGATTTGATCGTGGTATCTTCATACCTAGTTCAATCTCGTTACCGGCAAGTCTCTTTACTCGTTCCGTAATATATCATCTCATGACTAACTCCTTAGTCGTTTGCTTGCAAGCTTATGATGTGTATTACTGAGAGGGGCCAGAGATACCTCTCCGATACTAGGAGTGACAAATCCTAATCTTGATCTATTCCAACTCAACAGACACCTTCGGAGATACTTGTAGAGCATCTTTATAATCACCCAGTTACGTTGTGACGTTTGATAGCACATTAAGGCATTCTTCCGATATCCGGGAGTTGCATAATCTCATAGTCGAAGGAATATGTATTTGACATGAATAAAGCAATAGCAATAAAATTGAACGATCATTATGCTAAGCTAACAGATGGGTTTGGTCCATCACATCATTCTCCTAATGACGTAATCCCTTTATCAAATGACAACTCATGTCCATGGTTAGGAAACCTTAACCATCTTTGATCAACGAGCTAGTCTCATAGAGGCTCACTAGGGACACGTTGTTTGTTTATGTATTCACACATGTATTAAGGTATCCGATCAATTGTAAAATCCCAATTTTTCAATTTGGAATGTTATACATTAGATAATCATTGCATATCATATCTTATTGCATTTTGGCTTGATCCTAGAAATTCTACGCAACTCAAGGACCCACGGAGAGAGTTGGGGATTTCGTTATTTTCATATTTGAGTTTTTCTAAAATTTTGAAAAGAGGATCAATTGGTTTTGATTATTTTCCTTCCTAATATTTCTAAAATAAAAATATATGAGAGGAGATAAAATGACATCTCCAAAATGAATGAAATATTAGAGGAAAAATATTAAATCAATTTAATATTTCATTTGGATTTTATTGCAATTTTATTTGAATTAAAAATTGCACTTTTAGGCCAAGAAAATGTTCATCTTGTTCTAAATATTTTATTTAGACGATGAAATTTTGTTTTGGCATTTTTTGATTTTTATTTATTTTTTAGGATTTATTTTCGTTGGAACGTTATTCAAAAAAAAAACTCCACGTGCCCGACTGGGCCAGCGGCCCAGCCGAGCCGGGCCAGCCTCGCCCCGTCTCCACCCGACCAACTGCGACCGGAGTCCGGCCGGAGCACGCCGCCGCCGCCGAGTCCGGGAGGACTTCTCCTCCTCGCCCCCTTCCCCAAGCCCCCCCTCCTTATATACCCCGCCCCGCCACCACCACCACCCGCCACCGACGCCGCCGCCGCCTCGGATCTGTACTATCGCCCGCGAGCCGCTGCCGCCCGGAGCCCCGTCGCTGCCGGGGCTCACCGGACCACCGCCGGAGGTAGCCGCCGCCGCTGTCTCGCCGTTCGTCGGTTTTCTCAGAAAAGCCGTTCAGTTTTTTTCGAAACCCTAGATCTGTTTTTCTTTCAGATCTGGTTTGGTTTTTTTTGGTTTAGTTATTTAGCGAACGCCTATTCATTCGTTCATTTTAATGAACGATTTTCACCATTTAGCCGTAGACAGCGAACGTTCGTTCGTTAGACTGTTCGTTAATTTTTCTTTTCCAGGGTTTTTCCGCGATTATTTTCGGTCGCGATTTCTGCCCTGATTTTCATTTTAGTTTATCTTTTCACTCATTTATCGGAATCAGGCGAATCAAGCGCCTAGAGTACCAGGAAGGATAGATCTATTGCAGCTTTCATCCAGGAGTTAAACCAGCACATTTGTCGCTAGGAGAACCAGATGTGCGCAGGCATGATAGATCTGAAGAAGGCAATGACCAGGATCACAGAGCTGGAAGAAGAACTCAAGACTACACGCGATGGATATGAAGAGGAAATTGCAACATTATTGAAGAAGAATGACAAAATCATGGGAGACCCTGTGCTAGGAGCAGATGACGATGATTCCACTTGCCCGGAGAACTACATCATCATCCACGACACCGACTCGGACCCCGACGATAGCGATGATGACTTTGTTAATGAAGCTGGAGCAGATATCATGGAGTCTTCGAACGATCAATTTTTCTAGTCGACCACCATAACAGTAGTAGTATTCGCCCATGTATATAGCGTAGTCCGAGCACTTTTGTAACGATAGTTAGACCGTTGTATGCCATTGTTTGAATTGATTGAAGTGATATGTTTGTGTTTGTCTCATGAGCATATGGTTAGTGTTTTCCCTCTAGACCTCATTCTATTCTATATTCTCATCTTTTCTAAAACCCTCAGATGCCTCCGAGACGCGACAATGGATTTGCTTTCCCACCGGATCTCACTCAGTTGATCCAGCAGCAGAATGCACTTATGCAGATACTAGTCCAGAATCAAAATCAGGGGAACAACAACAACAACAACAACAACAACAACCCACCACCACCACCTGTTGATCACTTAGCCCTTTTTTAGGCTTAATCCGCCGGTGTTCTCTAGCAGCACCGAGCCGATAGTTGCAGATGATTGGCTCCGCGAGCTTGGAAGGGAGTTGAACACTCCAGGATGCACAGATGCGGAGAGAGTGCGTTTTGCCACACATCAGCTTGATGGACCCGCAGCATCATGGTGGGAAAATTCACAGCCACTTACCCCATCGACACTATCACATGGGACCAGTTTCAGCAGGCTTTCCGTACTGCCCATGTTTCAGCAGGAGCTATGGCCATGAAGAAGCGTGAGTTTCACAACTTGCGCCAAGGAGGACGCATAGTTGGCCAGCATGTGGATGGTTTTAGTAAGTTAGCACGTTATGCTCCAGATGACGTTGCTACAGATGCAGCTAAGCAGGAGAAGTTTCTGGAAGGACTGAATGATGAGCTGAGCATGTAGTTGATGGTGGCAACCTTCAACAACTACCAGGAGTTGGTAGATAGAGCTCTCATGATTGAAGGGAAGTAGCAGCAGATTGGCAATCGCAAGAGGAAGTATGGAAAAGGGAAGTACAATTCTGGAGCTCAGCAGAAGCCTCATTTTACCCCGAACTCGGGAGGAGCGTTTCAGCATAACCATGGAGGTCACAACCATAATGGAGGAAGTACGCACAACCATAGTGGCCCCAGGAACAGAAATGGTAATGGAGGAAGCAACGGCCAGAACCGTTCCAACCCAGCAACGCCCGCCAAGAAGGATCTGAGCCACATTACTTGCTACAAGTGCCAGAAGACTGGACATTATGGAAATGAATGTCCTGAAGCTAAAAATGGAAATGGCAATGGAAGCTCTGGGAAGAAGCCTAACCCTTTCAACAGGGGATAGGTGAACCACATTAACGTGGAGGAGGTTGAAGCGCAGCCAGATGTAGTAATAGGTAAGTTTTTGGTTAAGTCATTTACTGCAATCGTTCTTTTTGATACTGGTGCATCGCATTCATACATATCAAGGGGATTTGTGGATAAGTATAAACTGCCAACCCAAGCCCTTAGGTCACCCATGTTAGTACCATGCCAGGAGCAGGGTATATGACTAGTCTATGGTGTGATCGGTTACCATTAAGGATTGGTAACTACGAGTTTCCCTCAGACCTAATAGTATTGGAGCACAAGGACTGGATGTGATATTAGGCATGGATTGGTTATCAAAGTATGGAGGGAACATTGAATGCGCCAGTAAGTCGATTTTGCTCACCACCCCAGAAGGAAGAAGGATCAAGTATGTATCCCGGCATGTGCCGAAGAGGACTCAAGTGAATTCCTTATCACGAGATGTACAGGAGGAAGTACCAGTGGTGAAGGATTTTCCTGATGTATTTTCAGAAGAGTTGCCAGGCATGCCACCGGATAGAGACATTGAGTTTTTGATTGAGCTTTTGCCAGGCACAGGGCCAATATCTAAGAGACCGTACAAAATGCCCGCAAAGGATTTGGAGGAAATTAAGAAACAGATTAAGAAGCTACTGGATAAAGGCTATATCCACCCAAGTTTGTCACCTTGGGGATCACCAGTGCTTCTAGTAGAGAAGAAGGATGGATCGTTGAGGATGGTTGTTGATTATCGAGGGTTGAATGCAGTGACAATCAAGAACAATTACCCACTGCCGATGATCAATGATTTGTTTGACCAGTTGCAAGGAGCTAAAGTATTTTCCAAGATTGATCTGCGATTAGGATACCACTAGTTTAAGATTCGGGAGCAGGACATACATAAGGCAGCTTTTACCAGAAGGTACGGGCTATATGAGTATACCGTTATGTCATTTGGTTTGACTAACGCACCTGCCTATTTCATGAACATGATGAACAAGGTGTTTATAGAGTTCTTGGATAGGTTCATCGTGGTGTTCATTGATGATATTGTGGTCTACTCGAAGAATGAAGAGGAGCATAAGGAGCATTTGCGTTTGGTACTTGGAAAGCTTAGAGAACATCAGTTATATGCCAAGTTCAGCAAGTGTGAGTTTTGGTTGAATGAAGTTGGATTCCTCGGACATGTTATATCCGGAGAAGGAATAGCAGTAGACCCCATCAGGGTTGTCACTATGACAAATTGGGAAGCACCCACGTCAGTGGGAGAGATCCGGAGTTTTCTTGGACTCGCTGGATACTATCGGAGGTTCATTGAGAATTTCCCGAAGATTGCAAAAACCATGACGGAGTTGTTGAAGAAGGACATCAAGTTCAAATGGACTGAAGAATGTGAGGCCAGTTTGCAAGAGTTGAAGAAATGCTTGGTTACGTCACCAGTGTTGATTCTGCCGGATTAGCGCAAGTATTATGAAGTATATTGCGATGCTTCTCGTCGAGGACTTGGAGCAGTGCTTATGCAGGAGGGAAGAGTTGTTTCTTATGCCTCACGACAACTTAAACCTCGTGAGTTGAATTATGCTACACATGATTTGGAGTTAGCAGCCGTAGTGCATGCACTGAAGACATGGAGACACTTTCTCATCAGAAATCATTGTGAGGTGTACACGGATCACAAGAGTTTGAAGTATATCTTCACGCAGAAGGAGTTGAATCTCAGGCAAAGGAGATGGTTGGAGCTCATTAAGTATTATGACATGAGATTGCACTATCATCCCGGAAAGGCTAATGTAGTAGCTGATGCGTTGAGCCGCAAGAGCCATGTCAACACACTCGTGACCGGAGAGTTACCCAAGGAGTTAGCCGAGGATCTTCGCGAGCTATGTTTGGAGATAGTTCCGAGAGGCTATGTAGCAGCATTGGAGATTCATTCTACTTTGATGGATAAGGTCAGAGAAGCACAGAAGACTGACAAGGAGATTTCCGAGATAAAGGAAAGGATGGGCAAAGGAAAAGCTAAGGGATTTCGTGAGGATGAGCACGATACCTTATGGTTTGAGGACCGTGTATATGTGCCCAATGATCCAGAGATCAGGAAGTTGATTCTGCGAGAGGCCCATGATTCGCCGTATTCGATTCACCCAGGGAATACCAAGATGTATCTGGATTTGAAGGACAGTTTCTGGTGGACCGGAATGAAAAAGGATATTGTGGAGTATGTAGCAGTTTGTGATGTATGTCAGAGAGTAAAGGCAGAGCATCAGAAGCCAACACGATTGTTACAGCCATTGTCGATACCCGAATGGAAGTGGGATAAGCTAGGCATGGATTTTATCACGGAATTGCCCAGGACTCGAACGGGCTTTGACTCGATATGGGTTGCAGTCAATTGTTTGACGAAGCAGCACATTTCATCCCAGTGAAGACAACTTATACCAGTGCTAAGTTGGCAAAGATATACATGACCAGGATCGTATGTCTGCATGGAGTTTCGAGGACCATTGTATCAGATAGAGGAAACCAGTTTACCTCAAAGTTCTAGAATCAAGTTGCATGAAACTTTGGGTACCAGGCTAGAGTTTAGTACAGCCTTTCATCCGCAGACAGATGGACAGACCGAGAGAGTCAATCAGATTCTGGAGGACATGTTCAGAGCTTGTGCACTAGATTATGGATCTAGTTGGGACGAAAATTTGCCTTATGCAGAGTTTTCTTACAACAATAGCTATCAATCCAGTTTGAAGATGGCCCCTTTCGAAGCTTTGTACAAAAGGAGGTGCAGGACACCGTTGTTGTGGGATGAAGTTGGAGATCGTCAGTTGTTTGGACCAGATTTGATCAAAGAGTCTGAAGAGAAGGTTAAGTTGATTCGCGATTGACTCAAGGTAGCCCAATCGAGGCAGGAGAGCTATGCGGATTCTAAACGCAAGGAGACAGTTTACGAAGTCGGAGACAGAGTCTATCTTCGTGTGTCCCCACTTCGAGGAGTTAAGCGTTTTGGATTTAAGGGAAAGTTAGCACCACGTTTTGTGGGACCATACAAAGTTTTGGAACGTATGGGAGAAGTTGCTTACAAGTTGGAGTTGCATGAAGGATTGTTAGGAGTACACAATGTGTTCCATGTTTCCCAGCTGAAGAAGTGCCACGCAGAGATGGTCGATATTCCTTTAAGAGATACGGTGCCACTGGAAGTGATTAAGTTGGATAGTGATTTGACCTATGAAGAGAAACCGCTCAAGATTCTCGAGTTTACCAGCCGAGTCATGCGCAGCAAGGTTATCAAGTTCTGCAAAGTTCAGTGGAGCCACCATACCGAAGACGAAGCCACCTGGGAGCGAGAGGAAGACCTACGCAAGGATCACCCTCACCTATTTTCTAGCCAACCTGAATCTCGAGGGCGAGATTCATCTTAAGGGGGGTAGGTTTGTAACATCCCAAATTTTCAATTTGGAATATTATACATTAGATCATCATTGCATATCATATTTTATTGCATTTTGGTTTGAGCCTAGAAATTCTACGCAACTCAAGGACCCACGGAGAGTGTTGGGGATTTCGTTATTTTCATATTTGACTTTTTCTCAAATTTTGAAAAGAGGATCAATTGGTTTTGATTATTTTTCCTTCCTAATATTTCTAAAATAAAAATATATGAGAGGAGATAAAATGACTTCTCCGAAATGAATGAAATATTAGAGGAAAATATTAAAATCAATTTAATATTTTATTTGGATTTTATTGCAATTTTATTTGAATTAGAAAAATTGCACGTTTTCAAAATTGCATTATTAGGCCAAGAAAATGTTATTGTTCTAAATATTTTATTTATACGATGAAAATTTGTTTTGGCATTTTTAGATTTTTATTTATTTTTCTAGGATTTCCGGCGGAACGTTATTTAAAAAAAACTCTGCGCGCCCGACTGGGCCAGTGGCCCAGCCGAGCCGGGCCGGCCTCGCCCCGCCTCCGCCGGACCGACCCCTACCGAAGTCCGCCCGGAGCACGCCGCCGCCGTCGAGTCCGGGGAGGACTCCTCCTCCTCGCCCCCTTCCCCAAGCTGCCGCCCCCTCCTTATATACCCCGCTCCGCCACCACCACCACCACCCGCCACCGCCGCCGCCGCCGCCCGCGACCCGCCGCCGCCCGGAGCCCCGTCGCCGTCGCCTCACCGACGCCTTGCACCACGCCACCGCCGCCGGAGCCTTCCGCCTCGCTCACCGGACCACCGCTGGAGGTAGCCGCCGCCGCCGTCTCGCCGTTCATCGGTTTTCTCAGAAAAACCATTCGATTTTTTTTGAAACCATAGATCTGTTTTTTTTCAGATCTAGTTCGGTTTTTTTTGTTTAGTTATTTAGCGAGCACCCGTTCGTTCGTTCGTTTTAACGAACGATTTTTGCCGTTTAGCCGCAGACAGTGAACATTTGTTCATTAGATTGTTCGTCAGTTTTTCTTTTCCACGGTTTTTCCGTGATTATTTTTTATCACGATTTGTGCCCTAATTTTCATTTTAGTTTATCTTTTCGCTCGTTTATCGGAATCAGGCGAATCAAGCGCTTAGAGTTTCTCTCGAAACCCTCTTTCCGTTTAACCAACTTAAACATGATTTTGCTACTGTAAAATTTGACTTAAGTCCAGATTAGTAAACAAAGCTTGTTTCTTTCGCCGTTTGAGTTTCGTTGCTTCATTTGATTTGATTCTTTTTGCAAACCGTAGTTCTTAAGTTGAACTTTTTGGTTAGATCTCTTATTTGAGTTTTACCCGTGCTTGTAGTTGAGTGCTTATTGTATGCTTGCTTGTTTGCGATAGAGTACCCGGAGCGCGGAGCGTGGTACTACGAGTCTCTAGGTTTCACGGATCATTAACAAGGCAAGTAACACTTTGATCATACCTCTTTACTACCCAGTTTTATTGCATTAGATCAATCCTCAAACAATTGCATGGTTAGGATCTGATTAACATGTGGGTTTTGGGAAGTAGATGAGGTAGTACCTATTGTCTTGTTTATTATCAAACCTTTGGGAGTTACTTCTATGTTTGCTTATATTGCTATGCTATGCTGGTAGACGTGGATTGGGTGAGTGTATCCATGACAGATGTGAGTATTGTTAATTAATGGTTCAACTTAAGGTGGCTACTTTAATACACAGCTGGGTGGACTGAGGCACCTGGGGAACCCAGTGTTGCCTGTATTTTTGGAAATCCCGGGGTACCGTGTGATTCTCCTATGGACCGCCACCCAGGCTCAAAGGGATCATAAGATTATTCATCCTAGAAACTTCCGTGTGCAGCCGCAAGCTATTATGGGCTCTAGCATAGTTGAGTATGTTGTGTGACCTCTTTCATGTTGGGGAACGTAGCAGAAATTCAAAATTTTCCTACGTGTCACCAAGGTCTATCTATGGAGAAACCAGCAACGAGGGGAAGGAGAGTGCATCTACATACCCTTGCAGATTGCTAAGCGGAAGCGTTCAAGAGAACGGGGTTGAAGGAGTCGTACTCGTCGTGATCCAAATCACCGGAGATCCTAGTGCCGAACGAACGGCACCTCCGTGTTCAACACACGTACAACCCGGTGACGTCTCCCATGCCTTGATCCAGCAAGGAGAGAGGGAGAGGTTGAGGAAGACTCCGTCCAGCAGCATCACAACGGTGTGGTGGTGATGGAGGAGCGTGGTGATCCAGCAGAGCTTCGCCAAGCACCGCGGGAGAGGAGGAGTACTTGAGAGAGGGGGAGGGCTGCGCCAGAACATGTGGTGCGGCTGCCCTCCCACCCCTCCACTATTTATAGGTGGGGGGAAGAGGGGGACGGGCCCCCTAGATCCCATCTAGGGTTGGGGGCGGCGGCCAAGGGGGGGAGGAGTGCCTCCCAAGTCAAGTGGAGGCCCTCCCCTTTAAGGTTTTCCCCTCCCGTGCGCATGGGCCTTGGGGGGGCTGGTGCCCCTGGCCCATTAAGGCTAGGGCGCCCCCCTACAGCCCA
The DNA here is from genome assembly GCF_018294505.1 of Triticum aestivum. Taxonomy (NCBI): domain Eukaryota; kingdom Viridiplantae; phylum Streptophyta; class Magnoliopsida; order Poales; family Poaceae; genus Triticum; species Triticum aestivum. The sequence goes on along the minus strand of NC_057795.1, from coordinate 265,915,255 downwards.
TGCTACTGTATTGGACGTGGTGGAACAATTTCCGGACCTCCGGACCCCTCCGGAATCCTCCGGAACCTTCTGGAAGCTTCCCGGTACAATACCGAAAAAACCCGAACTTTTTCCGGAACCCGAACAACAACTTTCCATATATAAATCTTACCTCCGGACCATTCCGGAACTCCTCGTGACATCCGGGATCTCATCCGGGACTCCGAACAACATTCGGTAACCACATACAAACTTCCTTTATAACCCTAGCATCATCGAACCTTAAGTGTGTAGACCCTATGGGTTCGGGAGACATGTAGACATGACCGAGACGTTCTCCGGTCAATAACCAGCAGCGGGATCTGGATACCCATGTTGGCTCCCACATGTTCCACGATGATCTCATCGGATGAACCACGATGTCAAGGACTCAATCGATCCCGTATACAATTCCCTTTGTCTAACGGTATTGTACTTGCCCGAGATTCGATCGTCGGTATACCGATACCTTGTTCAATCTCGTTACTGGCAAGTCTCTTTACTCGTTCCGTAACACATCATCCCGTGATCAACCCCTTGGTCACATTGTGCACATTATGATGATGTCCTACCGAGTGGGCCCAGAGATACCTCTCCATTTACACGGAGTGACAAATCCCAGTCTCGATTCGTGCCAACCCAACAGACACTTTCGGAGATACCTGTAGTGCACCTTTATAGCCACCCAGTTACGTTGTGACGTTTGGTACACCCAAAGCATTCCTACGGTATCCGGGAGTTGCACAATCTCATGGTCTAAGGAAATGATACTTGACATTAGAAAAGCTTTAGCATACGAACTACATGATCTTTTTGCTAGGCTTAGGATTGGGTCTTGTCCATCACATCATTCTCCTAATGATGTGATCCCGTTATCAATGACATCCAATGTCCATGGTCAGGAAACCGTAACCATCTATTGATCAACGAGCTAGTCAATCAGAGGCTTACTAGGGACATGGTGTTGTCTATGTATCCACACATGTATCTGAGTTTCCTATCAATACAATTATAGCATGGATAATAAACGATTATCATGAACAAGGAAATATAATAATAACTAATTTATTATTGCCTCTAGGGCATATTTCCAACAGTCTCCCACTTGCACTAGAGTCAATAATCTAGTTCACATCACCATGTGATTAACACTGACAGGTCACATCGCCATGTTACCAACATCCAAAGAGTTTACTAGTGTCTAAACTAGTTCACATCACCATGTGATTAAGTCTCAATGTGTTCTGGGGTTTGATCATGTTTTGCTTGTGAGAGAGGTTTTAGTCAACGATTCTGCAACATTCAGATCCGTATGTACTTCGCAATTCTCTATGTCATATTGTAAATGCTGCTTCCACGCTCCACTTGGAGCTATTGCTCCACTATACGTATCCGGTTTGCTACTCAGAGTCATTCGGATAGGTGTTAAAGCTTGCATCGTCGTAACCCTTTACGCCGAACTCTTTATCACCTCCATAATCGAGAAACATATCCTTATTCCTCTAAGGATAATTTTGACCGCTATCTGGTGATCCACTCCTTGATCACCTTTGTACCCTCTTGCCAGACATGTGGCAAGGCACACATCAGGTGCGGTACTTAGCATAGCATACTGTAGAGCCTACGTCTAAAGCATAGGGGACGACCTTCGTCCTTTCTCTCTTTTCTACCGTGGTCAAGCTTTAAGTCTTAACTTCGTACCTTACAACTCAGGCAAGAACTCCTTCTTTCACTGATCCATCTTGAACACCTTCAAGATCATGTCAAGGTATGTGCTCATTTGAAAGTATTATTAAGCATTTTGATCTATCCTTATAGATCTTGATGCTCAATGTTCAAGTAGCTTAATCCAGGTTTTCTATTGAAAAACATCTTTCAAATAACCCTATATCCTTTCCAGAAATTCTACATCATTTCTGATCAACAATATGTCAACAACATATACTCATCAGAAATTCTATAGTGCTCCCACTCACTTCTTTGGAAATACAAGTTTCTCATAAACTTTGTACAAACCCAAAATCTTTGATCATCTCATCAAAGCGCACATTCCAACTCTGAGATGCTTACTCCAGTCCATGGAAGGATCGCTGGAGCTAGCATACCTTTTAGCATCCTTAGAATCGACAAAACCTTTCTGATTGTATCACATACAACCTTTCCTTACGAAAACTGGTAAGGAAACTCGTCTTGACATCCATCTGCCAGATTTCATAAATGCAGCTAATGCTAACATGATTCCAACGGACTTAAGCATCGCTACGGATGAGAAAATCTCATCGTAGTCAACTCCTTGAACTTGTGAAAAACTCTTCGCCACAAGTCGAGCTTCATAGACGGTGACATTACCGTCCACGTCCGTCTTCTTCTTAAAGATCCATTTATTTCAATGGCTTGCCGATCATCGGGCAAGTCCACCAAAGTCCATGCTTTGTTATGATACATGGATCCTATCTCGGATTTCATGGCTTCTAACCATTTGTCGGAATTTGGGCCCACCATCGCTTCTCCATAGCTCGTAGGTTCATTGTTGTCTAGCAACATGACCTTCAAGACAGGATTACTATGCCACTCTGAAGTGGTACGCATCCTTGTCACCCTACGAGGTACGGTAGTGACTTGATCCAAAACTTCATGATCACTATCACAAGCTTCTACTTCAATTGGTGTAGGTGCCATAGGAACAACTTCCTATTCCCTGCTACACACTAGTTGAAGTGACGGTTCAATAACCTCATCAAGTCTCCACCATCCTCCCACTCAATTCTTCGAGACAAACTTTTCCTCGAGAAAGGACCCGATTCAAGAAATAATCCCTATTGCTTTCGAATCTGAATTAGGAGGTATACCCAACTGTTTTGGGTGTCCTATGAAGATGCATTTTATCCGCTTTGGGTTCGAGCTTATCAACCTGAAACTTTTTCACATAAGCGTCGCAGCCCCAAACTTTTTAAGAAACGACAACTTAGGTTTCTCCAAACGGCGTCGTCTCAACGGAATTACGTGGTACCCTATTAAAGTGAGTGTGGTTGTCTCTAATGCCTAACCCATGAACGATAGTGGTAATTCGATAAGAGACATCAAGGTACGCACCATATCCAATAGGGTGCTACTATGATGTTCGGACACACCATCACACTATGGTGTTCCAGGCGGTATTAATTGTGAAACAATTTCCACAATGTCTTAATTGTGTGCCAAAACTCGTAACTCAGATATTCATCTCTATGATCATATCATAGACATTCTATCCTCTTGTCACGAAGATCTTAACTTCACTCTGAAATTACTTGAACCATTCAATAATTCAGACTTGTGTTTCATCAAGTAAATATACTCAACATCTACTCGAATCATCTGTGAAGTAAGAACATAACGATATTCACTGCATGCCTCAGCACTCATTGGACTGCACACATCAAAATGTGTTACTTCCAACAAGTTGCTATCTAGTTCCATCTTACTGAAACCGAGGCTTTTCAGTCATCTTGTCCATGTGGTATGATTTGCATATCTCAAGTGATTCAAAATCAAGTGAGTCTAAACGATCCATCTGCATGGAGTTTCTTCATGCGTATGCACCAATAGACATGGTTCGCATGTCTCAAACTTTTCAAAAATGAGTGAGTCCAAAGATCCATCAATATGGAGCTTCTTCATGCGTTTTATACCAATATGACTTACATGGCAGTGCCATAAGTAAGTGGTACTATCATTACTATCTTATATTTTTGGCATGAAAATGTGTATCACTACGATCGAGATTCAATAAACCATTCCTTTAGGTGCAAGACCATTGAAGGTATTATTCAAATAAATAGAGTAACCATTATTCTCCTTAAATGAATAACCATATTGCGATAGACATAATCCAATCATGTCTATGCTCAACGCAAACACCAAATGACAATTATTCAGGTTTAATACTAATCTTGATGGTAGAGGGAGCGTGCGATGTTTGACCACATCAAACTTGGAAACACTTCCAACACATATCGTCAGCTCACCTTTAGCTAGTCTCCGTTTATTCCGTAGCTCTTTTATTTCGAGTTACTAACACTTAGCAACCGAACCGGTATCTAATACCCTGGTGTACTAGGAGTACTAGTAAAGTACACATTAACATAATGTATATCCAATATACTTCTATCGACCTTGCCAGCCTTCTCATCTACCAAGTATCTACGGTAATTCCGCTCTAGTGACTATTCCCCTTATCACATAAGCACTTAGTCTCGGGTTTGGGTTCAACCTTGGGTTTCTTCACTGGAGCAGCAGCTGATTTGTCGTTTCATGAAGTATCCCTTCTTGCCCTTGCCCTTCTTGAAACTAGTGGTTTCACCAACCATCAACAATTGATGCTCCTTCTTGATTTCTACTTTCGCGGTGTCAAACATCGCGAATACCTCAAGGATCATCACATGTATCCCTGATATGTTATAGTTCATCATGAAGCTCTAGCAGCTTGGTGGCAATGACTTTGGAGAAACATCACTATCTCATCTGGAAGATCAACTCCCACTCGATTCAAGTGATTGTTGCACTCAGACAATCTGAGCACAAGCTCATCGATTGAGCTTTCTCCCTTAGTTTGCAGGCTAAGAAAATCGTCGGAGGTCTCATACCTCTTGACGTGGGCACGAGCCTGAAATCCCAATTTCAGACCTCGAAACATCTCATATGTTCTGCGACGTTTCGAAAATGTCTTTGGTGCCTCTACTCTAAACCATTTAACTGAACTATCACGTAGTTATCAAAACGTGTATGTCCGATGTTCGCAACATCCACAGACGATGTTTGGGGTTCAGCACACTAAGCGGTGCATTAAGGACATTAGCTTTCTACTGTCCGCATAATCGCTACTGTCAACTTTCAACTATATTTTCTCTAGGAACATATCTAAACAGTGGAACTAAAGCGCGAGCTTACGACATAATTTGCAAAGATCTTTTGACTATGTTCAGGATAATTAAGTTCATCTAATGAACTCCCACTCAGATAGACATCCCTCTAGTCATCTAAGTGATTACATGATCCGAGTCAACTAGGTCGTGTCCGATCATCACGTGAGACGGACTAGTCATCATCGGTGAACATCTTCATGTTGATCGTATCTACTATACGACTCATGCTCGACCTTTCGATCTCTTGTGTTCTGAGGCCATGTCTGTACATGCTAGGCTCGTCAAGTTAACCTAAGTGTTTCGCGTGTGTAAATTTGGCTTACACCCGTTGTATGTGAATGTAAGAATCTATCACACCCGATCATCACGTGGTGCTTCGAAATGACGAACTTTCGCAACGGTGCACAGTTAGGGGGAACACTTTCTTGAAATTTTAATGAGGGATCATCTTATTTACTACCGTCGTTCTAAGAAAATAAGATGCATAAACATGATAAACATCACATGCAATCAAATAGTGACATGATATGACCAATATCATTTTGCTCCTTTTGATCTCCATCTTCGGGGCTCCATGATCATCATCGTCACCGGCATGACACCATGTTATCTCCATCATCATGATCTCCATCATCGTGTCTTCCATGAAGTTGTCTCGCCAACTTATTACTTCTACTACTATGGCTACCGGTTAGCAATAAAGTAAAGTAATTACATGGCGTTGTTCAATGACACGCAGGTCATACAATAAATAAAGACAACTCCTATGGCTCCTGCCGGTTGTCATACTCATCGACATGCAAGTCGTGATTCCTATTACAAGAACATGATCAATCTCATACATCACATATCATTCATCACATTCTTCTTGGCCATATCACATCACATAGCATACCCTGCAAAAACAAGTTAGACGTCCTCTAATTGTTGTTTGCATGTTTTACGTGGCTGCTATGGGTTTCTAGCAAGAACGTTTCTTACCTACGCAAAACCACAACGTGATATGCCAATTGCTATTTACCCTTCATAAGGACCCTTTTCATCGAATCCGTTCCGACTAAAGTGGGAGAGACTGGCACCCGCTAGCCACCTTATGCACCAAGTGCATGTCAGTCGGTGGAACCTGTCTCACGTAAGAGTACGTGTAAGGTCGGTCCGGGCCGCTTCATCCCACAATACCGTCGAAACAAGATTGGACTAGTAACGGTAAGCATATTGAACAACATCAACGCCCACAACTACTTTGTGTTCTACTCGTGCAAAGAATCTACGCAATAGACCTAGCTCTGATACCACTGTTGGGGAACGTAGCAGAAATTCAAAATTTTCCTACGTGTCATCAAGATCTATCTATGGAGAAACCAGCAACGAGGGGAAGGAGAGTGCATCTACATACCCTTGTAGATCGCTAAGCGGAAGCGTTCAAGAGAACGGGGTTGAAGGAGTCGTACTCGTCGTGATCCAAATCACCGGAGATCCTAGTGCCGAACGGACGGCACCTCCGCGTTCAACACACCTACAGCCCGGTGACGTCTCCCATGCCTTGATCCAGCAAGGAGAGAGGGAGAGGTTGAGGAAGACTCCGTCCAGCAGTAGCACAACGGCGTGGTGGTGATGGAGGAGCATGGTGATCCAGCAGGGCTTCGCCAAGCACCGCGGGAGAGGAGTACTTGAGAGAGGGGGAGGGCTGCGCCAGAACATGTGGTGCGGCTGCCCTCCCACCCCTCCACTATTTATAGGTGGGGGAAGAGGGGGCCGCTGTCGTGGTTCTAAGCCTGACAGTAGAGTGGGGGGTAGGTATGGAGAGGCAAGGTCCTAGCTATGGAGAGGTTGTAAGCACAAAGGATGTACGAGTTCAGGCCCTTCTCGGAAGAAGTAACAGCCCTACGTCTCGGAGCCCGGAGGCGGTCGAGTGAGTTATGAGTATATGAGCTACAAGGTGCCGAACCCTTCTGCCTGTGGAGGGGGGTGGCTTATATAGAGTGCGCCAGGACCCCAGCCAGCCCACGTAGGAGAGGGTTTAAGGTGAGTTAAGTCTGGGGCGTTACTGGTAACGCCCCACATAAAGTGCCTTTACTATCATAAAGTCTACTTGATTACAGGCCGTTGCAGTGCAGAGTGCCTCTTGACCTCCTGGTGGTCGAGTGAGTCTTCGTGGTCGAGTCCTTCAGGCCAGTCGAGTGAATCCTCGTTGGTCGACTGGAAGGCGACCTCTTCTAAGGATGTCCTGGGGTAAGTTACTTGGATCAGGTCCATGACCCTACCCTAGGTACATAACCCCATCATTAGCCCCCGAATGGATTGAGGCTTCGAGTGAAGAAGGAGTTGATGTCGTTTCCGATTAACCTTTGCGCTCCGGTTGTGCGCTGTTCTGGACCAAAGAATCCCTTCGTCGACAGGAACAACTTGCCTTCAGTCGACTTGATCCATTCTGTTTTTGCGTCGAGTGATCTTTCGGGCTTCGACGATCTCCGAGCGACGGATCGCCGGAAACACCGCGTCTGACAGACTGATTTGTTGCTCGCGGATTCCGCGGGATGCGAAATTTGGGGGCGCGCGCGAAGCGGGGCGGACCGCGGCGTTCGGATGGGACGGGGCATAGACGCCTCGATCTCCGCGCCGCCTTTTTCGCCACGTATCCAGTCTGCATAACTGCTCCCAGATATGATTAGATCGACCGGGCCCACATGTCAGCCACTCGGAAGGGACCTTATAAATGCGCCCGGCGAGGATTTCTGTGCTGCGCCTCAGCATTCTCCCCTCTCTCTGCTTCCTTCTTCCCTGCTCAGCGTGCTCGCTCTCGCCCCCGCACCACTTCCCTTCGCGCATCTCGCCGGCGACCATGGCCAAGGAGAAGACGGCGGCGCTGGAGCGTGCAAAGAAGGCGTCGGCGTCGGAGAAGGCAAAGGGGAGATCCACCAGCCGCGGAGGGTCCTCGTCCAGATCCCGCCTGCCGAAGGGCTGGGTCCAAGGAGACTGGATCCAGTCGACCATCACGGAGAATGACCTCCTCGACATGGCCAACGAGGGCTTGATCCCCCACGGAGCTGCGAGGCTTCCGGGGAAGGAGTGGCAGCCCCAGCCAGAAGAGGGTGAGTGTGTGCTTTTGGCCACCCATGTTGATCGTGGGTTTTCCTTGCCGCCAAGTGTTTTCTTTCGTGGCTTCTTGAATTTCTTCGGAGCGCAGCTCCACCACTTTACCCCAAACTCCATTGCCTATCTTGCTGCGTTCGTGTCCATGTGTGAGGGTTTCTTGGGCTGTCGACCGCACTGGGGTTTGTTCAAACATATATTCACGTGTCGATCTCAGACCGTGAAGAAGGCGAGCCCAGGTGATGAGAGAACCCGAGTCGTCCAAATGTGTGGGGGCCTGGGGATTCAGGTGAGGAATAAGAGCACCTTCCCGCCCATGACCTTTCCCGAGTCCGTCAGAGGCTGGCAGTCGACTTGGTTCTACTGCCAGGTCCAGTCGACGCCAGGGCAGTCGAGTGGACTCCCTCCGTTCACCATGGACCGAGTGAGCAAGCCTTCCCCTCTGAAGCTGATTCCGGAGGAGAAAGCTGACGTGAAGATGTTGATGGAGCGCGTGGTGCAGTTGGTTCGGGAGGGAGTGACGGGCATGGACCTCCTGGAGGTTTTCCTCAGGCGTCGCATCCAGCCTCTCCAGTTCCGGAGCCACTGCATGTGGTTGTACTGTGGGACCGAAGACGAGACTAGAGTCCATCCAGAAGCAGTCGACGATGTCACTCTGGAAAGATGGATGGCAGCCGTCACCGGAAACAAGGACAACCCACGCGGAGCCAGAAGGATTCCTCCACTCGACCACAACAGCGACTCAAACAAGGTACACTTGCTCTGCTCTCCACTGCGCCCTTGTCGTATTCATTTCTGTTAACCCTGCCGACTGGTCGACTGATCCTTGTCTGGGCATCTGCTAGGCCCTCACCGAGCTGTACTCGATGCCCAATGGGGCACAAGCTTCGACTGAGGAGGGCGAGGCGAGCGGGGGCGAGAGCCAGGAAGAGGAGGAATGGGACTCGGATGTTGCAGAGGATGATGACGACGATGATGATGATGACGGTGATGAAGACGACGTCGAGGACGAGGAAGAAGAGGAGGAGGAGGTCGTACCACCGCGCTCAGAAAGGCGGTCGAAGCTTGTCCACGACCCTTCGACCGAACGTGGTAAGGGGGTTGCGACCGCCACTCAGTCGACCAAGCGCCCTCGGACCACCTCTCCGGTGCCGACTGAAAAGGCGCCGAAGCAGCCCAGGGCGGCCTCGTCGAAGCCGATCAAGCTCTTGCCGAAGATGAAGGTGTCCATCCCCACCATATCAGGGTAACCGTGCTGCTCATATTTTCTTATTCTGTGTGAACTTTATCTCTGGTCGACGCTGAAGTTAGTCGACTGATCCTTTGGAGTTGCAGTGCTGCTACTTCTGAAACCTCGGCCCGGGCTGATGACCACGAGATGGAGGACGCAGCAACTTCGAACCCAGGTACTGTATTCTTAACACCGTTCTTAGTCGACTGACTCGCGATCTCTGATCCTGATTCTTCTCCGCAGCTCCACCCAATACTGTTATCAATCTCCCTGATGACGACGAGGATGAAGAACCACTGGCACGCAGGAGGAGTCGGAAAGCGTCCGCCAGTAAGGTGCCTCAGGATGTGACGGCGCCTGAGATTCTGACTGTGGAGGAAGAGAACACCACTCGACACACGGTGTCCTTCGCAAATCCACTGACGAGTGCTCAGCAGCCCTCCCTCTTCACGACGCACCACGTCCCAGAGGACCAAGCTGGCGCAGCGAAGGAGGCAATACGCCAGGCGGGACTCATGATGGAGCAGCTGAAGACCATCCGGGACGCGAGCCAGGCAGCTTATGACGCCAGCTCTGCCCTCCAAAGCAATGTCCAGGTCAGTCGACCGCTGTTTGTTCTGTTGGATATGCTACCAAAAACTTTTCTTTTCCGGAATTTATAGTAGTCACCCACTGGGTGTGTCGAATAAACTCCGTGTTAGCGGGGGCACGCTGAGTGCACCCGCTGGGTGTAGTCCCCAAGGCTAAGGTCGACTGCTGGCAGTCGGCCTTAGGCTTTATGATGTCAATCTTTCTGTCAGTCGACTGGTCGACTGGATTTCACAAACCGGTGGGGGCACGCTGAGTGCACCCACTGGGTGTAGTCCCCAAGGCTAAGGTCGACTGCTGGCAGTCGGCCTTAGGCTTTATGATGTCAATCTTTCTGTCAGTCGACTGGTCGACTGGATTTCACAAACCGGTGGGGGCACGCTGAGTGCACCCACTGGGTGTAGTCCCCGAGACTGTGGTCGACTGCTTGCAGTTGATCACAGTCTTAGAGAATGCATCTCTTTTTTTTTTGAGGTCGACTGGTCGACTTTGTCTTCAACAGGATTAGTGGGGGCACGCTGAGTGCACCCACTGGGTGTAGTCCCCGAGACTACGGTCGAATGCTTGTATTCGGCTGTAGTCTTAGAAACGTGTGTTTTTCCCTTTTTCACTCGGAAGTGAATTATATTTGACATTTAGTCGATTGGTTCTTCGCAGAACTCTTGTGATCTTGTGGCTCGCTACTCAGAGCTGGAACAAAAACATACTCAAGTCGAGCTGAGCTTGAAGCTGGTTCAGGAGAAGCTGACAAAGGCAAAGGAGGAGACCGAAGGTATGTTTGGTGAGACCCTGACGACTGCTTTTCCCCTTGCTTGTTTCAAAATCTGATCTTGCTGTAACTTGTAGGTAAGGTAAGGGAGGCCCAGCAGAAGAAAGACCTTGAGCTAGCTGAGAAGATCAAGCTTGCCGACGAGAAGTTAGCTTCAGTCACCAAGCTTGAACAAGACAATACCAATCTGAAAGCTGCTCTTGGGATTGCCAACAAGGAGGTCAGTCGACTGAAAACTGATAAAGCTGCCCTGACCGACCAAGTCAGCAAATTGACTGGGAAGAAAACTGATCTGGAGGCCTTCCTGAGTGGACTTGCCAAGAAGCTGTTTCTTATGCTTGAAGGTAAACCTCTATGCTTGGCAGACATTTCCAATTGTGATTTTTCCATTCGACCATCCTCTTGACTTAGTGATCACCCTTGCAGAATTTTGTCAAAACTTTGAAGAAGAAACTAGCCGACTGGAGCCAAACCTCGACCCCGTCAATTCTCCGGTGAACGACGAAGTTGCCATGGATGTTTTCCGACTGGAGTCTCGTGTTGCAGCTGTCGTGGACTATCTCGCAAGGCTGAAGGCCGCCACATCTCGCATCGACTCGACGCTCTGGCCTGAGGAGACACTTCAGAATGACCTTGAGTCGCTGATGGCCCGCTTGAACACGATCCCTGGTCGAGTGCAGGAGTGGAAGAAGTCCTCGGCTCGGTGTGGTGCAGATGTCGCTCTGTGTCTGGCCCGAGTCCACTGCAAAGATGCGCGAGAAGAGAAGCTGGCGGCCCTTCGGGTGGCCAATACCAAGAAGCACGACTTCAGGTCCTTTATGGAGACTTTCCTTGCAGCTGCCACTCGGATCGCCGACGGAATTGACCTTGATGAATTTGTTGCACCTTCCAGCCCTCCACAGGAGGGGTAAAAAACTTCTTCTGGCTCGACGCTTTAAATTTGCCTCGGTATGCCGAGTGGAATTGTAACCGACAAACCTTAACGGGCTTGACGCCTGAGCACTTTCGGTTCCTTTAGATATCGATTCAAACTTGAATTTGGCGCTTGAATATGATTGCCTTCGGCTCAAAATGTCTTTTGCAGGTTCAAAGCAAGGCGCCTTTACTGCAATCGACTTATTCTTTAGTCCACTTAGGCGAGCACTGGGCTGCGGCTAAGCCCCCGAGTGAGAAGTTTTACTCTTCACTCGGTAGGATTTCGATAACTTAGGCGAGTGCTTGGACTGCAGCTAAGCCCCCGAGTGAGAGGGTTGCTCTTCACTCGGTAGGATTTTTATAACTTAGGCGAGCACATGGCGGCAGCTAAGCCTCCGAGTGAGAGGGTTGCTCCTCACTCGGTAGGATTTTTATAACTTAGGCGAGTGCTTGGACTGCAGCTAAGCCCCCGAGTGAGAGGGTTGCTCTTCACTCGGTAGGATTTTGATAACTTAGGCGAGTGCTTGGACTGCAGCTAAGCCTCCGAGTGAGAGGGTTGCTCCTCACTCGGTAGGATTTTATAAACTTAGGCGAGTGCTTGCACTGCAGCTAAGTCCCCGAGTGAGAGGGTTGCTCTTCACTCGATAGGATTTTTATAACTTAGGCGAGTGCTTGGACTGCAGCTAAGCCTCCGAGTGGAAAGCTGGCTTACCACTCGGTAGGATTTTGATAACTTAGGCGAGTGCTTGGACTGCAGCTAAGCCTCCGAGTGAGAGGGTTGCTCCTCACTCGGTAGGATTTTTATAACTTAGGCGAGCACGAGGCTGCAGCTAAGCCCCCGAGTGAGAGGGTTGCTCTTCACTCGATAGGATTTTTATAAACTTAGGCGAGTGCTTGCACTGCAGCTAAGCCCCCGAGTGAGAGGGTTGCTCTTCACTCGGTAGGATTTTGATAACTTAGGCGAGTGCTTGGACTGCAGCTAAGCCTCCGAGTGAGAGGGTTGCTCCTCACTCGGTAGGATTTTATAAACTTAGGCGAGTGCTTGCACTGCAGCTAAGTCCCCGAGTGAGAGGGTTGCTCTTCACTCGATAGGATTTTTATAACTTAGGCGAGTGCTTGGACTGCAGCTAAGCCTCCGAGTGAGAGGGTTGCTCCTCACTCGGTAGGATTTTTATAAACTTAGGCGAGTGCTTGCACTGCAGCTAAGCCCCCGAGTGTGAGGGTTGCTCTTCACTCGGTAGGATTTTGATAAACTTAGGCGAGTGCTTGCACTGCAGCTAAGCCCCCGAGTGTGAGGGTTGCTCCTCACTCGGTAGGATTTTTATAACTTAGGCGAGCACAGGGCTGCAGCTAAGCCTCCGAGTGAGAGGGTTGCTCCTCACTCGGTAGGATTTTGATAACTTAGGCGAGCACAGGGCTGCAGCTAAGCCCCCGAGTGAAAGGCCGGCTTACCACTCGGTAGGATTTTGATAACTTAGGCGAGCACAGGGCTGCAGCTAAGCCTCCGAGTGAGAGGGTTGCTCCTCACTCGGTAGGATTTTTATAACTTAGGCGAGCACAGGGCCGCAGCTAAGCCCCCGAGTGAGAGGGTTGCTCTACACTCGGTAGGATTTTGATAACTTAGGCGAAACGGATTCGCAGCTAAGTCACCCATTGAGGGGAATTTCATTGGACAAAAATAAAAAGTGACAGATATTATGGAGGAACTATGACACTATTATTTTGAGGTCCATGAACTACAGAAGTACTTTATTGCAACTCATCTGAGTGATAAAACTTAAGTGTAGAATGGGCGGAGTAGCTCCGCGTTCCAAGCTCGGGGCTCGTTGATATTATGCTTGACGTTGTAAAGACGGTACGCCCCGTTGCGGAGGACCTTGGTGACGATGAAGGGACCTTCCCAAGAAGGAGCAAGCTTGTGTGGTTTGTGCTGATCCACTCGGAGAACCAAATCCCCTTCCGGGAAGGCTCGACCTCTCACATTTCTGGCGTGGAAACGGCGCAAATCTTGTTGGTAGATGGTCGACCGGATCAGAGCCATCTCCCTTTCTTCCTCTAAAAGGTCGACTGCGTCCTGCCGCGCCTGTTCAGCCTCTGCTTCGTTGTAGATTTCAACTCGGGGAGCATTATGGAGAAGATCACTCGGCAAGACTGCTTCAGCTCCGTAGACCAAGAAGAATGGAGTTCTTCTGGTCGACCGATTAGGTGTGGTCCGCAGTCCCCAGAGTACAGAGGGAAGTTCGTCGACCCAAGCTCCAGCCGCGTGTTTGAGATCACGCATCAGTCGAGGCTTCAATCCCTTAAGAATCAGTCCATTAGCTCGCTCTGCTTGTCCATTCGACTGCGGGTGGGCGACTGATGCGTAGTCGACCCGTGTGCCCTGGGAGTCGCAGAAAGCTCTGAATTCCTCTGAGTCAAAGTTCGACCCATTATCCGTAATGATGCTGTGCGGGACTCCATATCTGAATATTAGTTCCCTGATGAAGCTAACAGCAGTACCGGTGTCAAGGCTCTTGATTGGTTTAGCCTCGATCCACTTGGTGAACTTGTCGACTGCCACCAGTACATGCGTGAAGCCACTTCGTCCTGTTCTCAAAGGACCGACCATGTCCAGCCCCCAAACTGCAAAAGGCCAGACGAGTGGGATGGTCTTCAAAGCTGACGCAGGCTTGTGCGACATATTCGAGTAGAACTGACATCCCTCGCACTTATCCACTATCTCTTTTGCCATCTCATTCGCCTTGGGCCAGTAAAATCCGGCTCGGTATGCTTTGGCCACGATGGTCCGAGAGGACGCATGATGACCACAGGTCCCCGAGTGAATATCATTGAGGATGAGTCGACCTTCTTCTGGTGTTATGCACTTCTGACCGACTCCAGTCGCGCTTTCTCTGTATAATTGTCCTTTGATTACGGTAAAGGCCTTAGATCGACGGACGATCTGTCGAGCCTCTTCCTCATCCTCCGGAAGCTCTTTCCTCAAGATATATGCGACATACGGAATCGTCCAGTCGGGAATGACCACCAAAACCTCCATGATCAAGTCGACCACCGCTGGGACTTCAACTTCAGTCGGATCTGTGGCGCTCTTGGGCTGCGGAGTTTCTTCGGTGAAAGGATCTTCTTTGACTGACGGAGTGTGTATATGCTCCAAGAACACACCACTCGGAATGGCTTCTCTCTTGGAACCTATCTTTGCTAGATCATCAGCTGCTTGATTTTTCAGTCGGGGTATATGATGGAGCTCCAACCCCTCGAACTTCTTTTCCAGCTTCCTCACTGCACTGCAGTATCCAGTCATGGCTGGGCTTCTCACGTCCCACTCTTTCATCACCTGATTGACCACTAAATCCGAGTCGCCATAGACCATTAGGCGACGGACGCCGAGTGAAATGGCCATGCGCAACCCATATAGGAGGGCCTCATATTCTGCCTCATTGTTGGAGGAATCAAAGTGAATCTGGAGCACATATCTGAGCTTATCTCCTCTGGGGGAAACCAGGACAACCCCAGCACCGGAACCATTCAACATCTTAGAGCCATCAAAAACATGGTCCAATGCTCCGAGTGAACTTCAGTCGGCTGCTGTTGTTCAATCCACTCGGCGAGGAAATCTGCTATCGCCTGGGACTTAATGGCTTTCTTTGCCTCAAACTTGATATCAAGGGGAAGAAGTTCAATCGCCCATTTGGCCACTCGACCAGTTGCATCTCTGTTGTGCAAAATCTCTGATAGTGGAGCGTCGCTGACGACTGTGATGGAATGGTCAGAGAAATAATGAGCAACCTTCTTTGTGGTCATGTATATTCCATACACAAGCTTCTGATAATGAGGATATCTCTGCTTGGATGGAGTCAAGACTTCAGACAAATAATACACTGGGCGCTGAACTTTGAGAGCTTTTCCTTCTTCTTCCCGCTCGACCGTTAGCACAGTACTGACGACTTGTCCTGTGGCTGCGATGTAGAGCAACAGAGGCTCTTTGCTGATTGGAGCAGCAAGCACCGGCTGGGTGGAGAGCAGAGCTTTTAGCTCGGCAAACGCTGCATCAGCTTCTGGAGTCCACTCGAACTTGTCAGCCTTCTTCATCAGTCGGTAAAGAGGCAGTGCCTTTTCACCGAGTCGTGAGATGAATCGACTTAATGCGGCCAAGCATCCAGTAAGCTTCTGGACATCGTGCACTCGCACAGGGCGTTTCATTCGGAGAATAGTGCCAATCTTCTCTGGGTTAGCGTCGATTCCCCGTTCGGAAACGAGAAAACCGAGTAACTTGCCACCAGGAACTCCAAATGTGCACTTTGATGGATTGAGCTTGATATCATACCTTCTGAGGTTGGCAAATGTTTCGGCGAGGTCAGCGAGCAGGTCGGAACCTTTTCGTGACTTGACAACAATATCATCCATATAAGCTTCCACATTCCGACTGATTTGAGTGAGTAGACACTTCTGAATCATTCGCATAAATGTGGCTCCGGCATTCTTGAGGCCGAATGGCATGGTGATATAGCAGAAGCACCCGAATGGAGTGATGAAAGCTGTTTTTACCTCATCGGGCCCGTACAGACGGATCTGGTGGTACCCGGAGTAAGCATCTAAAAAAGACAACCTCTCGCATCCCGCGGTCGAGTCAACAATTTGATCTATGCGAGGGAGAGGAAAGTGATCTTTCGGGCAGGCCCGGTTGATGTGCTTGAAATCAATGCACATTCGGAGCGACTTGTCCTTCTTAGGAACCATGACGACATTAGCGAGCCACTCGGAGTGGTATATCTCTCGGATAAATCCTGCCGCCAACAGTCGAGCCACTTCTTCACCGATGGCCTTTCTCTTCTGGACGGCGGACCGCCGAAGATGCTCTTTGACTGGTTTTGCAGACGAGTCGACTCTTAGGCGATGCTCAGCCAGTCCCCTGGGAACACCTGGCATGTCAGCGGGCTTCCATGCAAAAATGTCCCAGTTCTCACGGAGGAACTGGATGAGCGCTTCTTCCTATTTTGGGTCGAGTGTTGTGGAGATGCGGGTCGGAGCTGCTTCGGGGTCGGTCGGGTGAATGTGAACAGGCTTCGTCTCACCGGACGACTGGAATGCAGACTCTGTGGCGGGCTTCTTGGATCGCAGCAAGTCACTCGGATCTGCGTTTTGCTTGTATTCTTCGAACTCGACCGCTGTCACTTGGGAATCGGCAATCTTGGAGCCCTTCTGAAAGCACTCCTCTGCCTTTTTCCTATCACCGGTGACAGTGATCACACCTTTGGGACCGGGCATCTTCAATTTGAGGTACACGTAACATGGTCGAGCCATGAACCGTGCATAGGCTGGTCTCCCCAAAATGGCATGATATGCACTTTGAAAATCCACGACCTCAAACGTCAACTTTTCTTTGCGAAAATGCTTCGAATCACCAAACACCACGTCCAAAGCTATCTGGCCGAGTGACTCGGCCTTCTTCCCTGGTATAACTCCATGGAAGCTCATGTTACTAGTGCTCAGTCGGGACATCGGAATGCCCATACCTTTCAATGTGTCTGCATACAACAAGTTCAGCCCACTTCCACCATCCATCAGCACCTTTGTCAGTCGAGTGCCTTCGACAACTGGATCGACCACCAAAGCTTGCCTCCCAGGGGTGGCAATATGAGTCGGGTGATCAGATTGGTCGAATGTGATGGGTGTTTGAGACCACTTCAGATAATTTGCCTTTGCTGGGGCAACCATGTTCACCTCTCGGTTAATCACTTTCAGTCGACTTCTGCTTTCCACATCTGCAAAGATCATCAGAGTGGAGTTGATATGCGGATATCCTCCCTCACTGTCCTCCTTGTCTTCGGCCTTGTCCGACTCCTTCTCCTTGTCCTTAGACTGTTTTCCCTGAAACTGCTGGATCAGGAGTCGACATTGGCGAGTGGTGTGCTTTGGGTAAATGATATTCCCCTCTTCGTCTTTCTTCGTGTGAATGTGACATGGCATATCCATCACGTCGTTCCCTTCTTTATCCTTTACCTTCTTGGGGTTCCAGGATCCTTTTGGTTTCCCCTTAAACTTTCCTTGAGTCACGGCCAGAGCCTCTCCAGGAGCTGCCGGTTCAGCCTTCCGCTTCTGTTTCCGACTGGTGTTTCCTTTTTCCGACTGACTCGGCTTGTGCTTGCCGCTTCGGAGTCGGTCTTCTTCTTCGCCGTTGGCGTACTTGGTAGCAATCTCCATCATCCGACTCAAGGTCATGTCACCGGTTCGACCAAATTTCAAACTCAGTTCTCTGTTCTTGACGCCGTCTTTGAAGGCGCATACTGCCTGATGATCAGAGACATTTTCCACAGTGTGGTGCAAAGTGATCCACCTCTGAATATACTCTCTGAGAGTCTCATTAGTTTTCTGCACGCAGACTTGCAACTCTGTCAATCCAGCTGGTCGCTTGCAAGTCCCTTCAAACGTTCTGACGAACACTCGGGACAGATCTTCCCAAGTGTAAATGCTGCTAGGAGGTAATTGAGTCAACCATGCCCTGGCAGAACCTTCCAACATGAGGGGCAAATGCTTCATGGCCACCTCGTCGTTCCCACCACCGATCTGAACTGCCACTCGGTAGTCTTCAAGCCAAGTTTCAGGCTTAGACTCACCAGTGAACTTGCTGACTCCTGTTGCCAACCTGAAATTGGGGGGATAACTGCGGCTCTGATAGCTCTGCTGAAACATTCAGGACCAGAAACATGTACTCGACTGCTTGTGGGTACATCTCTGTCGAGTGCGCCTCGATGGGCTCTGTTCCGGTCGACCAACCCTTGCACGATAATGGATCGCGCGTCGAAGCCTGGCTCTCTGGGGTCAACTGGAACCCTACGCCCTGTACTGTACTGACGCCTATCATCTGGCTGCCGAGGAGCGTAAGACCCACCCCTCGGAGGGGAATAGGGCACTCGACGCCTATCATCTCGGTCGAGTCTGTCGCCATATTGATCTCGCCGATTCTCACGCCCTTCGCGCCGCGGAGGCGATCTGGGGCTGTGAGCCGACTGAACCGTATTCACAGTGACGGATCGACTGTGAATTCTGTTGCGCGACTGAGACACGGCTGAATTCTGATCTCCTGCTGCCCGGAGCAGATCCCTGATCTGCAGCAAACCTCTGCCAGCTTCCGACTGCGAAGGCTGGAATGGACTCTGCTATACGGGTCGCAGCTGCTAAATTCTGAATTGGGGTTCGATATACCTGAGTCGGCGGGAAGAGTTGACGTCGACTGGTGTCGGGAACTCGTTGCCGCGCGCGCTCGTCGAGTGCTCGCTGAAGGTTCTCCAGTCGAGTGCGCTCGGCCAAATTGGCCAGACGCGCCTCCTCCAAGGCACGAGCCTCGGGGGTTTCTCCTGCGATGGGAATACGCAGGGGATCCTCGTTCCTGCGGCGAAGCTCCTCTCTTTGCAGAGAGTCGAGTGGCTCGGGCTGGTACTCTTCGTAGCCTCGTGCAGGGTCGCCGCCGTCACCTGCTCCACCACCACGGGCGAAGCCAGGAGGGCTGTGGGGCCCGTCGACCATCAAGATTTCCGCCGCTGGATCACTGCTTCCGCACTCGGATGCAGTCTCTACGGAGCCAGTCGACTGATCGAACAAGCCGTAGAGAGATTCGTTGGGCTCGATTGCCGCAACTTGGGTAGTGGCCGATTGGCGAGCCACCGCGTGACTCACCCATCGCTGAAGCCTCGACCGGCCTGAGCGCTTGCGCTGGCGGGAGACCGGGAGGGTGGACGATGGAGGAGCCGACCGATACTGGGTCGACGGTTGCCGCAGCAGAACGCCGCGGACACATGCGCGAAAATGCGTCGCACCGCGGACGGGGAGCGCATCTACGTCGAGTGGAGCCTCCTGGAGCCATGCGGAGTCGTCGGCGATGAAGGTGAGAGTGCCGAGACGGATCTCTTGACCCTCGACCAAAACTCCAGCAGACACCATGATGAAAGTACTCGGAAGAATCGCAACTTCTCCACAAAATCGCTAAAACACCTGCCCCACGGTGGGCGCCAACTGTCGTGGTTCTAAGCCTGACAGTAGAGTGGGGGGTAGGTATGGAGAGGCAAGGTCCTAGCTATGGAGAGGTTGTAAGCACAAAGGATGTACGAGTTCAGGCCCTTCTCGGAAGAAGTAACAGCCCTACGTCTCGGAGCCCGGAGGCGGTCGAGTGGATTATGAGTATATGAATTACAAGGTGCCGAACCCTTCTGCCTGTGGAGGGGGGTGGCTTATATAGAGTGCGCCAGGACCCCAGCCAGCCCACGTAGGAGAGGGTTTAAGGTGAGTTAAGTCTGGGGCGTTACTGGTAACGCCCCACATAAAGTGCCTTTACTATCATAAAGTCTACTTGATTACAGGCCGTTGCAGTGCAGAGTGCCTCTTGACCTCCTGGTGGTCGAGTGAGTCTTCGTGGTCGAGTCCTTCAGGCCAGTCGAGTGAGTCCTCATTGGTCGACTGGAAGGCGACCTCTTCTAAGGATGTCTTGGGGTAAGTTACTTGGAACAGGTCCATGACCCTACCCTAGGTACATAACCCCATCACCGGCCCCCCTAGTTCCCATCTAGGGTTGGGGGCGGCGGCCAAGGGGGGGAGGAGTGCCTCCCAAGTCAAGTGGAGGCCCTCCCCTTTAGGGTTTTCCCCTCCCATGCGCATGGGCCTTGGGGGGGCTGGTGCCCCTGGCCCATTAAGGCTAGGGCGCCCCCCTACAACCCATGCTACTGTATTGGACGTGGTGGAACAATTTCCGGACCTCCGGACCCCTCCGGAATCCTCCGGAACCTTCTGGAAGCTTCCTGGTACAATACCGAAAAAACCCAAACTTTTTCCGGAACCCGGACAACAACTTTCCATATATAAATCTTTACCTCCGGACCATTCCGGAACTCCTCGTGATGTCCGGGATCTCATACGGGACTCCGAACAACATTCGGTAACCACATACAAACTTCCTTTATAACCCTAGTGTCATCGAACCTTAAGTGTGTAGACCCTACGGGTTCGGGAGACATGTAGACATGACCGAGACGTTCTCCGGTCAATAACCAGCAGCGGGATCTGGATACCCATGTTGGCTCCCACATGTTCCACGATGATCTCATCGGATGAACCACGATGTCAAGGACTCAATCGATCCCGTATACAATTCCCTTTGTCTAACGGTATTGTACTTGCCCGAGATTCGATCGTCGGTATACTGATACCTTGTTCAATCTCGTTACTGGCAAGTCTCTTTACTCGTTCCGTAACACATCATCCCGTGATCAACCCCTTGGTCACATTGTGCACATTATGATGATGTCCTACCGAGTGGGCCCAGAGATACCTCTCCGTTTACACGGAGTGACAAATCCCAGTCTCGATTCGTGCCAACCCAACAGACACTTTCGGAGATACCTGTAGTGCACCTTTATAGCCACCCAGTTACGTTGTGACGTTTGGTACACCCAAAGCATTCCTACGGTATCCTGGAGTTGCACAATCTCATGGTCTAAGGAAATGATACTTGACATTAGAAAAGCTTTAGCATACAAACTACACGATCCTTGTGCTAGGCTTAGGATTGGGTCTTGTCCATCACATCATTCTCCTAATGATGTGATCCCGTTATCACTGACATCCAATGTCCATGGTCAGGAAACCGTAACCATCTATTGATCAACGAGCTAGTCAATCAGAGGCTTACTAGGGACATGGTGTTGTCTATGTATCCACACATGTATCTGAGTTTCCTATCAATACAATTATAGCATGGATAATAAACGATTATCATGAACAAGGAAATATAATAATAACTAATTTATTATTGCCTCTAGGGCATATTTCCAACATTTCAGTGGTAGACTAGCAGATGTAGGGGATGTAGGTTGGTACTGTCTACCCAGAGTAAAGAGTTAATGCTTCTGAAATACTATGTCTCGATCATCTGTTTCTCAAACACCATGTAGTGCAAGGAATCCAACAAAGGAGATCGAGTCTTGTGGGGAAAAGTGCGCTAACCTCTGCAGAGTGTACAAACTAATCATGGTTAGCCGTGTCCCCGGTTATGGACGTTTTGAGTATCTAGTTTCTTGGATTATCATATGGATCTCATCACTCTTAATTTAATTGGATTGAGTTTGATGATGATGCTTAAATGGGATTGAGAGGGGGGATTACCTTCTTAATGTTTAACAACCACCATGATAGTTAAATACAATTTGTTCCTTTGTTGTAGGGAAAAAATGGCTTTATGCAAAACTGTAACCATAGAGCTTTCCACCAGCCATATATGCATATAGTGATAGCACTATTTTGTTCATTACTCCCTATGTGTTACATTGCCAGCATATTCCATGTGCTGACCCATTTCGAGCTACAACGTTCATGTTGCAGACTTCTCAGACGACGAGTAAGGTGCCTTAGGTCGTGATCTTTCACTCAGTGATGCCGTTGGATTTGATGGACTCATTTTATCTTCCAAGCCTTCAGATGTTAGTGTATTTAGATGGCCTTAAGCCATATTTATTGTAATAAGTTCTCTTTTGAGACATTCGATGTAATAAGTGTGTGATTGCTACTCTGTTATAAATCCTTCAAGTACTATGTGTGTCAGCATTACCGATCCAGGGATGACACTGATGCACAGAGATCAGACTGTTTGAGGTCTGGTCGCTACAAGATGGTATCAGAGCACATGCTGATTGTAGGACACGACCACTAAGTTAAAACCCTAGATCACTACTCTCTTCTCATTTCTAACCTCTCTCATTTTCTACTCTATAGGATGGCGGATGCAAGGAACAAGTTCACGCAACCGGATGAAGATACACCCTTCGGATGCCACTTGAAGGAAGTCACTAGATACATGAACATTGGAGTACCAAGCTTCACCGGGACCTACATCGCCACTTTACCAGAAGAGGAGCATTGGATGATTCAAGTTCAAGTTCCAGGAAGGATGTTCATGCCCGTCACTCAGCCCATAGAGTTTTCCCTTGATGCACCAACCTGGAGTTTAGGAAAGAGCATGGCAGCCCACATCACCATGGGACGCATTGGAGAAGTTGACCACAAGGATCTCAAGGATACTATCTACCAGATTTGCGGGTGCCGAGATGAGCAATGAGAGATGATCAGTACCAGGAAGGATAGATCTATTGCAGCTTTCATCCAGGAGTTAAACCAGCACATTCGTCGCCAGGAGAACCAGTTGTGCACAGGCATGATAGATCTGAAGAAGGCAATGACCAGGATCACGGAGCTAGAAGAAGAACTCAAGACTACACGCGATGGATATGAAGAGGAAATTGCAACATTATTGCAGAAGAATGACGACCTGATAAAGAAGATCGGACTGTTCATGGAAGACCCCGCGCCAGGAGGAGATGACGATGATTCCACTTGCCCGGAGAACTACATCATCATCGATGACACCGACATGGACCCCGACGATAGCAAAGATGACTTTGTTGATGAAGCTGGAGCAGATATCATGGAGTCTTCGACCGATCAATTTTTGTAGTTGACCACCATAACGGTAGTAGCATTCCCCCATGTATATAGCATAGTCCGAGCACTTTTGTAACGATAGTTAGACCGTTGTATGCCCTTGTTTGAATTGATTGAAGTGATATGTTTGTGTTTGTCTCATGAGCATATGGGCAGTGTTTTCCTTCTAGACCTCATTCTAATCTATATTCTCATCTTTTCTAAAACCCTCAGATGCCTCCGAGATGCGACAATGGATTTGATTTCCCACCAGAGCTCACTCAGTTGATCCAGCAGCAGAATGCACTTATGCAGATACTAGTCCAGGATCCGAATCAGGGGAACAACAACAACAACAACAACAACAACCCACCACCACCACCACATGTTGATCACTTAGCCCGTTTTTTTGAGGCTTAATACGCATGTGTTCTCTAGCAGCACCGAGCCGATAGTTGCAGATGATTGGCTCCGCAAGATTGGAAGGGAATTGACCATTGCAGGATGCACATATGCGGAGAGAGTGTGTTTTGCCGCACATTAGCTTGATGGACCCGCAGCATCATGGTGGGAGAATTTCACAGCCACTTACCCCATCGACACTGTCACATGGGACCAGTTTCAGCAGGCTTTCCGTACTGCCCATGTTTCAGCAGGAGCTATGGCCAGGAAGAAGCATGAGTTTCACAACTTGTGCCAAGGAGGACGCACAGTTGGCCAGTATGTGCATGATTTTAGTAAGTTAGCATGTTATGCTCCAGATGACGTTGCTACAGATGTAGCTAAGTAGGAGAAGTTCCTGGAAGGACTGAATGATGAGCTGGGCATGCAGTTGATGGTGGCAACCTTCAACAACTACCAGGAGTTGGTAGATAGAGCTCTCATGATTGAGGGGAAGCAGCAGCAGATTGACAATCGCAAGAGGAAGTATGGAAAAGGGAAGTACAATTCTGGAGCTCAGCAGAAGCCTCGTTTTACCCCAAACTCGGGAGGAGCGTTTCAGCATAACCATGGAGGTCACAACCATAATGGAGGAAGTACGCACAACCATAGTGGCCCCAAGAACGGAAATGGTAATGGAGGAAGCAACGGCCAGAACCGTTCCAACCCAGCAACGCCCGCCAAGAAGGATCTGAGCCACATTACTTGCTACAAGTGCCAGAAGACTGGACATTATGGAAATGAATGTCCTGAAGCTAAAAAAGGAAATGGCAATGGAAGCTCTGGGAAGAAGCCAAACCCTTTCAACAGGGGACAGGTGAACCACGTTAACGTGGAGGAGGTTGAAGCGCAGCCAAATGCAGTAATAGGTAAGTTTTTGGTTAAGTCATTTACTGCAATCGTTCTTTTTGATACTGGTGCATCGCATTCATACATATCAAGGGGATTTGTGGATAAGTATAAACTGCCAACCCAAGCCCTTAGGTCACCCATGTTAGTAACCTTGCCAGGAGCAGGGTATATGGCTAGTCTATGGTGTGATCGGTTACCATTAAGGATTGGTAACTACGTGTTTCCCTCAGACCTAATAGTATTGGAGCACAAGGACTGGATGTGATATTAGGCATGGATTGGTTATCAAAGTATGGAGGGAACATTGAATGCGCCAGTAAGTCGATTTTGCTCACCACCCCAGAAGGAAGAAGGATCAAGTATGTATCCCGGCATGTGTCGAAGAGGACTCAAGTGAATTCCTTATCACGAGTTGTACAGGAGGAAGTACCAGTGGTGAAGGATTTTCCTGATGTATTTTCAGAAGAGTTGCCAGGCATGCCACCGGATAGAGACATTGAGTTTTTGATTGAGCTTTTGCCACGCACAGGGCCAATATCTAAGAGACCGTACAGAATGCTTGCAAAGGATTTGGAGGAAATTAAGAAACAGATTAAGGAGCTACTGGATAAAGGCTATATCCACCCAAGTTCGTCACCTTGGGGATCACCAGTGCTTCTAGTAGAGAAGAAGGATGGATCGTTGAGGATGGTTGTTGATTGTCGAGGGTTGAATGAAGTGGCAATCAAGAACAAGTACCCACTGCCGATGATCAATGATTTGTTTGACCAGTTGCAAGGAGCTAAAGTATTTTCCAAGATCGATCTGCGATCAGGATACCACCAGTTGAAGATTTGAGAGCAGGACATACCTAAGGCAGCTTTTACCACAAGGTACGAGCTATATGAGTATACCGTTATGTCATTTGGTTTGACTAACGCACCTGCCTATTTCGAACATGATGAACAAGGTGTTTATGGAGTTCTTGGATAAGTTCGTTGTGGTGTTCATTCATGATATTCTGGTCTACTCGAAGAATGAAGAGGAGCATATGGAGCATTTGCGTTTGGTACTTGGAAAGCTTAGAGAACATCAGTTATATGCCAAGTTCAGCAAGTGTGAGTTTTGGTTGAAGGAAGTTGGATTCCTCGGACATGTTATATCCGGAGAAGGAATAGTAGTAGACCTCACCAAGGTTGTCACTGTGACAAATTGGGAAGCACCCACATCAGTGGGAGAGATCCAGAGTTTTCTTGGACTCGCAGGATATTACTGGAGGTTCATTGAGAATTTCTCGAAGATTGCAAAACCCGTGACGGAGTTGTTGAATAAGGACATCAAGTTCAAATGGACTGAAGAATGTGAGGCCAGTTTGCAGGAGTTGAAGAAACGCTTGGTTACATCACTAGTGTTGATTCTGCCAGATCAGCGCAAGGATTACGAAGTATATTGCGACGCTTCTCGTCGAGGACTTGGAGCAATGCTTATGCAGGAGGGAAGAGTTGTTTCTTATGCCTCACGATAGCTTAAACCCCATTAGTTGAATTATGCTACACATGATTTGGAGTTAGCAGCCGTAGTGCATGCACTGAAGACATGGAGACACTTTCTCATCGGAAACCATTGTGAGGTGTACACGGATAACAAGAGTTTGAAGTATATCTTCACGCAAAAGGAGTTGAATCTCAGGCAAAGGAGATGGTTGGAGCTCGTTAAGGATTATGACATGAGATTGCACTTTCATCCCGGAAAGGCTAACGTAGTAGCTGATGCGATGAGCCGCAAGAGCCATGTCAACACACTCATGACCGGAGAGTTACCCAAGGAGTTAGCCGAGGATCTTCGCGAGCTATGTTTGGAGATAGTTCCGAGAGGCTATGTAGCAGCATTGGAGATTCATTCTACTTTGATGGATAAGATCAGAGAAGCACAGAAGACTGACAAGGAGATTGCCGAGATAAAGGAAAGGATGGTAAAAGGAAAAGCTAAGGGATTTCGTGAGGATGAGCACGATACCTTATGGTTTGAGGACCGTGTATATGTGCCCAATGATCCGGAGATCAGGAAGTTGATTCTGCAAGAGGCCCATGATTCGCCGTATTCGATTCACCCAGGGAATACCAAGATGTATCTGGATTTGAAGGACAGTTTCCAGTGGACCGGAATGAAAAAGGATATTGTGGAGTATGTAGCAGTTTGTGATGTATGTCAGAGAGTAAAGGCAGAGCATCAAAAGCCAGCAGGATTGTTACAGCCATTGCCGATACCCGAATAGAAGTGGGATAAGCTAGGCATGGATTTTATCACAGGATTGCCCAGGACTCGTTCGGGCTATGACTCGATATGGGTTGTAGTCAATCGTTTGACGAAGGTAGCACATTTCATCCCAATGAAGACCACTTATACCAGTGCTAAGTTGGCAAAGATATACATGACCAGGATCATATGTCTACATGGAGTTCCGAGGACCATTGTATCAGATAGAGGAACCCAGTTTACCTCAAAGTTCTGGAATCAGTTGCATGAAACTTTAGGTACCAGGCTAGAGTTTAGTACAGCCTTTCATCCGCAGACAAATGGATAGACCGAGAGAGTCAATCAGATTCTGGAGGACATGTTGAGAGCTTCTACGCTAGATTATGGATCTAGTTGGGACGACAATTTGCCTTATGAAGAGTTTTCTTACAACAATAGCTATCAATCCAGTTTCAAGATGGCCCCTTTCGAAGCTTTGTACGGAAGGAGGTGCAGGACACCGTTGTTGTGGGATGAAGTTGGAGACCGTCAGTTGTTTGGACCAGATTTGATCAAAGAGTCCGAAGAGAAGGTTAAGTTGATTCGTGATAGACTCAAGGTAGCCCAATCCAGGCAGAAGAGCTATGCGGATTCTAAACGCAAGGAGACAGTTTACAAAGTCGGAGACAGAGTCTATCTTCGTGTGTCCCCACTTCGAGGAGTTAAGCATTTTGGAGTTAAGGGAAAGTTAGCACCATGTTTTGTGGGACCATACAAAGTTTTGGAATGTATGGGAGAAGTTGCTTACAAGTTGGAGTTGTCCGAAGGATTGTTAGGAGTACACGATGTGTTTCATGTTTCCCAGCTGATGAACTACCACGCAGAGATGGCCGATATTCCTTTAAGAGATACAGTGCCACTGGAAGCGATTCAGTTGGATAGTGATTTGATCTATGAGGAGAAACCAGTCAAGATTCTCGAGTTTGCCAGCCGAGTCACGCGCAGCAAGGTTATCAAGTTCTGCAAAGTTCAGTGGATCCACCATACCGAAGACGAAGCAATCTGGGAGCGAGAGGAAGACCTATGCAAGGATCACCCTCACCTATTTTCTAGCCAACCCGAATCTCGAGGGCGAGATTCATCTTAAGGGGGGTAGGTTTGTAACATCTCGAAATTTCAATTTGGGATGTTATACATTAGATCATCATTGCATATCATATTTTATTGCATTTTGGCTTCATCCTAGAAATTCTACGCAACTCAAGGACCCACGGAGAGAGTTGGGGATTTTGTTATTTTCATATTTGAGTTTTTCTCAAATTTTGAAAAGAGGATCAGTTGGTTTTGATTATTTTTCCTTCCTAATATTTATAAAATAAAAATATATGAGAGGAGATAAAATGACTTCTCCAAAATGAATGAAATATTAGAGGAAAAATATTTAAATCAATTTAACATTTTATTTGGATTTTATTGCAATTTTATTTGAATTAGAAAAATTGCACGTTTTCAAAATTGCAATTTTATTTGAATTAGAAAATGTTATTGTTCTAAATATTTTATTTAGACGATGAAAATTTGTTTTGGCATTTTTAGTTTTTTATTTATTTTTCTAGGATTTATTTTCGGCGGAATGTTATTTTAAAAAAAACTCCGCATGCCCGACTGCGCCAGCGGCCCAGCCGAGCCGGGCCGGCCTCGCCCCGCCTCCGCCCGACCGACCCCTACCGGAGTTCGGCCGGAGCACGCCGCCGCCGCCGAGTCCGGGGAGGACTCCTCCTCCTCGCCCCCTTCCCCAAGCCGCCGCCCCCTCCTTATTTACCCCAACCCGCCACCACCACCACCCGCCACCGACGCCGCCGCCGCCCGCGACCCGCCGCCGCCCGGAGCCCCGTCGTCGTCGCCTCACCGCCGCCCCGCACCACGCCGCTGGAGACCCCGTCGCCGCCGGAGCCCGCCGCAGGAGCCCGCCGCCGCCAGAGCCTGCCGCCTCGCTCACCGGACCACCGACGAAGGTAGCCGCCGCCGCCGTCTCGCCGTTCGCAGTTTTCTCAGAAACACTGTTCGGTTTTTTTCGAAACCCTAGATCTGGGTTTTTTTCAGATCTGGTTCGGTTTTTTTGTTTAGTTATTTAGCGAACGCCCGTTTGTTCGTTCGTTTTAACAAATGATTTTCACCATTTAGCCGCAGACAGCGAACATTTGTTCGTTAGACTGTTCGTCAGTTTTTCTTTTCCAGGGTTTTCCGCGATTATTTTCGATCGCGATTTCTACCCTGATTTTCGTTTTAGTTTATCTTTTCGCTCGTTTATCAGAATCAGGCGAATCAAGCGCCTAGAGTTTCGTCTCGAAACCCTCTTTCTGTTTAACCAACTTAAACATGATTTTGCTACTGTAAAATTTGACTTAAGTCAAGATTAGTAAACAAAGCTTGTTTCTTTCACCGTTTGAGTTTCGTTGCTTCATTTGATTTGATTATTTTTGCAAACCGGAGTTCCTAAGTTGAACTTTCTGGTTAGATCTCTTATTTGAGTTTTACCCGTGCTTGTAGTTGAGTGCTTATTGTATGCTTGCTTGTTTGCGATAGAATAGCCGGAGTGCGAAGCGTGCTACTACGAGTCTCTAGGTTTCATGGATCATCAGCAAGGCAAGTAACACTTTGATCATACCTCTTTACTACCCAGTTTTATTGCATTAGATCAATCCTCAAACAATTGCATGGTTAGGATCTGATTAACATGTGGGTTTTTGGAAGTAGATGAGGTAGTACCTATTGTCCTGTTTATTATCAAACCTTTGGGAGTTACTTCTATGTTTGCTTATATTGCTATGCTATGGTAGTAGACGTGGATTGGGTGAGTGTATCCATGACAGATGTGAGTATTGTTAATTAATGGTTCAACTTAAGGTGGCTACTTTAATACACAGTTGGGTGGACTGAGGCACCTGGGGAACCCAGTGTTGCCTGTATTTTTGGAAATCCCGGGGTACCGTGTGATTCTCCTATGGACCGCTGCCCAGGCTCAAAGGGATCATAAGATTATTCATGCTAGAAACTTCCGTGTGCAGCCACAAGCTATTATGGGCTCTAGCATAGTTGAGTATGTTGCGTGACCTCTTTCAGTGGTAGACTAGCAGATGTAGGGGATGTAGCTTGGTATTGTCTACCTAGAGTAAAGAGTTAATGCTTCTGAAAGACTGTGTCTCGGTCATCCGTTTCTCAAACACCATGCAGTGCAAGGAATCCAAAGGAGGAGATCGAGTCTTGTGGGGAAAAGTGTGCAAACCTCTGCAGAGTGTACAAACTAATCATGGTTAGCCGTGTCCCCGGTTATGGTCGTTTTGAGTATCTAGTTTCTTGGATTATCATATGGATCTCATCACTCTTAATTTAATTGGATTGGGTTTAATGATGATTCTTAATTGGGATTGAGAGGGGGGATTACCTTCTTAATGTTTAACAGCCACCATGATAGTTAAATAAAATTTGTTCCTTTGTTGTAGGAAAAAATTGGCTTTATGCAAAACTGTAACCATAGAGCTTTCCACCAGCCATATATGCATATAGTGATAGCATTATTTTGTTCATTATTCCCTATGTGTTACATTGCCAGCATATTCCATGTGCTGACCCGTTTCGAGCTGCAACGTTCATGTTGCAGACTTTTCAGACAACGAGTAAGGTGCCTTAGGTCGTGATCTTTCACTCAGTGATGCCGTTGGAGTTGATGGACTCACTTTAACTTCCAAGCCTTCCGCTGTTATCATATTTAGATGGCCTTAAGCCATATTTGTTGTAATAAGTTCTCTTTTGAGACATTCAATGTAATAAGTGTGTGATTGCTACTCTGTTATAAATCCTTAAAGTACTGTGTGTGTGAGCATTACCGATCCAGGGATGACACTGATGCACAGAGATCAGACTGTTTGAGGTTTGGTCCCTACAAGATGTATCAGAGCACACGCTGACTGTAGGACACGACCACTAAGCTAAAACCCTAGATCACTACTCTCTTCTCATTTCTGACCTCTCTCCTTTTCTACTCTATAGGATGGCGGATGCAAGGAACAAGTTCACGCAACCGGATGAAGATACACCCTTTGGATGCCACTTGAAGGAAGTCACTAGATACATGAACATTGGAGTACCAAGCTTCACCGGGACCTACATCGCCACTTTACCAGAAGAGGAGCGTTGGATGATTCAAGTTCAAGTTCCAGGAAGGACGTTCATGCCCGTCACTGAGCCCATAGAGTTTTCCCTTGATGCACCAACCTGGAGTTTAGAAAAGAGCATGGCAGCCCACATCACCATGGGACGCATTGGAGAAGTTTACCACAAGGATGTCAAGTATACTATCTACCAGATTTGTGGGCGCCGAGACGAGCAATGAGAGATAATCAGTACTAGGAAGGATAGATCTATTGCAGCTTTCATCTGGGATTTAAACCAGCACATTCGTCGCCAGGAGAACCACATGTGTGCAGGCATGATAGATCTGAAGAAGGCAATGACCAGGATCACGGAGCTAGAAGAAGAACTCAAGACTACTCGCGATGGATATGAAGAGGAAATTGCAACATTATTGGAGAAGAATGATGACCTTATAAAGAAGATCAGAGTGTTCATGGGAGACCCCGCGCCAGGAGGAGATGACGACGATTCCACTTGCCCGGAGAACTACATCATCATCGACGACACCACACAGACCCCGATGATAGCGATGATGACTTTGTTGATGAAGCTGGAGCAGATATCATGGAGTCTTCGATCGATCGATTTTTCTAGTCGACCACCATAACAGTAGTAGCATTCCCCCATGTATATAGCATAGTCCGAGCACTTTTGTAACGATAGTTAGACCATTGTATGCCCTTGCTTGAATTGATTGAAGTGATATGTTTGTGTTTGTCTCATGAGCATATGGGTAGTGTTTTCCCTCTAGACCTCATTCTATTCTATATTCTCATATTTTATAAAACCCTCAGATGCCTCCAAGATGCAACAATGGATTTGATTTCCCACCGGAGCTCACTTAGTTGATCCAGCAGCAGAATGCACTTATGCAGATACTAGTCCAGAATCAGAATCAGGGGAACAACAACAACAACAACAACAACAACAACAACAACAACAACAACAACAACAACAACAACAACCCACCACCACCACCTGTTGGTCACTTAGCCCGTTTTTGAGGCTTAATATGCCGATGTTCTCTAGCAGCACCGAGCCGATAGTTGCAGATGATTGGCTCCGCAAGATTGGAAGGGAGTTGACCACTGCAGGATACACAGATGCGGAGAGAGTGTGTTTTGCCGCACATCAGCTTGATGGACCCGCAACATCATGGTGGGAGAATTTTACAGCCACTTACCCCATCGACACTGTCACATGGGACCAGTTTCAGCAGGCTTTCCGTACTGCCCATGTTTCAGCAGGAGCTATGGCCATGAAGAAGCTTGAGTTTCTCAACTTGCGCCAAGGAGGACGCATAGTTGGCCAGTATGTGGATGATTTTAGTAAGTTAGCACGTTATGCTCCAGATGACGTTGCTACAGATGCAGCTAAGCAGGAGAAGTTTCTGGAAGGACTGAATGATGAGCTGAGAATGCAGTTGATGGTGGCAACCTTCAACAACTACCAGGAGTTGGTAGACAGAGCTCTCATGATTGAAGGGAAGCAGCAACAGATTGAAAATTGCAAGAGGAAGTATGGACAAGGGAAGTACAATTCTGGAGCTCAGCAGAAGCCTCGTTTTACCCCGAACTCGGGAGGAGCGTTTCAGCATAACCATGGAGGTCACAACCATAATGGAGGAAGTACGCACAACCATAGTGGCCCCAAGAACGGAAATGGTAATGGAGGAAGCAACGGCCAGAACTGTTCCAACCCAGCAACGCCTGCCAAGAAAGATCTGAGCCACATTACTTGCTACAAGTGCCAGAAGACTGGACATTATGCAAATGAATGTCCTGAAGCTAAAAATGGAAATGGCAATGGAAGATCTGGGAAGAAGCCTAACCCTTTCAACAGGGGACAGGTGAACCACGTTAACATGGAGGAGGTTGAAGCGCAGCCAAATGCAGTAATAGGTAAGTTTTTGGTTAAGTCATTTACTGCAGTCGTTCTTTTCGATACTGGTGCACCGTGTTCATACATATCAAGGGGATTTGTGGATAAGTATAAACTGCCAACCCAAGCCTTTAGGTCACCCATATTAGTAACCTCGCCAGGAGCAGAGTATATGGCTAGTCTATGGTGTGATCGGTTACCATTAAGGATTGGTAACTACGTGTTTCCCTCAGACCTAATAGTATTGGAGTCACAAGGACTGGATGTGATATTAGGCATGGATTGGTTATCGAAGTATGGGGGGAACATTGAATGTGCCAGTAAGTCGATTTTGCTCACCACCCCAGAAGGAAGAAGGATCAAGTATGTATCCCGGCATGTGCCGAAGAGGACTCAAGTGAATTCCTTATCAGGAGTTGTACAGGAGGAAGTACCCGTGGTGAAGGATTTTCCTAATGTATTTCCAAAAGAGTTGCCAGGCATGCCACCGGATAGAGACATTGAGTTTTTGATTGAGCTTTTGCCAGGCACAGGGCCAATATCTAAGAGACCGTATAGAATGCCCGCAAAGGATTTGGAGGAAATTAAGAAACAGATTAAAGAGCTACTGGATAAAGGCTATATCCACCCAAGTTTGTCACCTTGGGGATCATGAGTGCTTCTAGTAGAGAAGAAGGATGGATCGTTGAGGATGGTTGTTGATTATCGAGGGTTGAATGAAGTGACAATCAACAACAAGTACCCACTGCCGATGATCAATGATTTGTTTGACCAGTTGCAAGGAGCTAAAGTATTTTCCAAGATCAATATGCGATCAGGATACCACCAGTTGAAGATTCGAGAGCAGGACATACCTAAGTCAGCTTTTACCACAAGGTACGGGCTATATGAGTATACCGTTATGTCATTTGGTTTGACTAACGCACCTGCCTATTTCATGAACATGATGAACAAGGTGTTTATGGAGTACTTGGATAAGTTCGTCGTGGTGTTCATTGATGATATTCTGGTCTACTCGAAGAATGAAGAGGAGCATAAGGAGCATTTGCGTTTGGTACTTGGAAAGCTCAGAGAACATCAGTTATATGCCAAGTTCAGCAAGTGTGAGTTTTGGTTGAAGGAAGTTGGATTCCTCAGACATGTTATATCCGGAGAAGGAATGGCAGTAGACCCACCAAGGTTGTCACTGTGACAAACTGGGAAGCACCCACGTCAGTGGGAGAGATCCGGAGTTTTCTTGGACTCGGAGGATACTACCGGAGGTTCATTGAGAATTTCTCAAAGATTGCAAAACCCATGATGGAGTTGTTAAAGAAGGACACCAAGTTCAAATGGACTGAAGAATGTGAGGCCAGTTTCCAGGAGTTGAAGAAACTTGGTTACATCACCAGTGTTGATTCTGCCAGATCAGCGCAAGGATTATGAAGTATATTGCGAGGCTTCTCGTCGAGGACTTGGAGCAGTGCTTATGCAGGAGGGAAGAGATGTTTCTTATGCCTCACGACAGCTTAAACCCCATGAGTTGAATTATGCTACACATGATTTGGAGTTAGCAACCGTAGTGCATGCGCTGAAGACATGGAGACACTTTCTCATCGGATACCATTGTGAGGTGTACACGGATCACAAGAGTTTGAAGTATATCTTCACGCAGAAGGAGTTGAATCTCACGCAAAGGAGATGGTTGGAGCTCATTAAGGATTATGACATGAGATTGCACTATCATCCCAGAAAGGCTAACGTAGTAGCTGATGCGTTGAGCCGCAAGAGCCATGTGAACACACTCATGACCGGAGAGTTACCCAAGGATCTTCGTGAGCTATGTTTGGAGATAATTCCGAGAGGCTATGTAGCAGCATTGGAGTTTCATTCTACTTTGATGGATAAGATCAGAGAAGCACAGAAGACTGACAAGGAGATTGCCGAGATAAAGGAAAGGATGAGCAAAGCAAAAGCTAAGGGATTTCGTGAGGATGAGCACGATACCTTATGGTTTGAGGACTGCGTATATGTGCCCAATGATCCGGACATCAGGAAGTTGATTCTGCAAGAGGCCCATGATTCGCCGTATTCGATTCACCCGCGGAATACTAAGATGTATCTGGATTTGAAGGACAGTTTCTGGTGGACCGAAATGAAAAAGGATATTGCGGAGTATGTAGCAGTTTGTGATGTATGTCAGAGAGTAAAGGCAGAGCATCAGAAGCCAGCAGGATTGTTACAGCCATTGTTGATACCCGAATGGAAGTGGGATAAGCTAGGCATGGATTTTATCACGGGATTTTCCAGGACTCGTTTGGGCAATGACTCGATATGGGTTGTAGTCGATTGTTGGACGAAGGTAGCACATTTCATCCCAGTGAAGACCACTTATACCAGTGCTAAGTTGGCCAAGATATACATGACCAGGATCAGATGTCTGCATGGAGTTCCGAGGACCATTGTATTAGATAGAGGAACCCAGTTTACCTCAAAGTTTTGGAATCAATTGCATGAAATTTTGTGTACCAGGCTAGAGTTTAGTACAACCTTTCATCCGCAGACAGATGGACAGACCGAGAGAGCCAATCAGATTCTGGAGGACATGTTGAGAGCTTGTGCGCTAGATTATGGATCTAGTTGGGATGACAATTTGCCTTATGCAGAGTTCTCTTACAACAATAGCTACCAATCCAGTTCGAAGATGGCCCCTTTAGAAGTTTTGTACGGAAGGAGGTGCAGGACACCGTTGTTGTGGGATGAAGTTGGAGACCGTCAGTTGTTTGGACCAGATTTGATCAAAGAGTCTGAAGAGAAGGTTAAGTTGATTCGCGATAGACTCAAGGTAGCCCAGTCGAGGCAGAAGAGCTATGCAGATTCTAAACGCAAGGAGACAGTTTACGAAGTCGGAGATAGAGTCTATCTTTGTGTGTCCCCACTTCGAGAAGTTAAGCGTTTTGGAGTTAAGGGAAAGTTAACACCACGTTTTGTGGGACCATACAAAGTTTTAGAACGTATGGGAGAAGTTACTTACAAGTTGGAGTTGCCCGAAGGATTGTCAGAAGTACACGATGTGTTCCACGTTTCCCAGCTAAAGAAGTGCCACGCAGAGATGGCCGATATTCCTTTAAGAGATACAGTGCCACTGGAAGCGATTCAGTTGGATAGTGATTTGACTTATGAAGAGAAACCAGTCAAGATTCTCGAGTTTGCCAGCCGAGTCACGCACAACAAGGTTATCAAGTTCTGCAAAGTTTAGTGGAGCCACCATACCAAAGATGAAGCCACCTGGGAGCGAGAGGAAGACCTACGCAAGGATCACCCTCACCTATTTTCTAGCCAACCCGAATCTCGAGGGCGAGACTCATCTTAAGGGGGGTAAGTTTTGTAACATCCCAAATTTTCAATTTGGAATGTTATACATTAGATCATCATTGCATATCATATTTTATTGCATTTTGGCTTGATCCTAGAAATTCTACGCAACTCAAGGACCCACGGAGAGAGTTGGGGATTTCGTCATTTCCATATTTGAGTTTTTCTCAAATTTTGAAAAGAGGATCAATTGGTTTTGATTATTTTTCCTTCCTAATATTTCTAAAATAAAAATATATGAGAGGAGATAAAATGACTTCTCCAAAATGAATGAAATATTAGAGGAAAAATATTAAAATCAATTTACTATTTTTTTTGGATTTTATTGCAATTTTATTTGAATTAGAAAAATTGCATGTTTTCAAAATTGCATTTTTAGGCCAAGAAAATGTTCCTCTTGTTCTAAATATTTTATTTAGACGAAAAAAATTTGTTTTGGCATTTTTAGATTTTTATTTATTTTTCTAGGATTTATTTTTGGTGGAACATTATTAAAAAAACTTTGCGCGCCAGACTGGGCCAGCGGCCCAGCCGAGCCGGGCTGGCCTCGCCCCTCGCCTCCGCCCGACTGACTCCGACCAGAGTCCGGCCGGAGCACGCCGCCGCCGCCGAGTCCGGGGAGAACTCCTCCTCCTCGCCCCCTTCCCCAAGCCGTCGCCCCCTCCTTATATACCCCGCCCCGCCACCACCACCACCCGCCACCGACGCCGCCACCGCCTTGGATCCGCGCCGTCGCCGCCCGGAGCCCCGTCCCTGTCGCCTCACCGTCGTCGCCGCCGTCTCGCCATTCGTCGGTTTTCTTAGAAAAACCGTTCTTTTTTTTCGAAACCCTAAATCTGTTTTTTTGCCAGATCTGGTTCGGTTTTTTTGGTTTAGTTATTTAGCGAACGCCTGTTCGTTCGTTCGTTTTAACGAACAATTTTCTCCATTTAGCCGCAAACAGTGAACGTTTGTTAGTTAGACTGTTAGTCAGTTTTTCTTTTCCAGGGTTTTTCCGCGATTATTTTCGATCGCGATTTCTGCCCTGATTTTCGTTTTAGTTTATCTTTTCGCTCGTTTATCGGAATCAGATGAATCAAGCGCCTAGAGTTTCGTCTCGAAACCCTCTTTCTGTTTAACCAACTTAAACATGATTTTGCTACTGTAAAATTTGACTTGAGTCCAGATTAGTAAACGAAGCTTGTTTCTTTCGCCGTTTGAGTTTCGTTGCTTCATTTGATTTGATTCTTTTTGCAAACCGGAGTTCTTAAGTTAAACTTTCTTGTTAGATATCTTATTTGAGTTTTCTCGTGCTTGTAGTTGAGTGCTTATTGTATGCTTGTTTGTTTGTGATAGAGTACCCGGAGTGCGAAGCGTGCTACTACGAGTCTCTAGGTTTCACGGATCATCAACAAGGCAAGTAACACTTTGATCATACCTCTTTACTACCCAGTTTTATTGCATTACATCAATCCTCAAACAATTGCATGGTTAGGATCTGATTAACATGTGGGTTTTGGGAAGTAGATGAGGTAGTACCTATTGTCCTGTTTATTATCAAACCTTTGGGAGTTACTTCTATGTTTGCTTATATTGCTATGCTATGGTAGTAGACGTGGATTGGGTGAGTGTATCCATGACAGATGTGAGTATTGTTAATTAATGGTTCAACTTAAGGTGGCTACTTTAATACACAGTTGGGTGGACTGAGGCACCTGGGGAACCCAGTGTTGCCTGTATTTTTGGAAATCCCGGGGTACCGTGTGATTCTCCTATGGACCGCTGCCCAGGCTCAAAGGGATCATAAGATTATTCATGCTAGAAACTTCCATGTGCAGCCACAAGCTATTATGGGCTCTAGCATAGTTGAGTATGTTGCGTGACCTCTTTCAGTGGTAGACTAGCAGATGTAGGGGATGTAGCTTGGTATTGTCTACCTAGAGTAAAGAGTTAATGCTTCTGAAAGACTGTGTCTCGGTCATCCGTTTCTCAAACACCATGCAGTGCGAGGAATCCAAAGGAGGAGATCGAGTCTTGTGGGGAAAAGTGTGCAAACCTCTGCAGAGTGTACAAACTAATCATGGTTAGCCGTGTCCCCGGTTATGGTCGTTTTGAGTATCTAGTTTCTTGGATTATCATATGGATCTCATCACTCTTAATTTAATTGGATTGGGTTTAATGATGATTCTTAATTGGGATTGAGAGGGGGGGTTACCTTCTTAATGTTTAACAGCCACCATGATAGTTAAATAAAATTTGTTCCTTTGTTGTAGGAAAAAATTGGCTTTATGCAAAACTGTAACCATAGAGCTTTCCACCAGCCATATATGCATATAGTGATAGCATTATTTTGTTCATTACTCCCTATGTGTTACATTGCCAGCATATTCCATGTGCTGACCCGTTTCGAGCTGCAACGTTCATGTTGCAGACTTTTCAGACAACGAGTAAGGTGCCTTAGGTCGTGATCTTTCACTCAGTGATGCCGTTGGAGTTGATGGACTCACTTTAACTTCCAAGCCTTCCGCTGTTATCGTATTTAGATGGCCTTAAGCCATATTTGTTGTAATAAGTTCTCTTTTGAGACATTCAATGTAATAAGTGTGTGATTGCTACTCTGTTATAAATCCTTCAAGTACTGTGTGTGTGAGCATTACCGATCCAGGGATGACACTGATGCACAGAGATCAGACTGTTTGAGGTCTGGTCGCTGCATCAATAAAATTCTAGCATAAATAATAAATCTTTATCATGAATAAGGAGAATATTAAATAATAACTTTATTATGGTAAATTATGTTGTTGTTGTTGTGACTTGTGATGAGATATTAATTTCAAGTCATGCAAAATTATGTTGCTGCTAGGAAAAACTGATGCATCATTCCCATGTAGCAAAAATATAAGGGGAGTTAGTTACATTGTAAAGATTGAATTTTTAAATGTTCTACACCATGTTATGTCAATATGATAAATCCTGCCTACCAAACAGAAATTTTAGACAAAGAGAATTGTGGATGGAGGGGTTTTGTGGATGGACGCTGATAACGCCCACACGTGTGGTGGGAGCGGCACCCGCCCACACGCCCTATAACACACAGATCATGTCACCGTATGCATGCATATGAGAATCTTTTTGGTTTTCCAGTTTTAAAAATGTTTTATCTCTTAAATGAAAAATCCGATTAATGATCCGTTTTCAACATTGAATCCGTCGCGATGGGATCTTCGAAACTAGATCTCATATCAATATGTTTCGATGACATTTTTAGGGTTAAAAGTTGCCATATCTATTACACATGAATTGTCATGATGTTTACGTTGAAGTTGCCATGATATGTTTCAGCTATTTTCTTCTAAGTTTAAAAGTAAATTTTGACATATTATAAAACGAAGAATTAAGAAACTAGACTTGCCATGAACCATAAACTAAAATTGCCATGATACATGCACCTAAAAATGCCATGGTTTATAGAAAAAATAATTTTCATGGTTAAAGTACTGGAATTGCCATGGTCACAATACTAAAATTGGCATGCTCTAAAAACTAAAATTTCCATATGACAACTTTAGTGTAAACACTATGTCAACTACAGTGTAAACATCATGGCAACTTTTGGCCAATTTTTTTTCGTCGATACATATCAACATGAGATCTTATTTTGAAAGATCTCGTCGAGACAAATTTAATGGTGAAAACGGACTTTTAATTGGATTTTTTAATTAGAAGATAACACATTTTAAAGCCGAAAACCAAAAAAATTCCCGCTGATGTCATCTGTTTTGACGTGGCAAAATGAATGATAATGAAGACGTTTGGGCCATGTTGTTTCGTGCTCACGTGTGGATGTTAACATTTGCATCGTGGATTCAAAGGGTTTTGAATGGATTGAATAAAAAGAAAGAATTCACCCAATCCTTTAAAATCCCCCCTCCTCAAACCTCTTCAATCCACCCCTACCAAACAAAGCCTTAAAAATTCCCATCCTCTTTCTCTCAAACCGCCAAACACGCTGTTAGAGAAGGGCGAGTCACAACGGACCACGAACGAACATGTGTCCTTTTCCGAAACTCCCCGAGGCGGTGCATTGGCACAGCCAGTGGCGGAGAGGGGCTACAAATACCCCGGCCACGTGACGCCACCGGATGCAAACCTATTTATATTCTCTCCTTAATTCCCCATCCGTCTCGTCCGCCTCCTCCTCCCCGTTTCCCCTCTCTCCGAGCTGCAGCCCGCCTCGCCGTCGTTACCTCCCACGCAAACCCTAACCCTAGGCACCGCCGCCGCCATGGCCAGCGGCAACGTGTCCACCGTCTACATCTCCGTCATCGACGACGTGGTCGCCAAGGTTCGTGAGGACTTCATTACCTACGGCGTTGGCGATGCCGTCCTCAACGAGCTCCAGGCTGTAAGTTCTACCGATTTGTCGAGCCCCTTGTACTAATACCTCTCGAATTGCTGGTTAATTTATGCGATTTGACGGTTGCCTTTCCGATCCGGCTGAAAACACTAGCTCTGGGAAATGAAGATGCTGCACTGTGGCGCAATCTCAGGGAACATCGACCGCAACAGGGCCCCCCCCGCTTCCGCTGGAGGCGCTCCTGGGGCCGGCGCGACTCCACCCGTGCACGACCTCAACGTGCCCTACGAGGCCACGTCCGAGGAGTACGCCACCCCAACCGCCGACATGCTGTTCCCACCGGTGAGGCAAAATCCCTCGATTATCCCTCCAAATTGGCCGCGATCTATGTGGTCGACATGCAGGGCGTTGATAGGGTTGGTTGTATTTGGTTGCAGACGCCGCTGCAGACCCCGATCCAGACACCACTTCCAGGGATTGATACAGGGATGTATAACATACCCACGGGGCCGTCGGACTATGCCCCATCGCCGATCAGTGACATGAGAAACGGGATGGGGATGAATGGGTCTGATCCAAAAACTGGCCGTCCAAGCCCTTACATGGTAAAGTGAATTTGTACCTTTTCTGGTTTGTGTGTGGACGTGATTTTGTTTGTTTTAGTTGAGATTGATGTTTGGAAGTTTTTTTTGCAGCAACCTCCATCGCCCTGGATGAATCAGAGACCACTGGGGGTTGATGTGAACGTTGGTATGTGCCTATGTTATGCCCCTTCTTGTTCTCGGCATGGCCTTCATCTTTGTCTGGTTGGAGCAATATTGATCGAGGAAAGCAATGATGGTTTGGACAATTTTAATTGATGTACAGCTTACGAGGAGAGCCGTGAGGACCCAGACCGGATGATGCAACCTCAGCCACTGACTAAGGTGAAGGATGAGCTTACAGCACTGTTGTAATTTCTTTTCTTCCTTTTCACCAGTTATTAATACCTGTTCTGTTTTCAGAGACATCGGTCCTGTTGATTTTTTCTATTGGGTTACTATTCTATACTGTAGTTAGCTACAAAGCAATGGTCTTTTTTATTCCCAATTGTGGCCTGTGTGAAAAGAAAGAAGGCCAAAACTGCCGATTGTCCGTCCTGATACAGGGGGGACACGTGATACGCGTATCCCGCAGTATCCTATCTTTTTTGAATTAAAAAACGAAATTAAATCAGGCTATGGCCTAGATATGGCGTGGGCATGGTGGGGACTCGGCAGCCAGCCTCCAGCAACCACGCCGCTGCCCAACTCTCCTGCCGATGGCAACCGTGCGGAGGAAGAACATCCCGGCGGAGGAAGATGGCAAGGCGATCGATGAGGGAGAAGCTCCGGGCAGGGAGAAAGATGCGGACTGCAGCGGTCAGCGAGGAAGAAGATTTGGGCAGACTTAGAGACGGTGATGGAAGCTGCCGATGCAAGAAGGTACATGCGGTGGTGCGGTCGTTTCTTCTCCTCTCTGCAGGTGGCTGGAGAAAAGGAGTACGAGAATGGGAAGTAGGAAACGGCTGGAGAGCTACTAGTCTAGGGTTTTCCGGATTTGGGCCTTACATGGGCATCGGAGGCCAGAGAGCTACGTGGGCTCTGAGTGGACTGCTCAAAGTCTTTCATCAATAGAAATGTGACAACATATAACTAAAAAAATCTCTCATCTAAAAATTATCTTTAAATATTTATTGCATGATGTCCATTTTTCTAAGTACTTAATACCCTGACGTATCCCCGAATTGCTGTTTTCAAAAAATGCCGTATCCCGTGTCACCGTAGTTGTATTTCCGTGTCTGTATCTCTATCGGTGCTTCTTAGGTAGCTAGTAACCCACATATCCGGAGTTCTCAGCACATTAATAACTTCCGCCAAAAAAAGGATACATCGGTTGCTAGCTATGTGACAATTGTGTTGGCTCTTTCAGTCTGGAAGGAACAATAGAATTTGTGCTTATTGCTCTGTCTGAATGATATTTAGGAATATTTGACTGAGGATCCTTCCACAATACCAACTATATCTTTTACTAGCTTCTTCACCTACGTCATTTGTACCACAGTATATTTGAAATAATTGCACCATAAGTTTGCACACATAGCACATTACTCTAATGGCACCATGTCTTGTTGATGTCATATTGGTTAAGCAAGAACAGTCTAATAGTCAAGTAGTAAAGCATCTATTTTCTATGTTGCTGCTTTTATTGTCCCTGACTTTTTTGGGTTGTGATAGGCAAATGAAAACAAAGTGGATTTAGCTTGGCATATGGTGAAACGAAGACCCATAGGATTTTTCATAATGCTTTGTATACTGGTGTCAGTCTGCATGTTGTTATTTGGCAGAGCAATTTTGACGGCTCTATTTGTAATGAAATGAAGTTTCACTTGTTTTGTTGCTAGTTATGTGTTCTCAAATGTACCTCCATCATATATGCAACTTCTGAAGCTCAACATTTCTTTAGCAAGAACATTGAAATGATGTACACATGCAAAAATACATATCAACTACATGCAGTTATCACACAAACGTGTGAAACTAGTTATGGATTGATTGCAGCTTTAGACCATGAATTTTATCTTTGCCGAATCATTGTAATCCAAGTTGCGGATTATCAGCTCATGACATAAATGTTGAATCCGTAATAAAATAGTATGATCAGAATCCTGATTTGCACTATATATGCTATATGCATTTATGCGTAGTTCATTTCAATTTGTAGGATTTTCTGATGATGTCTTCTGGAAAACGGAAGAGGGATGAATATCCTGGTCAGCTTCCTTCTGGTTCATTTGTGCCACAACAGGATGGATGTGCAGACCAGGTTGCCGAATTTGTGGGGTCAAAGGTACTGTTCAAAATTCTTTATAATTTTTTTCCACTTTATTACTACGAACGTGTGGGGTGGATAGTTGATGATAGAGGGACTGTTTTATTTGTGTTACTATAATATTAGAGTGTTTGTATGGAAGGTGGTTTAGAAACAACATTATCAGAAAACCACAATATTATAACATGCAGGCATGGAATGCCACGGTATAGAGACACTACAGTAATTTACACTATTGGAAAAACCAATGGGTGTTTGGCAATTGTTGTATTAAGTAGAGTGTTACGTTTTGTTTTATATTATGTTAACAACTAACCGTTGAAAGGAATTCAAATAATTTCATGTCATAACGTGCACAATTTGGCTTAGCTTGTGTGTTAACACTGGTATATTAAAAGAACACTAGTATCACAATTAATGGTTACATATCTTAATCAAAGTATCTTGTTTGTAATCAGCATCGAATCTGTGTAACCAACCGAGGTAAGAGACCCACACAA
The DNA here is from genome assembly GCF_018294505.1 of Triticum aestivum. Lineage (NCBI taxonomy): Eukaryota > Viridiplantae > Streptophyta > Magnoliopsida > Poales > Poaceae > Triticum > Triticum aestivum. The sequence goes on along the minus strand of NC_057795.1, from coordinate 265,871,652 downwards.
CTCACTCTGTCTATTCAATGCATATACGCATACAAGGCCATGGAACCAATTTTGACCCTGTGCATAGACTGGCTGTGACTGCAAAGAAAGAAATCGACATATCTCGTAACCATGGTACATGCTATAGTTAGGAAAGAAATGAATTAATTAGTACCATGAAACATCACGAGAGTGCATGGTTAACCATGCCTTATGACCTAAGCCCAGAAGAGACACAATGGGCGTGAGAGGCCAACATGATGCAAAGCATTTTTGCAGTTTTTTGTGAATAACATGGTTTTGTGAAAAAACTTTTATTCCCTCCATCCAGATATATAGGGCCTAATTCATTTTTCAATGTTGCCTTTGGCCATCGATATAAGATTAGTAATATATGAGATGTATGATATAAAAATTATATCATTAGAAACTTCTTTCACATACGAATATAACAGTATGTTGTGTGTAACATGCATGTCATATAACATTACTCTAACCCATAGTCAAAGGCAACCTCGAAAACCGGGCCCTATATATTTGGATGGAGGGAGTATATTAAATGCTTTGAGGTGTTTGGATGAAAGAAATACTGTAGTTGAAGATACCCAGGTTTCTCTCGTACCGTAGTATTTTTGTGGTATCTGAAAAAGAGGCCCGGGCCTCTTTTCTCTAAACCAAACCGAGAATAATCGCGGGGCAGAGCGCTCAGCCTGTTGACGTTGCCTTCTATGTCCAGATCAGAAGATCTCAGATGTGATTGCCGTCTCCTCTGTCTGTCAATCTATCTGTTAAATGAAGTGTAATCCATCTCCTGTTATTAGGCGTTTCATTTTATCTGTTTTTCTACGGACACCGCTGTCGGTTGGGATGACAGCACACGCTATTATCCAACGACCTTACACTTTTATCAGGTTGCGGGCTGCTGATTACGGGAGTAGCACATGACTCAAACGAAGCTTGCCCATGGAGTAGATCGATTGATCGTTGGAGCACACTCATGCGCATCAGGCTAAAGGCTAGCTAGCGGAGTGATTCTATGTGTCCATAGGTGCACCTACATGCACAAATGATTTTGCCCCGGCTAGGAGAGAACTTGAAGTGCATGGCATAGCTGCATGCATGGGGCAGCCGTTTCTACACGCAGATCAGTTCCTTCAGTGTAGCTGAGTTAGATGCAGCAAGTCAAAGCTAAGGCCTAAGGTATTCATTGCACACACATTGGAAACCTTAGGTTTCGAATTACTATGGCATCGGTGGTTATGCCAAAACTGAGAAAAACAACGGTTTTTATCGTAGTATTCATTGCCCACACATTGGAAAACTTAGGCTTCGAATTACTATGGCTTTGAAAAAACTGTGTTACCAAACTAGGCTATGTTTTTGATAGCAAAGTATTGAAAAACTACAACGTATAGAAACACTAGGCTATGTTTTGATAGTAAAGTATTGAAAAAAACAAAGTACAGAAAAACTACAGTAATTTAGCCTGTAGGTACAAAATATCACGGTTTTGACATAACAGGGTATTTTGGATTATTGTGAATACTGTGGGCCTTTTTGTAAGAGCGCGTATGGAAAAACGTAAAATTAGCTAACAGCTGTTTGAAGCAGTTGCAAACGTGCGTGTTGCTAGCTAGCTAGGCATTGTAAACTGCTAAACGGCCATGCACAAAGCACCGGCATGAACAAACTAGTACAACCATGCACTTAGGGGGTGTTTGGTTGCCTGGGTGGCTCTAACCTGCATTGCATGGGGGATCCTGGGTGAGCCTAGCCTGGTTGAGCTTGGTGCAAAAGATGAGTTCAGATGTGTGTTTGGTGGGTTGTATGATATGGGTGCACGAGAGATGCAATATACAAGAGATGTTGTTTGGTATGCAGCATTTGAGCTTAACTGTGTGAAACTTCTTTTCCAATAAAAGATGCGTTTAATGAGATGAAATTAAGCAATCAGACTGCATGCAATATTAGATCTACGAATCACTGTGGTAATAATCAAAACATTTCATAGTGCTCTTGATTTACATGAAGTTCGTGCTGTCAGCTCTCCTAGGGAACTCACATATCCTACAGAATCCAAAGTAGTATGCTAATCCATCTAACGAAACATCCAACAAAGGACGAGATGATTTGAGAACATCTCGGGACAACAAATCAGAAACAGAAAACAGTAGAAATTTCTTTAAAGAAAAAAAGCAGAAACCTACAAATCAAGGCTATGGGATGAGCTTACAGCAAAATTAAAGATGGACAAGTACATGCATCCGCTGATAGATGAATCTGCGGCTAAATCTACTAGAAAATCCTTCAAACTACGGACGAAATCCACATGCATCACCGCAAAAGTGCCTACAACTTGATCTACTCACAGACCACGACTACTACGACGGGTGGAGTGGTGAGCTACAGCGAGCTTGTCCGCAGGGCTAGGTGCGCTCTGCTATGGCGGAGTTCGACGGCGTTGGGGCGGTGGTGGAACCCGACGAGTCTAGGTGGGGAGGCGAGCCGCCGGCGTGGGCGGAGCGTGGGCGACGGAGATCAGACCAGTAGCCGGCGAGGGAGCTCCGACCAGCTGCGCACGCGGGGCCTCAGACGGGGACGGCGACGGCTGCGACGGCGATGGGTTGGTGTTCTTGATCTGATGCGCGCTGAGAGAGAGAGGGGGGAAAGGGAAATATGGGAGGTTGCGGTCGAGGCGCGGATGCAGTCGCGGGCCTGGCTCCCGCGTACGCCCGATTCCTGCGTTCCCCTCAGCCTGGCTGAGAGGCCTCCTTTTGCATCGATCGGGCCAGGCTGAGAGGGCCGCGCAGGGAACCAATCACACTGGAATTTGCATGGCGGGTGCGAGCCAGGTGCGAGCCAGTTATCCAAACACGCCCTTACTAAACGGCTAAACTGGATGTGCCATGCACATGCTCGGTGTTACACTCTCCAAAGGGGAGGATGCAGTCGAACTACCACAACATGCCAGCGCGAGGAGCTAGGACCTGATGGCAAAGCTGGTGGTGAAGCTGTCTGTCGATGGGAGCGGGAATGGCTTGGCCTTTTTCCGCGTCACCGTCCAGGGGCATGAGGAGCTGCGCGTGACTAGAACCGCATGACCAAGCTCGACACCCTGCATTGGATCTGACAGCCGCATGCGCTTGCTCTTGGGACGTAAGCAACGACTATCTCGTACGTGGAAGGGCGGCAATGATAAATTCGTGCGACTGAATAGGATTGTGTTCTTGCTGCTTGATTTTTGGTGAGCAAGGTGGTTCCATTTGTCTCGGCTGGCACTGAGGCATCACTCGACGCTGCATTGGATCTGACAGCCGCATGCGCTTGCTCTTGGGACGTAAGCAACCTGACTATCTCGCACGTGGAAGGGCGGCAATGATAAATTCGCCGGACCGAATAGGGTTGTATTCTTGCTGCTTGATTTTTGGTGAGCAAGGTGTTTCCATTCGTCTCGGCTGGCACGGAGGCCTCATATGGCGCCCCTGGTGGAGTTGCACCATGGGGTGCTGGGCCTACCGTGTAGTCCTACAAATAGCTGCGCTGGGCCGCCACTACACCATGGACAGAGCTGAGCGAATGGACATGCATGAGGGGGAATGGCACGGAGGCAGGAGGAGGGAGGATAAAGGACAATGGGCTCATCTTTGTTCTCTCAGCTGCTCTCTTAGTTTCTCCATGGCCGCCAACAGTGACATCTCTAGAGACGAGAGGTCGGTGGTGTCAGCATGGGACGAAGGCTGAGTTGTTGCGAGTAGCTAGCAAAAAAAATAACGTGTGACAGGCTCGTTTTTTTGCTTGTTGGGATTCTTTATTTTAAAAAGAGGAAATACCCTGATTTTTGGAAATACTCTAGTATTAGTACCTAGGTTTTTGGGGGTAGCCAAACATGTTTCAGTAATTAAGACTATGATACTTAGATAAATATATAGTATTCTCAGTATACTTGGAAACTACTTTGTTATCAAGCAGGGCCTAAAAGTATTTAATACTACAGCTTTTTATAAAAAACATAGTATTTCAGAAATACTTTGTATCCAAACGGGGCCTTAGTTAATTGAGAACTGGTATTATTATGATTATGGACTAGGTTCATAGAGTTTGTTACCTATGGGCCTGTTTCAGTTGGGAACATTCTTTTATGCGAGCTTTAGTATTTACTTCAATTTATACCAAATACCTAAGCTCACAAAACCCCCAATCCAATGCTATATCGATGACAACAGTTTCATTTTCCTCAACTTGGTACTACCTCTGTCTATTAACTAATTTGATTTGAATAGTCTAGATTTATGTCATCTAGTTGCCACCTGAATAATATAGCAATACCTCATAAGTTGGCTGTTTAATAATTTTTGTTATGTGCTAGTTCATCATCTGTAAACCTAATATTTTTTGGTCCTAGATTAAGTTCCCAATCACTTCACATATCGATATGCTTAACTAATTTTATTTGAATAGTCTAGATTTATATGTCATCTAGTTGCCACCTGAATAATAATATAGCAATACCTCATAAGTTGGCTGTTTAATAATTTTTGTTATGTGCTAGTTCATCATCTGAAGGGGAGCCTTGGCGCAGTGGTAAAGCTGCTGCCTTGTGACCATGAGGTCATGGGTTCAAGTCCTGGAAACAGCCTCTTACAGAAATGTAGGGAAAGGCTGCGTACTATAGACCCAAAGTGGTCGGACCCTTCCCTGGACCCTGCGCAAGCGGGAGCTACATGCACCAGGTTGCTAGTTCATCATCTGTAAAGTGTAAACCTAATATATTTTGGTCCTAGATTAAGTTCCCAATCACTTCACATATTGATATGCTCAGTGTATTTTACTGGGATGTTGCACGAATGTTTTTCTTGAAGTGCCTGCTAAATTATGAAAATGACATGATGAACTTAATTTTAAAGAGAATTGCAACTAATCTGGTTGATATATGTCATGTATTGTAACCACTGAAGGATCAAAGGATAGTATCTAAGCTGGCAATTTTTGGCATGCAGGCCCACACTTCATCCATCTTTACGCTAATATATTAGTACATCACCGCACACTGTATTTACTATTTTAGCACAGAAGTTCAAATTTGGATTTCAGATTTCTCTACTTTTTCTAAATGTCTTGGAGCTTCCTGCAAAAGCTCCCTATTGCTTAGTGCTAATACTGGACGCTGACGTATTGTCAATGCTAACACATCAATGAACTTAGTGCTAATACTGAGTTTCTATTTGTGTTCGTTTTTGGAAGTTCATCCTCCTTTTTTGGGTCTTTATTTAGGATAACGCACAACAGGTGTGGAATTCCATCATGAACAAGCAAGAATCAGTAACAAAGACATTTTCTATCGAAGAAAGCACAATACCACCAGTTCTTCCTCAACGGGATGGGATACAAGATGATTATAACGATGTATGTAACTCTAGACCTCGACCAGTCTATCTTGCATCTTCAGATTCTTTGACTAAACGTGATTCTTTTATGTTTCAGCAGTTTTTCTTCCCAGGAGTTCCAACCGAAGACTACAATACCCCTGGGGAATCTTGTAAGTTTCTCATGAATTGTGGACACAGGTCTGGACCTTTAACACATAATTTTTTTTATGTGTGGAGTGTTCTTATCATAGTCATATTTTGATGTGTTAGCGGAATATCGAACTCCCACACCTGCTGTTGCAACACCAAAGCCAAGAAACGATACGGCGGGTGGTGATGATGATGATGATGATGAACCTCCTCTTAATGAAGATGATGATGACGATGACGAGATAGATGACTTACAGGATGGCGATGAGGAACCTAACACGCAGCACCTTGTCCTTGCACAATTCGACAAAGTAATACTGCTTCCTTTTTAATTTAGATAATGTTGGCTCAACAGTATCTGCTTTACCTCTAGTTTCAGGCCCTTATGTCTTGTATCTTTTGCTGGTTTACTAGGTAACAAGGACAAAGAATCGCTGGAAGTGCACTTTGAAGGATGGAATCATGCATTTGAATGGCAGAGATGTTCTATTCAACAAGGTGGGTATCATAATGTTTTGGTCAAACTTGTGAATGTATGATTTCCTGTTTTTTGGATCTGTCGTGATACAAACATGATTGAGCAATTGAACTGTTGTTTCTTGCTACTTGGTCACACACCTGGACTTTGTAAGCAATAAGTTATAATTCTTCAGTGCTCTTCACTTGATGCAATGCTCTTCTTGCTGACTCTGCGTTACTCTTTGCAGGCTTCAGGAGAGTTTGATTTTTGAATTTCATGGTAAAGATGATATTTTAGGTGCCTGCTGTATCTACTTGTCTTTAACATAAGGAAGGGAAGGTGACAAAAGGCTGGTGCTGTGGCGAGTTTGGCACTATGATCATGTGTCTTGTTTTCCTGTTGAGGCTTGCTTCACCCAGTTGGTTTGTTTACCATAACTCTTGTCACTGTAAAAATGGTATAGTTGGGACGGTTGTGGATATTTTCTTGAGATGCTCACTTAAAGCTGGTGGAACGATCTTATCTCGTACTCCCTCCAGTCGGAATTACTTGTCCAAGAAATGAATGTATCGAGATGTATTTTACTTGTAGATGCATCATTTTTATTCATTTTTATGACAAGTAATTCCGAACGGAGGGAGTATAAATCATCCTTTTCTCGTCCTATTATAGGTGATATTAGGAACTAAGAGCCTGTTCAGCAGCTCTCCGGCTCTGCAGCTCCGCTCCTGGTGCGGCCGGAGCGCAGTGGCCCGCAGCGTATTTTCTGGGAGTCACCAAAGTGGCGCGCTCGTTGATTTAGTACAACTCGCATGGCTTGAGTCGAATTAAGCTTTAGTCTTTCTGAGTGGTGTCAGGTCACGTGAATCTCTCAATGAGTCTAAGTGCCTTTTGCGGGCGAGATCTAAACCGCCTTGTCTCACCCCCGCGTCGCCTCACCCGGGCGTCACGGGGGAACCCCCTCCGGCGCCGCCGCCTGACCCACCTCCTCCTCACCCGCACCTCGCCGCCGCCTGAGGAGCCCGCCGGCGAAGCCCGGTCAGGCTCCAGGGAGGGTGGCGGCGGGGCATCTCTCTGGACGGCGCTAGGGCGGATCTGGCGTGAGGTCTCGTCGGCTCTGGAGAGCGCGCGGGCGCGGCTCCGGCGCCGGCTGGCGCGGATCCGGTGGCCCGGGGTTAGGGGCGGCGCGGCCTTGAGCTCGCGGAGGCCTGAGGGGCGCGGGCGCGCGGCGAGGCGCGCGTCGGGCGCGGGCAGGTGGGGCGCTGCGGCTCGGGCGTGGGCCGGGCGGTGGGGGCGAGGAGCGGGCGGCGATTTGGCCGCGAGGGGCGCGGCGGTCGCGTGGGTCGGCGCAGATCGGAAGTGGCAAGGAGACCTCCGGTGGCGTTGGCGCCGTCCTGGCGTCACGAGGCTACCTGGGATGGAGCCGCCTTGGATCTGCTGGGGTGCACGTCGCGGGCGTGCAGAGGGCCCGGGCGGCAGCAGCGCAAGGGGACCGTGCAGAGGCATGGCGGCGGCGCGGGGTGGCCCAGCTGGCGCGGATCTGCCGTGTGTGGGTCGTGCCGAGGCGACAGGGAGGCTGCGGCAGGGAAGCTCGGCAGGCAGGCGTGAGGGGCTGCGGCTCAGGCGAGGACGGGCAAGGAGGCTCGGCGGATGTGCGCAGGAGGTCTGCGCAGCACGGATCTGCGGCCGGGTGGCCACCTGCTCCGGCGTGGTGGAGGCCCGTCATGGTGTTGCTGCTCTGGCGGGGCGCGTGGTGGAGGGGCTCGGGCTGCCTGTTTGGCGCTCGGGCGGCGGCTTCGGCTGAGAGGATGATTGGTGGGCTTGTCGGTGCTGGTGCGGGATGATGTGCAACCGAGGTGGTGTGGGAGCTCGGGTGAAGACCCTGTCACGGCCCTATGCCGTGACCAGCGATGGCGGCGGCTGTGGCCGTCGTGACCTTCCTGGAGGCATCGCTGATTTGCTGCCGCACTCCTCTCGCGCGGATTCGGCCATCTCGGCCTCTTGAGGGGAAACCCTAGATCTTATGATCGGACGATGACGACACCTTGGTGTCTTTTTCCCTCTTGGGGGCTTCGTCCTGGAGCTCGGCATCGGCAAGCGGGTCCGGTGGTTGGTGGTGTCCAGGCTTCTGCGACAACGATGATGGTGGGAGCGATGTCGGCGACGCGACAATGGTTGCGGTAGTCGGCTCTTCTTCGGCGTGTCCACGGTATTGCCTCGGTTTGCTTGTTGCTACGGAGTCGAAGCTGCGGTGGCGAGGCCCTGTGGTATACGATGACTGGCTGCAGGTTGCCCGTTCGGCGATCTCCCGTGGCGCCAGCCGTGCCTGGTTTTGTCCTACTGAGTTCTTCGTCAGAGTTGGAGTTGCGCTGTCTGGCCGCAGGAGGCTGAGGTTTTGGCATCGATCTTCATGCAGCTTCACGTGTCCGCTACAATGTGGGTTGAGTCGACGATCGCCTACGGCGAAGTCGGAGTCGTTTGCTCAAAGTGTAGGGATGGCGATGACGCCTCTAGGGGAGGAGTGATGACGATGACGCCTGCGTGCGGTCTCGTCGAGGCCCTCTTTGGAGTGGTGTGCGGGGGCTTTCTATGTGTGCCGCTCAGCGGTTGCGAGGGTTTTAGCCCGGTTCTCCATAATTAACTGGGCAATCTGGTTTTCGCTCGGTTTTCCCTAATTAACCGAGCAACTCTCTTCTGCTTAATTAATCGATGAGGCAAAATTTTTGCCTCCGTTTCGAAAAAAAAAAGTGCCCTTTGCAGTCTGGTTGTACTAACTGGTAGCAAGGCCTCCTGGATCGACCATCCCTCTCCCCTCGTCTCTCTGCCTCTCAATTCTTCGCCACCGTTGCCGCCCCCTGCTACAGACACCGATGTCACCACCTCAAGCCAGGATCCCTTGCTGCTGTCCCTGATGCAAAACAGCCCAGCCGTTGCAAGCCGCCAGGATCCCTTGCTGCTGCCCCTGATGCAAAACAGCCCCGCCGTTGCAAGCCGGAGTTTGCTGGTCACCGCTGCTGCAAGGCCAGGAAGGGGCGACGACCAATGTTTCAAAGGAACGCCACCGATGATGCATGCTGCAGGTCGGAGCACAAACTACTGCTGCGATGTCGAGTTGCGCGACACGCCGACGACGCATCAAGGTGGCGCCGCCAGGGTCCTACAAGGCAGCCAACTGATGTTCAATCGTTGTTGTGCAGGCCCGCGAGACATGTGGTGCTGCCATGGATCTTCGCCCGGCCGCGGCCGTGTTGCTGCGTTGGCTCTTCGGCCATTGTCGTGTTGCAAGCTACAAGGCTAGCGACCACCGTTGCAGATATCGCCAAGGAGTACGACCCACCTGATCCCACTACGTTTACTGGGAGTAACTGAACACCCCATCAAAACATGCATAAATTATATGGGCTCAAGTGGGATCCCACCTAGCAAATGGAGGATTGAAACATAATACTCCAGTACGCACTAGTTTAGCATCCATCTGCGAGTCCACATTACAGTGTCACCCTTACACTGTAGGAAGCGAAGTCCAAGGTTCTCTGTAATTTTGCTTCTTTCGTTTTAGTTAGCACTGCACGAGCCCACGATAGTGTGTGTGCGCTGCAAGTCAGCATCGACAACCGTAGTGCAGGCATATGCAGTCCGGCCGTGACTCTCTTTCCATTGCTGTCGAAAATAGAAGTAGAGAAGAAAATGTTGCAGCATGTTTAGAGCTGCCAGAAACACACGACTCCTCTGTTCTTCATGTGTGTGAGAGTTGAGGCCTGGCATTGCCCAGCACTTGGGACCTGCAGTCGCCTTCCACGGCCAGGCGATCGACCATGAAGCACCACATGACGTTCCTTTTGGCGGCCATAACCAATCAGCATACCTGCCTGCAGCCCGACATCCGCCAGATCTTGCTTCCATGGCCAAGAAGCTGCCCACTAATCCTTGTGGCGTGGTGCCAGGAAGAATAAACAGGGGGTGCAGCGGCGGCGACGGCCATCAATCGGCGGCATCGGTGGGAGGTGGCACCGCGCTCTACTGTGCAGTTGGCTAGTTTAATAGGGCAAGATGGGATCCCAACGGGCCAAGTGGGATAGCCCGATTAATTTTTATCCTATCCAATGAGATTCCATTAAAGCAAATTAAGTGGGATGGACTAGTTAGTCCCACTTAAATCCACTTCCATCTGCAGCCTGAGTCGTACTTGGTACTTCAATGTTTTGCTAAGAGCTGGCCGGTCGGGCGCGGCTACTCCCTGGAATCACATTGATGCTGTGTTGCAGCTTGCTTGGTCGTGGCGAGCTCGCTCGCGTTTTGCTACAAGTTGCTCGGGCACGACTACTCGACGGAGTCATGTGGTTCGCTTGAGCGACGAAGTAGCAGCGGCTAGACGCGGCGGCACCGGTAGTGCTTTCGAGGAGAGCGCTGGTTGTTCTATGATCTGCACCACCAACGCGCTCGTGCATCCATGTGTTACGACAACATGGGAGAACGAAGCAACAGCATCACTGCTTGGTGCGTTGACCAAATCGGATGGCTATAGTGTGTCTTGTTCAGAACAATTGGACGCCCGCCCACCTGACTGATTTCCCGTGGATATCAGTCGGTTGACGCATAGCAGGCGTCTATCCTAATATTTCATAGTATTCATACTCCTCCATCTCGAATTAAGTGACGCGAGTGACCTTTATGCAAAAAAAAAAAACCTTGAGGTTTTTCCTAATCAACCCACATTCCACCTTCATTTCTCTCGGCTCACTCTCTGCTCCGGTCGGCAGTCTGCTCTCTCTTCTTCGGCTGGCCATTGCTGCGCTCCTCTCGCCTCGTTGCAGCCCCTCCACCTTCATGCGCCTCGATGCCGCCCCCTCCACCTTCCCACGACCAAGAGGTAGCAGTTAACTTTATCTGTTAATAGTTTTTTATAGTTGAAAATTCAGTTAACTGTTAACTGAAAATTTTCTCTGTTAACAGTTAACTGAAAACAATACTGAAAATTTAGCTAATAGTTAACTGAAAATTCAGAAAACTGGCTGAATAATTTCTGAAGATTTGAGTAACTTTAAACTGAAAATTGATTTGACGTAACTGTTAACTGAAAATTCAGAGCAAAGTTTAGTTAACTTACTCTTATTTCTTTAACATTGTCTAAATTCAGTTACGCTACTCATCACTGAAAACTGATTTGAGCATGTCAACATTTGATGATTAATTTGATCCATGTTACAGGATAAAAACTCATGATTAATTGAAAAATGAAAACACTGAAGGCATCTAATCCTCTACCATACACAATTTAATGTAAATACCCGTGCCAAGTTTAAAGTGAATTTAACAGTACTGTCTTGATGCATGTTGGAACCTTAAGTTAACTTTACTGTTCAACTTTAAGTTAAGCGAATTTACTATCATTTTAACACTGGATATGATAGGTTTACTTCATGTTTCCATGCTTCCATGTTAAAATGCCGCTGCGGGTTAAAATGTCGTTAAATTCAGTCAAAATGTTGCTGCTAGGTTTGTTGCGGTGGAGTAGTCTACATCCAAGCAGAGTTGTTTCTGTCATTGTACTCCACTTTCTGACATTGGAGTACAAAGTTCTTATAAAATTCAGTTTGAATTCAATTTCTCAGTTTAAATTCATCTTGCATTGAGTTAAAATGTGAAAACCAGCAAGCTACATGGAGTATCGTAAAATCTGCATATTCAGTGAGCATTGTAAAATCACTTAACATTGTAAAACTAACAAGCTACATGAATAATTCTGACAGCAAGATGTACAACAAGTTTTTGACAACATGTGAATAATTGTTGAACAAATGAACAGTGGAAGTCTTCTGATTGCTGTAGATTGCACCAACATGGATGTTATTGTAACTTGTTGTAAATTCTGGAGTACTCTTCTGATTACTGTAAGTTTGGCATGAATAATTTGTTGGGAAATGTAGTAGAAAAAAAATTCGCCCTACAATCAACCAGGAACACTATGAAGATGAAATAACGGCTTAGATCGGATAGTTACCAACTCCGAGTTGTAGAGGAAGGAGAAGAGTCGGTGTAGATCATACTTGAACTCCCTCGAACCATTCACGAACGATCCCCTGAATGGGAGACCTAAATCACGACCTCTTCACAGATTGCAAGTGTACGGTCTTCAAGATCCGGTAGCGCTTCGCTATCCAGAGCTAATCGTCGCCGGAGAATTAGAAGGAGTAGATTAGAACCATACTGGGCTTCTAATTATGAGGATTAGAGAGGATCTAGATCTAGCTCTAACTGGATATAGAACTAGAACTATAGAACTAGAGAAGGCTACAGAACTGGTATCTACAAGGGCCTCAAGTATATATAGGTCGGAGGGAGAGTAGGGGGCGCCACACAAGGGGATAAGATTTCACTCCCCCTTGCGCCGGCCTAGGAGAGGGATCCCCCCTCCAATTCGTCCTCCCAGAGGGAAGGGGACGCCACCTCCTATTGGGCCCATGTGGCCAAATATCCTTTCCACCACTTGGCCTTTTACAACCTGTTGATATTTGATTAAATATAAAAGCCTCCTAGCTATTATTAGAGCCTTTTATTATTAACTTAACATCTCCGAAAATATTTTCACCTATATATTCCATTATTTATCGATATACCCGGTAAACCGCGAAACCCTTCACCCAAAACGCTTACAGTTCCTCTCGAAACTATTTCGAATATTAATGAAACTATTTTATAAATATTTTCTCATTACTCATGTCCTACTAACACTCGGCAGATCATGATTACCTTAAGCTTGTGAACCTGTAGCTTCGATAAAACATAGACATGAATAAAAACACTGGGACACAATCTTCTCCCCGTCTGAACAGCTATTTCCCTTTCCCAGAGAGAAAGAGGCGACCTCGTCTGCCGCCTCGTGCGGACGCTCCTCCGGTGCCAGATCCCGGCGGCTCCCCTCCCCCGACGGCCTTCATGGTCGTCGGTGTGGACGGGGGTCGCCAGATCTTGCGCGTGGACCATGTATAGCTGTAGGTATAGGTTTTGTGTTGCCGATGGTTATGGCGGCGACATCGAATAAGACTCCAGATCTTTCCTTGACGAGGTAGTTCGCATGGTCAATGGCGGATCTAGGTGTCACTGTTTCGCCGCTTGATTGGCATGGCGGCGGTGGCGACCACGTGTTGGCGGTTGTGTGCCCCAGACCTGCCTCCGCCTGAGTGGTGCTGCCTCCGGCATCATCCTTTGGTCTGGGCGCTTGTATCGGAGATGTGTGGCCGGCGTTGTTCGACATGATGGCGGACACGGCGGTGTGCGCGAGAAGATGCGATCTCGTGTAGGGTTTGTGGCTTGTGGCGGCGGATCCGGCGACTCTCCTTCGACTCCGTTGGACGAAGGAACCGTTCTGGGGCTGAGGTGCATGGGGATAGACCCCGGTCGAAGCTCCACAACGACAATGGCCTTGCCTGTTATGGCGGGCTTCTTCTTCAACTCGGAAAGCCGATTAGGCGATGGTGCGTCCTCAGCTCATTTGATGGTGGCTACCTGCATCTCTCTCCGTAGCGGCGGCGGCGGTGGAACGATTCAGGTATTTGGCTTCGTGTGTTCAGGAACTTCCAGGGACTTGACTGTATTCTTGTTTCTTTTGTGGGAGTCTTCTTCGCACATAGGCTGGGACTTCTGTCCTCTCTCGTGTTATATGTATATTTCTACGTGTGGGTCTTGTACTCCTGTATTTGTTGCTAATGAAGCACGTAGTAATTTCTCAAAAAAAACACTTTTTTTTCAATGACCGATAGCGGAACCGTGGACATACATATCGATCCCTATGAGTACATGAATGACATTCGAGCAAACCTTTGGTTATCATGTACTATTCCTTTTGCTTCCGATACTTCACAAAACCCGAGGTGAAATATATCGACATCCTCTTGAGTCATACACATGCTCACTATATCGGTCTCCTTGTTATTGGTTTTTGTTCTTCTTTCTCGTTGACATGTTTTGGCGTCTCTGTGACCTAGTCACCTATGTCTTCCTAGACGATGATGGATGCCGTCACACCGAGAGAGCCCTAAGAATATCTCCATCGTCAAAGGAGCAAATCCCACTCTTGAGGTATCTAGTACATTGTCAAACTTTGCAATGAACCTATAAGTTATAGTTATGATCACCATGTTATAGATGACGTTTGAGAAACCCCAGAGTCCACCGTATAGTAAGAAGTAACTACGATACTCTCATGGTCAAAGGAACTAAATCACACGTAAACTCTTCGTGTTATAGCAATTGACTTGTGACGATTGTATCTCAACGTATAACAAACACGTTTGGGTTGATTCAATATGATCGTTCTTCTAACGTCATATTATCAAAGTTGTTTTAGGACTATGGAGATAGACGGGGATCTTGGTGGCACTCATCTCTCTCGCTCGCCAAGATGCGGGGCGGACGACCGTCGCCCTCCCCTCATTCGAATCAGCGCAAGCGCATGGCGAACCTTGTCCAGCCCCTCCTGATTGATCACCCTCAACTGCTCAAGGGCTGGCTCCAGGACCGGCGGAGGACCGGCCGGGGCGAGCGGCTTCCCCTTCTTCTTCCTCGGCTTGGGAGCCATGACAAGTGCCAAAAGGAGGGCGAGACGCCGGTGCCAGATCTATGGACGTGGCAGCAAGATTGGAAAGGAGGAAATAAGAGCCAAGCACGGTAATTTGCGAAGGGTGAGCTGCACTGGCAACGGGCGACTACTGGGCCTGCCAGATATCAAGGCGGCGTGGGGAAGTGGAGACACCCACGTCCCATCAACCGCCATGTGTCATCAAGGCCGCAGGCGGTTAGGGCCCGCGGCACTCCGCACTTTCCCTTTGGCTTCGCCTGGAAGCCAAGTCCGAGCGCGCCTTGGGCCCCGGGGCTACTGTCGGCGTCCTGGATTTGGGGGTATCCAGTCCTGCCTGCCTGCGGCCCACCACGTGGCTCCATCGACGGCCTGGTACGGCCCAGCTTCAACATCAACACCACAAGACCCTCGCGAGGGGCCAAGCCTCGCGAGGCGGGTGACGCCAAGACCCCCGAGGGGATCGGCCTCCTCAGGCTGGCTCCTGAGGGGCGGAGAGTTCTATGCAAGGTTCTCCTCACGAGGCTCGGCTGACGTGAGCCATGACGACAAAGGCCAGGCTGGTGCCAGGCGGGCGCAGAGCGCATGTCTCCTCTTTGGTGCAAGGGAGGCAAGCCACAGGCGCGGAGTCCCGAGGAATCAGCCAAAGGTTTCCATTCTAGTGCAACGAGACCAAGACCGCCAGGACGGCAGGACGAAGGTCATCGACGAGCCCACCGCAGCATCATGACTAGAGGCTTTTCGCAGGCGAAGACTACTTTTGTCGGGATAAGCTGTACTACTTGTCCCCTTTCAAATTCGGCCGTTGTGGGATCCCTTCTCGCCAACATTTGGGAAGAGGACCAAGGCCACTATAAATAGGACTAGCCACTACCATAGAAAGGGGACAAGTCGAACTAGCTCACACCACACCAGCTCAAGAACACCTCACCTCCTGAGACCAGTTCATCCACTGTACTAGTTCATCCTCAGCCTTCCGAGGCAATCCACCAAAACGCTGGAGTAGGGTATTACACGGCAAGGTGGCCCGAACCAGGATAAACTCTTGTGTCTCTTTGTCTCTTTGAGCTTGATGCGCTAGGATTAGTTGGATCGCGGGTAGGCAGGCTGGGTAGGTTGAGATCTCCGCACACACCCTAGAGTTCGAACCTCTCAAGGGTTTGCGGATCCCATAATCTGACATCGGCGTACCGATATGTTGACGTGGGGGCTCCATCGTCACCCTATCGACCTACCGCGTCATCTCGGCTAGACCAGGGGCTTCGTTATCGCTTCGTTAACCCACCCCGGGGACTTCGGTGTCACACTGCCAGCCTGCTCCATCGCCTCGGTCGGGCTAGGGGTTTCACCATATCGTCTGTGCTATGTCACCACTTCGGAGTGCCGAGCTCTTCGCTCTGCCACCTCGGGACCGGCTTGGGGGCGCGGACCTCGTCCCGCCATAAGCTCGGGCCGCGTGATCAATACTTAACACATTTACCAGCTAAGTCACTTTCATGCTCACACTCTTTAAAAATCTATTTGGTTCAGCCAAGCATTAAATTTTTGTTTAACAAAAGGTGGTTTGTTAAAAACTCTGTTTGTTAAAAATGTTGGTTCTTAAAAGAAACTCCCTTTACCCATGTTAATTGGGGGCTCTTAAAATTTATATGAGCCGTTTTATAGTAAATGTGTTTTCTTCTTGGTTGTGGCAAAGTCCTTTTCTACTAATCCTTTTTTCCTACACAAGTCTGTGGTCAATAGCCGGGTAGCCTGATTTCTCTCCAAAGTTGCTCTAGTTTAGTTTGCTAAACTGACCTGAGAAGGACTCCGCCTTCGGGATAGGAGGTTGAAGCTAAAGGCTAGCCCACTTGAAGTCTGGAGATCAGATGTATCCTGTTAAAGCACGACGGAAGCAGAACTAATTTTAAGACCAATTTCGGATTGGCACCAAAAAAACATGACTTCATTCAGATGTAAGGTTTTTACTGAAGTTTTTTGGTTTTCTAAGACTATGGAACTTTTATCTTATTTGTGTGCTTCCAGCATAGGTCTTGCAGTGCAATGTCGGACACCTTTACAGATTTGGCAATATCAAGAGGGGGCTACAACTAGAGCCGAACCCACCATAAGCCAAGGTAATTTATGGAGTCCTCGGCAGAACATTCTTGGGTATTGATTTATATGCGTCGGTTTTGAATTGTGTCTTCGGTCAATAGTTGGGTTGCCCGGCTCTTGTGCTTGCCTCCTACGTTCCGCTTTGTTCGGCTAGGTGTGCAAAGGGAGAACCACTACGATTGTGCTTCTAGCTCGAATGGTTAAGCACCTCAGTGGAGAAAG
Organism: Triticum aestivum; assembly: GCF_018294505.1. Classification (NCBI taxonomy): domain Eukaryota; kingdom Viridiplantae; phylum Streptophyta; class Magnoliopsida; order Poales; family Poaceae; genus Triticum; species Triticum aestivum. Next base: position 265,854,803 of record NC_057795.1, on the reverse strand, counting down.
CCAAAAACTGACTGTCACAATGGGCGTAAGCTGGTCAGCGATCCGATGATTGTGTCAAACTATAGAACGGCTGAAGTGTTAATGGCTTGACCTTGGTTAAGGTCGAACACTAACCGGGGGCTAGTAACTGGCCTCCCAACTTTAAGCTCCTATGACTAAGTGAAAGCTATAAAGCCTGCATATCTGATTGCCTCATTTCCGCTAACACAACCACCTCTGGGCACCGAGACATCGGCTAAGGGTTGTCTTGTTAGTATGGAAACACCCTGTGTAGCATCTACAAAGGGGTGGAAGCCGACGATGGGCCACTTTCAGATTATAAACAGTCGCAACGGAGAATTTGCCTTCTATAATTATCGTTATAAAGCCATAAATATGCATCAATTTGACTTCAGATTTTGACCAAGCTGAGTTGCCTGGCTCCAATGCTTACCCCTATGTTCCCGGTTGTTTGGCTAGGCGGTAAGGGAGCACCTTTGTGATTGTTACTACCGAGTCATCCAGGTTAGTACCTCATACTGGGAGAAGCTGAAAGCTAGCCATCTTAAAGGATGTAATTGGTCGGCAACGATGGAAGTGAAAATTTCTGTTCATTATGGACCACAGTGTTCGGGAACTTTCCCCGAACTAAATCCTCAATATTTTCCTCCCACATTGATTGGAGATGAGGTTTCATGATCATGGTCAGCATGACAACCCAAAGAAAGGAACCGATGGCGGCACTATTTTCTTTGGAAGATGTTTCTTACGTTAAAAAGTAATATAACATATCTCTTCGTGTACCTTTGTTTATAAAACCGTATGGCCGGATTGCCTTGTTTGCCATAAATCATTGCCCTGATAAAGGCTTTATAAAGTAGGACAAAGATTCCCCGGCTACTAGCCGAGGAGGTTGAAGCCGATGGTCGGTCAACAAAGTTTTGTACAATATGGATCCGAGCATTAATGATGTAGAGTACTTGGATACATAGAATCATTACACATAATTTGTGATTTTACTCTGGATATCGATCCTTAATTTGGAAACCCCTGCCCATAATAAGGCTCAAGGGCTACTGGGCTTCGGGCTTATCATTTACAAATATTGAAGGGGCACATCGATCCCCTGATCTGGTGTTGCCGCCCGACCAGTGGCTCGGGGGCTACTGCTTTGGTTATTCAATACAGAAAATTCAAAGTGCTCAGTGTTCGGATTGACCGAGCTATGGACAAACGCGTCTTTGGATAACAATAAGTACCATCTTGGGCCTATCCGGCATAAAGCTCGGATACAAATGGTTGGCTCCATAAAGGTCATTTCCGGCATTAAGCTTGGCTGAACTCCTTCAACTTTTTTGAATCAAGGTGATCTATGACACCTCAAATATAGTCTGGCGTTGAAGCTCGGACACAGTCCAACGTTGGAGCTTGGATATAGTCCGACATTGGAGATCGGATACAGTCTGGCATTCGAGCTTGGATATAGTCTAGTGTTGGAGCTCCGATACAGCCCGACGATGGAGCTCGCATACATATCGACGTTAGAGTTCGGCTGCAAAAAAGGGCTCCTTGGGTACCCGATGTGTGAATTCTTCAGATTTAGCTCAGCAATCCTTAAGGACAAAGATGGGAAGATTTGTTGAACCAGTTTTCAAGACCGACGACTGAAGATGAAGAACGGTTGGGAAGAATCGAGGAGCGTCCCCAACTTGAAGACCGGTTCAGGGGGCTACTGACGGTGTCCTGGACTAGGGAGTACTCACTACGTCGTCTCCTGACTAGGTGGATCGGGCCAAGGACCCCCATGGCGGTACACTCTTAGGCCAGTTCAGACAACCCATGATGTATACAAGGAGGATTCCACAAGACTTGATGTCCAAGACAAGGACTCTCCTAAACCCTAAGCCTCGATGCATATATAAACCGAGGCTAGGCTAGTCGATAGATGATCTCTTATTCATTAGAACTATCTCATGGTAGATACATGTACCCTGTACTACACCTATATTAATACAATCAAAAGCAGAACGTAGGGTATTATCTCTACGAGAGAGCCCAAACCTGGGTAAAATCCCGTGTCACATTACCATCGCTCCAAGAAGCCTAGCTTAGGACCCCTACTACGAGATATGACAGATTTAGAACCGACAAGGATGTCTAGCAGCGCTCTAATGGAGTTCGGCGAGCATAAAGTGGAGACCCACGCGAGGGAGATGGATCTCTCGGTGGTGTACACCATTGACCTGGCCGTGGTGGACGACTACATCAACACCGTTGAGTAGTTGTTTGCTCAAGACAAGTACAAGGTGGTCGGCATCGACCTCTAGTACACCATCAGTCGCCCCAACATAGATCAGAAGGTTGTCGTTGCCCAATTGTGTGTGCGCCATCATGTCCTCATCTACCACTACTGCATGGCCAAAGAGCCTGCCGACCGTTTCGCAGGTTTGTCAGCAACACGAACTACAAGTTCTCTACGGTGGAAACCACTGACGATGTAAAAGCGCTCAGGGTTACGGGCCTGTCCTACAAGAACCTTGTCGAAATCCGTGAGCACTATAGGGTCTGGGGCAGCACGAAGAAGGAGTCCCTGGTTGAACTCTCCTCGGCCATCATCGACCCATACTACGAAAAGATGAAGCAGGATGCCAATAGAACACATCTCGTATCCTGGCACCGGGCCTAGATGCGGCAACTGGATGAACCTCACCTCAGGTTTGCGGCCAAGAGCGTGTACACATGCTAAGAGATGCACAGGCATATCGTTGACATGAGGAAGTGCCTCGTTACCCAAATCGACGAGGCCGGATCGAGCCACAAGCAGAGCAAGCGTCACAAGAAGTAGATGATGATCAGATGATCGTTTATCCTAGTTAATCATGCATGTAATATATAGTTTACTTTGGTGTGTAGTAGCCACCTATGTAATTATGCATGTAATAGTTTACTTTGGTGTGTGCAAATGCCAGGGTTGTAGTAGCCACCTATGTAATTGGATGCATAATTTGGTTATGCAACCATGTCCTTATAAGCGTGTGTATATATGTACGTGGCCGGTCGAACACAAGGCTGTTTCGAACGTGTTCGGTCGAACACAAGGCCGTTTCCTACGTTCTGCGGTATGCCAGGCCTCGTTTCCATCGCCTGTTCCATCCAAGCCCTCCCGATGAACACGATGACGCATTCTGTTCCGACCCAGCCGGTTGGCTCCCACGCATTCCGTTGCCTCCCGATGAACACGACGCATTCCGTTGCCTCCCCATGAACACGACGCATTCCGTTGCCTCCCCATGAAAACGACGACGACGCAGTTTCTCCGTTTCGACCCAGCCATGTACATGAGCCCTGGTCATATGTATGCGCGAGTAGGCGTTCGAGACCCCGCCCATATGTACACATACGTGGCCGTATTTTCTTTCTTGCACCCTGGCCGCTGTACGTACGTGTACATGCTACTTGCGCGCCTCTACTACGACACGTGTGCGCCTCTACATCGACACGTGTGCGCCTCTAAATCCACCAGTATATATGTACGTACACGTTCGCGACCAGAATGACAACACTACGTACGCTTCGACCAGATGGGTCCCGACTGTTAGGCACTTCCTTGCTTGCAAAGATGTAGCTGGTGGGTCCCAGCAGTCAGGGAAGCGAATTATTTTTTTGCCCGGACGCACTTCCTTGCGTGCGAAGGTGTAGTTGGTGGGTCCCAAAAGTCAGGGGGGTGAATCATTTTTTCCCGGACGCACTTCCTTGCGTGCGAAGATGTAGCTGGTGGGTCCCAGCAGTCAGGGGACGAATCATTTTTTTTCCGGACGCAATTCCTTGCGTGCGAAGATGTAGCTGGTGGGTCCCAGCAGTCAGGGGGGCGAATCGTTTTTTTTTGCCCGGATGCACGTCCTTGCGTGTGAAGGTGTAGCTGGTGGGTCCCAACAGTCAGGGGGGAAACGTTTTTTTTGCGAAATACGGTGGCCTGTCCGATGGGTCCCTGCTGTCAGGTGGAGGAATAATTATTTTGCGCGTAATAAGGAGGCACTTCCTTGCGGCCGCCGTGGACCCAGCTGCCAGCCTCTCCATGCACATTACTCTTCCATGGAAGTCGGTCGTTGACCACATTGACCACGCCACGCCAAGAGCACCACGACGGTGGACGATAACGAGGCCTAGGAAGGGGACAACGGGGAGCCGGGGAAGACGCAGCAGTGGATGCCCACGCAAAGAGGAGTACGAGGGTTCACTGGTTCGGCTGCGGTGTGAGGCTGCCGTCGCCGCAGAATAACATGGGGTGTGGGTGAGTAGAGGGATGGCCTGGACAGCGGTGGGAGTAGTAGGGGCGGTGAGGCCTCCGCGGCATCATAGCCGGCCACGGGAGGCAGGAGCATGCAGCACGACCGACGCTACTTTGGGCGGCTGGAGCAGGAAGACCAGAGGTTGAAGAAGCACTATGGCCGTTGGATGGACATCGTACGGTCACCAGAGCTAGAATCGTTCATATTGACTAAGTTGACAAAGCCCTCCGTCCCTGTAAACTTAGTAGGCCCATAAGTCAGCCTCCCACCAAGGCGAGTCCCAGCTAGCAGAGGGAGTATTCATTTTTTTGTGCGTAATAAGGAGGCATCTCCGGTGGGTTCAAGCTGACAGCGGGGGGAACGTTTTTTTCATGAAATACAGAGGCCCTTCCGGTGGGTCCCAGCTATCAGGTGGAGGAATCATTATTTTGCGCATAATAACAAGGCATTTCCCTATGTGGGCCCCTACTGTCAGTGTAACGCCCCGAATTTGATTCGCCAGGTGTCTGCCAGTTATTCAACGTTGTTGCCAGGTCATTTGCTTGCGTGTTGCATTTTGCCATGTCATCATCTGCATTTCATCTGCATGTTTTTCAAAACTTGCATCCGTTCGGGTTCTCCCGGTTCTCTCCATTGTCCGTTCGGAGTCCGGACCATTCGCGCGCGCCCGTCGCCCCCTCTCAGACCTTGTTTCATGTGCGGGTGTTAAACTTTCTCGGAATGACCCGAGGTTTGCCAAGCGGCCTTGGTATACCGCCGGTAGACCGCCTGTCAAGTTTCGTGCCATTTGGAGTCCGTTTGATACTCCAACGGTTAACCGCGTAACCCGAAACCCCCCTCTCTCTTTGCAGCCCAACACCCCTTTCCAAACTGGCCCAAAACCCAGCAAACTCCCTTCCATGCTCTCGGTCATTCGATCACGATCGCGTGGCCGAAAACCGCTCCTCATTTGGACTCTCCTAGCTCCCTCTACCTATAAAAACGTCCTCCCCATCCATTTTCGCGGATGTTTTCCTCCCGAAACCCTAGCCCCGCTCCTCTCATCCGCCGGACATGTCCGTCCCGGACCGTACGCGTCCACCGCCACCGCCCGGCGAATCCGGGACCGCCACGTGGCGCCCCGTCGCCCGCGCCGCCGCCGGCCCGCTCGGCCCGCTCCCGGCCCCCGCGGGCCCAGCCGCCGCCGCCTCCAGCGCCTCGCTCCGCCGCCGTCGCCGTGCTTCGTCGCCATCTCCGCCTCCCCTCGCCGGCGCCGCCATCTCCGGCAGCCCCGCCGGCGACCTCCGCCGCCTCCCTCCGCTGGGAGCCGCCGCGTCCCGCGACCGGACGCACCCTGCCCGCGCCCCGTCGCCTCGCCGGCAGCCCGCGCCGACCACTGTGCCTTCGCCCGGTCGCCTCCCGCCGGCTCGCCCCGAGCCTCGCCGGATCCGCCGCCTAGCTCCGCCCCGTGCTCCGATCCGGGGGGGGGGGGGCAGCGACCAGATCCGGCCGCCGGCGCCTTCCCCATCCGTCCCCGAGCCCACCTCGACTTCCGCGCCTCGCCGGAGGTCCGAGGCACCTCCCTGCCGCCGGTGGTCGTCGGCCCCCGCGCCGGGATGGCCTCGTCAGATCTAGTCCCGACCCGCCAACCAAACGCTCCGGCACGCCCGTTCCCGTCCAACTTTTCCCGCGAGGTGAAATAAGTCCCCGAATATTTCAACATTATCATGCCATGTTCATCGCATCATATCTCTGCATCCGTAGCTCCGTTTTGTGCGTGTAATATGTCAAATTGTTCGCCTCAACGAGTACTTCATTTCATTCCATTGCATCATGTTCATTTGAGTTCATCTTGATGCCTGAATCATCGTTGCAAGAGTGCTTCATGATGTTGTCTGCTGTCTGTTAACAAAACTTGCTCTTTTGTCATTTTTGCCATGTTTGATGTGTGCATCCTATGAGGTTGATGTCTACATGTGTTTTGATCTATGCTATGTATTCTTTACAGAGGTGCTTACCATGTATTTTTGTGATCAATGTGGTGACTAGCACAAGCATGCAAACTAGGCTTCGTGATATTGCCGATTCAGTCCCTGTTCTGCTGTTATTTTGATGCCATGTAAACTTGATGCTACAGAGAGATCCATGCATATTTTGAGATACTTCAGTAAGGGTGTTTTGAACATATGGTTATGATCTAGCCATTCATGCCCCTGTTTGCAATTATGGAGTAGTGTAGCATGTCATTTTCGTGCTCTACTTTTGCTACAAAATGTTTCCTCGCAGATTGTTTACATGTTATTCAATTTTGCCAAGGTTGTTGTAGTTGATCCTTGCACCCTATGAACTTGCTCTTGCCATGCTTAGCTTCATAAATATGTCTTCTTACTGTTGGTTGCCTTGCCATGCCATGTATTGCTCTGTGGTGAGTGGTACAAGCTCATCTACATACCTACTTATCGTTGTTCTTGCCATGTTTAAATCTGTAATATAACTTGCCATGTTTACATGGGTGCCATCATATCTTCTGATCCTTTTTGGCTTATGGTCAGTAAAGGACTCTTATTCTATGCAATTAGTAGATTCTTGCCATGCCTTTGTTTGCCATGATAAGTTCCTGTAACATGTTTGATAGCTCTAAACATTGCAACCTGATGTTATTTTCTGCAAAGTCTGAAACTGTTATTATTTGCAATCTTGCCATGTGTGTTTGAGCATGTTCTAGTGATTTCTGGAGATAGCTCAGTGTTCATGTTTTGTTATGCTTTACCTGTACATCACGCGCATTCCTTTTGTTTTCTTGTTGAGGTCCTGTAGCATGTTGTTTTGATGCTTGCAAGATGCCTAGTTGTTGTTTTGGACAGATTGTTGCTATAACTTGTTTCATGTGTGTGTGTCGAACCGTTGCTTCGTTTTGAGTGTGCTCTATATGAAACTTGCTTGATTTTACATGTAGCTTCATATTATCATGTTGCATCCTTGTTTTGAGGTGTTTGCTTGATGTTTGGGTGCATTTTGCATCAATGCCATGTTTAACTTGTTTTGCTCATATCTTCTAGGCCGTAGCTCTGAACTAAATGAACTTTATATGTAACTTGACTAGAATCTCGTGTAGATCATATTGGTGCATTTTAACTTGCTGTTTAACTACTTGAACATAAGGTTTATTCAGATCTGGACCAATTTTGAAATTTGCATATGAGGACGTACCGGAATTGTTATATGTTGTTCCCAGCCTCATTTAAACTTGCCTTGATTTGTTGTTCTTGTTTGCATCATCTCTTGCCATGAGTAGCTTCATGTAGTCTTGTCTTGCCTATGTGTGGTGTGTTTACTATGTTGTGTGCTTCTTCTCGATAGTTCCCATTATGTTGCGATTGTGAGGATTCGTTCGACTGCTCCCATTCGTCTTCTTCATGGACTCGTTCTTCTTCCTTGCGGGATTTCAGGCAAGATGACCGCTACCCTGGATCTCACTACTATCATTGCTATGCTAGTTGCTTTGTTCTATCGCTATGCTGCGTTACCTATCTTTTGCTCCTCAAGCCTCCCAAATTGCCATGAACCTCTAACCTTTGACACCCTTCCTAGCAAACCGTTGCTTGGCTATGTTACCGCTTTGCTCAGCCCCTCTTATAGCGTTGCTAGTTGCAGGTGAAGTTGAAGATCGCTCCATGGTGAACAAGATTATGTTGGGATATCACAATATCTCTTATATTATAAATGCATCTATATACTTGGTAAAGGGTGGAAGGCTCAGCCTTATGCCTTGTGTTTTGTTCCACTCTTGCCGCCCTAGTTTCCGTCATACCGGTGTTATGTTCCCGGATTTTGCGTTCCTTACGCGGTTGGGTGATTTATGGGACTCCCTTGACAGTTCGATTTGAATAAAACTCCTGCAGCAAGGCCCAACATTGGTTTTACCATTTGCCTCACCACCACCTACATTTCCCTTGGGAGTAATTAACCCAAGGGTCATCTTTATTATAGCCCCCCCGGGCCAGTGCTTGTCTAAGTGTTGGTCCGAACTAGAGCCACTTGCAGTGCCACCTCGGGGAAACTCGAGGTCTGGTTTTAGTTGTACGTAGTGTTCATCCGGTGTTGCCCTGAGAACAAGATATGTGCAACTCCTATCGGGATTGTCGGCGCATCGGGCGGTCTTGTTGGTCTTGTTTTACCATTGTCGAAATGTGTTGTAAACCGAGATTCTGAGTCTGATCGGGTCTTCCTGGGAGAAGGTATATCCTTCGTTGATCGCGAGAGCTTGTGATGGGCTAAGTTGGGACACCCCTGCAGGGTATAATCTTTTGAAAGTCGTGCCTGCGGTTATAGGCAGATGGGAATTTGTTAATGTCCGGTTGTAGATAACTTGACACCAGATACGAATTAAAACGCATCAACCGCGTGTGTAGCCGTGATGGTCTCTTCTCGGCGGAGTCCGGGAAGTGAACACGGTTTTGGGTTATGTTTGACGTAAGTAGGAGTTCAGGATCACTTCTTGATCATTGCTAGCTTCACGACCGTTCCATTTGCTCTCTTCTCGCTCTTATTTGCGTATGTTAGCCACCATATATGCTTAGTCACTGCTGCAGCCTCACCACTTTACCCCTTCCTTTCCCTTTAAGCTTTGCTAGTCTTGATACCCATGGTAATGGGATTGCTGAGTCCTCGTGGCTCACAGATTACTACAACAACAGTTGCAGGTACAGGTTTTGCATTGATCATGACGCGAGAGTGATGCTTGCTTGCTTGAGTTCTTCTTCTGCTTCTTCTTCGATCAGGGGATAGGTTCCAGGTCGGCAGCCTGGGCTAGCAGGGTGGATGTCGTTTGAGTTTCTGTTTGTGTTTCATTCGTAGTCGGATGATGCTCTTATGTATGATGAATTGATGTTTTATTCCTGTGGCATTGTATGCCTCTTGTATGTATCCCTATCTATTATGTAATGTTGATGTAATGATATCCACCTTGCAAAAGCGTTTCAATATGCGGGTCTATCCTTGGTGGGACCTTCGAGTTCTTTCTGGATAGGGTCGCATATTGGGCGTGACAAGTTGGTATCAGAGCCTCGACCGACCCTAGGAGCCCCCTTGATTGATCGTGTAGTTTGGCCGTTGTTGAGTCTAGAAGAAAACTATTTTCGGAGTCTAGTTATATCGGAGAGTAGGAATTCTTTTTACTCCTTAACCCCTTCGTCGCTCTGGTAAGGAATCTTGACGTAGGTGTTTTGAATTACTCCTCTTCCCCTTCAATTTTTTTTAGGATCACGCAGTGGGTTCTCCGATCGTTGGTTCTTAGCTCTTTTGATCCAGTGCATTCCTCGTCAAGTCGACTCGAGCCTCTTCATCTTTGCAAGTTCAATCCTCAATTTGCTCTCAACGAAGTTATTTCTCTATCCTCAGTTGTTTTCTTTTCCCACCCGCCCAACCCTTCTTCTTCTCGGAACCGGAGTCCGTAATTGAGTATCCATCCTACTCGTGCAAAGTCTTTGATTTCTTTCCTCAATGATTTCAACCGGTGTTTTCTCTTCAAGTTATTCGTCGGTTTCCCGTTCCAAGTTGCTTTGTTTTCCCGCCCTCCCACCCTTCTGTTCCCGGAGTCTGACTCTCTCTCGACCATCTATTTCATTCATGCGGAGCTTCTTCAGTCTTCCCCCAATTATTTCAACCGGTGAATTCTCGTTTCGTTCGACATTCTTCATCTCTTCTCCGGTGGACTCAATTCAAGTTTTTCGGGTTGATCGTTTTCTTTTCCTTGGATCAAGTTCCTTCCCTGCTCGTTCACCTCTCGCCAGTTTATCCTTCCGGAGTGTTCAAGACATCTCAGAAGATTCGTCTGTGTTCTAGTTAATTCGAGGTTGTCACCTCATTCAAATATTTCAATTGTTCCGGTGCATCATCTATCTGTTCAATAATCCTTCTCAACGGTGTTTTCTTTTAGTGGGCCCTAACCCACAGGTCTTTTTCCAGGATCTTACCTGACTCTTCTAATTATTCCAGAGCCATTCCTAATTCTTTTCGGAGTCCGACGTAACAATGAATTTCATTAGTCAGATGCTTTTCCAAGATCGGTTTCAAATTCTTTTCATTGTCGGCTCAATCCCTTCATTTTTCATTCTCCCGGAGTATCTCAGTAATTTTGGTGGTGTTTCCCGTCCTCTTTTGAAGACCGAAGAAGAGTTTTTCCTCTAAACCTTGTCCGTCCTCCCGAAGATTCGTGGTTCTAGCTTCTGGTTACCCTCTCGAATTAGTCCATTTGTCAGATATTCTTTTCTTACCCATCCGGAGTAGGTCAGAAGTTGTTTTCCCGTTTCTTTTCATCGGAGGCAATCATTCCAGTTACCGTTATCCTATTATCCCAATGCTTCGTTCAAGTGTTCTTTAATCAGCTCATGATCTCTTTGTTCTTTTGCATCTAAATCCCCTCAAGCATATTTGTTCTTCTAATTCTTCCCGGTGATTCAGCCCCTTTCATCAGTCATTTTTGAATTCTTATGGTGGTCCTTCAGATTCTTTTCCTTGGTTATCATTTTAATTCATTTGTTCTTTTCAATCCTACCGGTGGTTCATGAAGACCTTCTCAAGTTTTGTGCTATCCCTTCTCAATCTTTTTGTCAAGAAGAATAAGTAGTATGCCAAATCCATTGTTGGTCATCAATTTAATTTGATGAAGGATAAGCATACAATAAATCTTATTCTTATTTCTTCAAGGAGATTAATCCCTTCCTTCAGAGTTTGTTCTTGATGAATAAATTCTAGTTCCAAGTGTTTCCCATCTTTTCTTTTCCGGAGTTCGGATTTCCTAGTCCATTTCATCGGAACCTCCATCTAAATCATCGCAAGGCTCATCTCATTCTTTCTTCCTTCATTCTATCTCATCATTCTTTTGTCAACGGAGCTCTTCATGGTGGTTCTTCATGATTTATTTCGTTCTTCAAGAGTTCATCAAGATTCTTGTTGGTAGAGTTCAAGCATCTTTTCTTATCGCGTCTCGAAGTGCAATTAATTCTCCATATTATTTTGAAGTGGAGTTTTGCATTTCTTCATTCTTCTCAGCTATTTAATCTTTTCCGTTTGTGGCCGGTTATCACCTTTTGATCTTGAGATGTTACCTATAATACCACAACAAGCTTATTCTTTCATTGTTGATTTTCTCAACAACTTCGTTCAACCCCTCCTTATAAGTTCATTTCATTCCATTCTTTCAATTCTTCCGGAGGTTTTGTGTCATGTATTCATCAAGTGTCATCCCATCTTGTGAAGTTCTTGTTCTATTCCTTCAATTTTCAGCCGGAGTGCTGCCTAAATCCTTTCACTCTTATTGTTTCTTATCTCGTTCTAACCGGAGTGGTTTCATACTCTATCTGATTCAGTGAGCTTTCGATTCTCGTCATTCTCGTCATTTCTCTCTTCTTCTCGAGTGCTCTCGATTCTTTGCTTCTTCTCTTGAGTTCTTGTTTCACCTCATCCCTTTTTCCTTCCGTCTCGGTCCTAAGATCTCGGGACGAGATCTCTTGTTAATGGAGGAGTGTTGTAACGCCCCGGATTTGATGCGCCAGGTGTCTGCCAGTTATTCGACGTTGTTGCCAGGTCATTTCCTTGCGTGTTGCATTTTGCCATGTCATCATCTGCATGTTTTTCAAAACTTGCATCCGTTCGGGTTCTCCCGGTTCTCTCCGTTGTCCGTTCGGAGTCCGGACCATTCGCGCGCGCCTGTCACCCCCTCTCAGACCTTGTCTCATGTGCGGGTGTTAAACTTTCTCGGAATGGCCCGAGGTTTGCCAAGCGGCCTTGGTATACCGCCGGTAGACCGCCTGTCAAGTTTCGTGCCATTTGGAGTCCGTTTGATAATCCAACGGTTAACCGCGTAACCCGAAACCCCCCTCTCTCTTTGCAGCCCAACACCCTTTCCAAACTGGCCCAAAACCCAGCAAACTCCCCTCCGTGCTCTCGGTCGTTCGATCACGATCGCGTGGCCGAAAACCTCTCCTCATTTGGACTCTCCTAGCTCCCTCTACCTATAAAAATGTCCTCCCCGTCCATTTTCGCGGATGTTTTCCTCCCGAAACCCTAGCCCCGCTCCTCTCGTCCGCCGGACATGTCCGTCCCGGACCGAACGCGTCCGCCGCTGCCGCCCGGCGGATCCGTGACCGCCACGTGGCGCCCCGTCGCCTGCGCCGCCACCGGCCCGCTCGGCCCGCTCCCGGCCCCCGCGGGCCCAGCCGCCGCCGCCTCCCGCGCCTCGCTCCGCCGCCGTCGCCGTGCTTCGTCGCCATCTTCGCCTCCCCTCGCCGGCGCTGCCATCTCCGGCAGCCCCGCCAGCGACCTCCGCCGCCCTCCGGCGCCTCCCTCCGCCGGGAGCCGCCGCGTCCCGCGACCGGCCACGCCCTGCCCGCGCCCTGTCGCCTCGCCGGCAGCCCGCGCCGACCACTGCGCCTCCGCCCGGTCGCCTCCCGCCGGCTCGCCCCGAGGCTTGCCGGATCCGCCGCCCAGCTCTGCCCCGTGCTCCGATCCGGGGGGGGGGGGTGGCAGCGACCAGATCCGGCCGCCGACGCCTTCCCCATCCGCCCCCGAGCCCGCCTCGGCTTCCGCGCCTCGCCGGAGGTCCGGGGCACCTCCCTGCCGCCGGTCGTCGTTGGCGCCCGCGCCGGGATGGCCTCGTCCGGATCCAGTCCCGACCCGCCAACCAAACGCTCGGGCACGCCCGTCCCGTCCAACTTTTCCCGCGAGGTGAAATATGACCAAGTCCCCGAATATTTCAACATTATCATGCCATATTCATCGCATCATATCTCTGCACCTGTAGCTCCGTTTTGTGCGTGTAATATGTCAAATTGTTCGTCTCAACGAGTACTTCATTTCATTCCATTGCATCATGTTCATTTGAGTTCATCTTGATGCATGAATCATCGTCGCAAGAGTGCTTCATGATGTTGTCTGCTGTCTGTTAACAGAACTTGCTCTTTTGTCATTTTTGCCATGTTTGATGTGTGCATCCTATGAGGTTGATGTCTACATGTGTTTTGATCTATGCTATGTCTTCTTTACAGAGGTTCTTACCATGTATTTTTGTGATCAATGTGGTGACTAGCACAAGCATGCAAACTAGGTTCATGATATTGCTGATTCAGTCCCTGTTCTGCTGTTATTTTGATGCCATGTAAACTTGATGCTACAGAGAGATCCCTGCATATTTTGAGATACTTCAGTAAGGGTGTTTTGAACATATGGTTATGATCTAGCCATTCATGCCCCTGTTTGCAATTATGGAGTAGTGTAGCATGTCATTTTTGTGCTCTAGTTTTGCTACAAAATGTTTCCTGGCAGATTGTTTACATGTTATTCAATTTTGCCAAGGTTTTTGTAGTTGATCCTTGCACCCTATGAACTTGCTCTTGCCATGCTTAGCTTCATAAATATGTCTTCTTACTGTTGGTTGCCTTTCCATGCCATGTATTGCTCTGTGGTGAGTGGTACAAGCTCATCTACATACCTACTTATCGTTGTTCCTGCCATGTTTAAATCTGTAATATAACTTGCCATGTTTACATGGGTGCCATCCTATCTTCTGATCCTTTTTGGCTTATGGTGAGTAAAGGACTCTTGTTCTATGCAATTAGTAGATTCTTGCCATGCCTTTGTTTGCCATGATAAGTTCCTGTAACATGTTGTTTGATAGCTCTAAACATTGCAACCTGATGTTATTTTCTGCAAAGTCTGAAATTGTTATTATTTGCAATCTTGCCATGTGTGTTTGAGCATGTTCTAGTGATTTCTGGAGATAGCTCAGTGTTCATGTTTTGTTATGCTTTACCTGTACATCATGCCCATGCCTTTTGTTTTCTTATTGAGGTCCTGTAGCATGTTGTTTTGATGCTTGCAAGATGCCTAGTTGCTGTTTTGGACAGATTGTTGCTATAACTTGTTTCATGTGTGTGTGTCGAACCGTTGCTCCGTTTTGAGTGTGCTCTATATGAAACTTGCTTGATTTTGCATGTAGCTTCATATTATCATGTTGCATCCTTGTTTTGAGGTGTTTGCTTGATGTTTGGGTGCATTTTGCATCAATGCCATGTTTAACTTGTTTTGCTCATATCTTCTAGGCCGTAGCTCTGAACTAAATGAACTTTATATGTAACTTGACTAGAATCTCGTGTAGATCATCTTGGTGCATTTTAACTTGCTGTTTAACTACTTGAACATAAGGTTTATTCAGATCTGGACCAATTTTGAAATTTGTATATGAGGACGTACCGGAATTGTTATATGTTGTTCCCGGCCTCATTTAAACTTGCCTTGATGTGTTGTTCTTGTTTGCATCATCTCTTGCCATGAGTAGCTTCATGTAGTCTTGTCTTGCCTATGTGTGGTGTGTTTACTATGTTGTGTGCTTCTTCTCGATAGTTCCCGTTATGTTGCGATTGTGAGGATTCGTTCGACTGCTCCCGTTCGTCTTCTTCATGGACTCGTTCTTCTTCCTTGCGGGATTTCAGGCAAGATGACCGCTACCCTGGATCTCACTACTATCATTGCTATGCTAGTTGCTTTGTTCTATCGCTATGCTGCGTTACCTATTTTTTGCTCCTCAAGCCTCCCAAATTGCCATGAACCTCTAACCTTTGACACCCTTCCTAGCAAACCGTTGCTTGGCTATGTTACCGCTTTGCTCAGTCCCTCTTATAGCGTTGCTAGTTGCAGGTGAAGTTGAAGATCGCTCCATGGTGAACAAGATTATGTTGGGATATCACAATATCTCTTATATTATTAATGCATCTATATACTTGGTAAAGGGTGGAAGGCTCGGCCTTATGCCTGGTGTTTTGTTCCACTCTTGCCGCCCTAGTTTCCGTCATACCGGTGTTATGTTCCCGGATTTTGCGTTCCTTACGCGGTTGGGTGATTTATGGGACCCCCTTGACAGTTCGCTTTGAATAAAACTCCTGCAGCAAGGCCCAACATTGGTTTTACCATTTGCCTCACCACCACCTACATTTCCCTTGGGAGTAATTAACCCAAGGGTCATCTTTATTATAGCCCCCCCGGGCCAGTGCTTGTCTAAGTGTTGGTCCGAACCAGAGCCACTTGCAGCGCCACCTCGGGGAAACTCGAGGTCTGGTTTTAGTTGTACGTAGTGTTCATCCGGTGTTGCCCTGAGAACGAGATATGTGCAGCTCCTATCGGGATTGTCGGCGCATCGGGCGGTCTTGCTGGTCTTGTTTTACCATTGTCGAAATGTCTTGTAAACCGGGATTCTAGTCTGATCGGGTCTTCCTGGGAGAAGGTATATCCTTCATTGATCGCGACAACTTGTGATGGGCTAAGTTGGGACACCCCTGCAGGGTATAATCTTTCGAAAGCCGTGCCTGCGGTTATAGGCAGATAGGAATTTGTTAATGTCCGGTTGTAGATAACTTGACACCAGACCCCTTGCCCAAGGTTTACCTAGACAGAGTATTTATGAAGGACCATCAGTTTCTTGCTGAGATCGCCCTGATCTTGACTTGCCTTACAAGTTAGTTTTTAATGAGGACACTCATGATGTCATCCCCTTGCCTGCACCTGCTTTGTTTGATTATGTTGCCCGGAATGGATACAGAGTTATGCCTGAGGACATTGTCACTTATCGGAACAACCTGGCGGCAGCACATGCGAAGCCCCAGCAGTGGGACCCTATGGTGCCTGCTCCCCGGCACTTCAACATCGGACCTCACGGCTTCTACGACTGGTGATTACCAACCTAGGCCAAAAGCCTAAGCTTGGGGGAGTACGTATTCCAACCGACATTACATTCATGTTCACACATTTCATTCCAGTTGTTGGTATCCACACTTTTTCATTGTATCATCCATGCTTAATTTATTTTTCTTGCTTTCTTCTTGTGTGTTTGAAAAACTTTGAGAAAATCCAAAAAATATGTTTCTTGCTTCTTTTTAATTTTTATTTCTAGTTTAAATTATTGTAGCACTAAAAAGAAAACCCAAAAAGATTTCCTTATTCTTCTTTTACTTGTTGGGAGCTTTCCCGTAAATAGTTTTTCTCATTTTTGCTTTTCCCTTTTTCATTTGCTTGCTTTCGAAAAATCAAAAACTCCAAAAATATTTTAGTGTGTTTCTATGAATTTCTTTTTCTTTTATCGAGTCATACCAAGGAGAAGACCACGATGAAAATGTTGAGTGGCTCTTATTTGCATTATGTTGATCTAACAAAGATCCCATATTACCTTATCTTCTCCTCTTGAATAAAATGTTTGCAGATTCCAGCTTAGTCCACAGCACTCTTGCACTATTATTATTTCAAATCGTTCGGTCGTGCAAGTGAAAGGCAATAATGACGATATTAGATGAACTGGCCATGGCAAAGAGAAACGGGCATGAACTCGACTTGTTTTGTTTTTGAGATATGTTTAACCTAGTATCCATGCTTCAACCTATTATGATCAAACATGTTTGGAATGACAATTAGAGATTATAGTTTCTCATGCCATGCATAAGTAGCTAGGAGTGAATAATGATTTGTCTTGGATATCAGCATTGCGTTAAAATGATTGTGATGTAGTATGATGATATGGTATCCTCCTCTGAATGTTCGAGTGGCTTCACTTGGCACATGTTCATGCATGTAGTTGAATCAAAACCAACATAGCCTCTATGCTATTTATGTTCATGGTGTTCATATCCTACTCATGCTAGTGTCCAATGTTACTTATGCATAATGCATGTTCATGATTGTTGTTTCTCTCTAGCTGGCCGCCTCTCAACCTGTTTGCTAGCCTTCGCCTGTACTAAGTGGGAACTCTGCTTGTACATCCAAAAACCCGAAACCCAAGTTATTCCAGATGAGTCCACCATACCTACCTATATGCGGTATTACCCTGTCGTCCTAAGTAAATTTGCATGTGCCACCTCTAAAAACTTCAAATAAATATCCTTTTTGTGTGCCTGGATCGTTCATGGAGCGATAGGAGGTAGTCGGTATCTTCCATGCTAAGCGGGTTATTCTCAGGTCGAGTGTTTATTCACTCGCCATCGCACGAGAAAAGAGCGGTAATCGGGATGCACAGTCCCAAACTGCAAAAGAGAAGAGCTTACAAATAATCAAACAAAAACTCCCAATGGAGTCATAACCTTTACATTTCCGCTTGGGAACTGCTACTAGCGTGCTTAGCATGGAAGATATTGATAACTGATGGTCGTGAAGTGAAAGAGAAGGGTGCATGTCTCAAAATATCATTTACCTCTGTTTTAAAAAAAACTTGAGCTCTGGCACCTCTGCAAATCACTACTTCCTCTGCGAAGGGACTATCTATTTACTTTTATGCTGTGTCATCACCTTCTCAAATAAGCGCCAGAACCTGAGAGCAATGTTGTCATGCTGATGCATTGTGTATAGCTAATATTGGGTGCATCATGATTGGATCTTTTCTACCATGAATTGCAATGTTTAGTCGCTGCTTGAACTTTGGGGGTGCTCTACATTTTTGCGATCTTAGAAAGGGCTAGTGAGATACCTCTATTGTCATATTATATCATGGTTATTTTGATAACGGGTTGCTGTTTGAGATATCTTATTATTTCTCTCTAGTTGTTTATGTCATTGATATGAGTTAATATAATCTTTGCGAGGTATTGTCGACATGGTTAGTTATAATCCTTGCTGAAAACCTGGGTGTTGTTAAGCTTATTTATGAAACAAGAGCAAAAGAGTTCGTAAAACCTTTTCTTTTTCACTTTCAGTTTATCAACTAAATTGCTTGAGGACAAGAAAAGGTTTAAGCTTGGGCGAGTTGATACGTCTCCAACGTATCTACTTTTCCTAATGCTTTTCCTCTTGTTTTGGACTCTAATTTGCATGATTTGAATGAAACTAACCCCAGACTGACGTTGTTTTCAGCAGAACTTCCATGTTGTTATTTTTGTGCAGAAATAAAAGTTCTCGGAATGGAAACATAACTTTTCTAGGATGTTTTATATCAAATAAGATAATTTATGGAGCCAAGATGTACCTGACGGGGGCACCTGGGTGGGCACAACCCACCAAGGCGCGCCAGCTCCCCCCAGGCATCCCTAGGTGGGTGCTGCCCACCTGGTGGCCCCGCTGACCCTCAAACCGACACTGTAAAATCCCATATTTCCAGAAGAAAAAAATCGACGAGAAAGAATTATCGCGTTTCACGAGACGGAGCCGCCACCAAGCCCTATTCTTCCTTGGGAGGGCAAATCTAGAGTTCGTTTGGGGCTCCAGAGTGGGCGATCTTCGATCTTCATCATCACCAACACATCTCCATCACCAATTCCATGATGCTCCCCACCGGGAGTGAGTAATTCCTTTGAAGGCTCGCTGGTCGGTGAGGAGTTGGATGAGATTCATCATCTAATCGAGTTAGTTTTGTTAGGGTTTGATCCCTAGTATCCACTGTGTTCTGAGATTGATGTTGCTATGACTTTACCATGCTTAATGCTTGTCACTTTGGAACCCGGGTACCATGATTTCAGATCTGAACCATTTCTGTTATCACCTTTATATCCATGTTTTCTAGATCCGATCTTGCAAGTTATAGTCACCTACTACGTGTTATGATCCGGCAATCCCGGAGTGACAATAGTTGGGAGCACTCACGGTGATGATCGTAGTTTGAGGATTTCATGTATTCACCGTGTGCTAATGCTTTGTTCCAGTTCCCTATTAAAAGGGGGCCTTAATATCCCTTAGTTTCCAATAGGCCTCGCTGCCACGGGAGGGTAGGACAAAAGATGCCATGCAAGTTCTTTCCATAAGCACATATGACTATTTATGGAATACATGCCTACATTATATTTATGAACTGGAGCTAGTGTCGTATTGCCCTAGGTTATAACTATCTCATGATGAATATCATCCAACGAGTCACCGATTCAATGCCTACAAATTTATCATATATTGTTCTTGCTAAGTTACTACTATCGCTGTCGGATTAAGGGATCCGCAAACCCTTGAGAGGTTCAAACTCTCGGGTGCGTGCGGAGATCTTAACCTACTCAACCTACCAACTCGTGATAATCCTAAGCCTAGCGCGACAAGCTCAAAGAGACACAATAGTTTATCCTGGTTCGGGCCATCTTGCGGTGTAATACCCTACTCCAGCGTTTTTGGTGGATTGCCTCGGAGGGCTGAAGATGAACTAGTACAATGGATGAACTAGCCTCAGAAGGTGAGGTGTTCTTGAGCTCAAGGGAGCTGGTGTGGTGTGTTGTGGTCTAGTTCGGCCTTTCCTCCTCTCTATCGTGGTGGCTAGTCCTATTTATAGTGGCCTTGGTCCTCTTCCCAAATGTTGGTGGGAAGGGATCCCACAACGGCCGGATTTGAAAGGGGACAAGTAGTACAACTTATCCTGAAAAAAGTAGTCTTCGACTGCGAAAAGCTTCTCGTCGTGACGCTGCGGTGGGCTCGTCGATGACCTCCGTCCTGCCGTCCTGGCGGTCCTGGTCTCGTTGCACCAGGATGGAAACCTTTGGCTGATTCCTCGGGGCTCCGCGCCTGCGGATTGCCTCCTTTGCACCAAAGAGGAAACCTGCGCTCTACGCCTGCCTGGCACCCATCTGGCCTTGGTCGTCATGGCTCACGACAGTTGAGCCTCGTGAGGTAAACCTTGCATAGAACTCTCCGCCCCTCGGGGGCCAGCCTGGAGAGGCCGATTCCTCGGGGGTTTTGGCGTCGTCCGCCTCATGAGGCTTGGCCCCTTGCAAGGGTCTTGAGCTGTTGATGCTGAGGCTGGGCCGTACCAGGCCGTCGATGGAGCCACATGGTGGGCCGCAGGTAGGCAGGGCTGGATACCCCCATATCCAGGATGCCGACAGTAGCCCCCGGGCCAAGGCGCGCTCGGACTTGGCTTCCAGGCGAAGCCAAAGGGCAAGTGCGGAGCGCCGCGGGCCCTAACCGCTTGCGGCCTTGACGACACGTGGCGGTTGATGGGACGTGGACGTCTCCACTTCCCCACATCGCCTTGATATCTTGCAGGACTAGTGGTCGCCCATTGCTAGTGTAGCTTACCCTTCGTAGATTGTCGCGCTCAGGCTCGTTTCCTCCTTCCCAATATTGCCGCCTCGTCCATAGATCCGGCACTAGCGCCTCACCCCTCTTTTGGCGCTCGTCATGGCCCCCAAGCTGGGGAAGAAGAAGGGGAAGTTGCTCGCCCCGGCCGGTCCTCCGCCGGCCCTGGAGACAGCACTTGAGCAGTCGACGGTGATCAATCAGGAGGGGTTGGACAAGGTCCGCCACGCGTGTCAGTGTTCTGGGAACGGGGGTCCCCAGACTTGCCCGCCTGCGGCCTGCGGCGTGGCTCAAGTGGCGGCCTAGTACGACCCATCTTCATCGACGCAAGGCTCAAGACCCTCGGGAGGGGCCAAGTCTCGTGGGGCGGACGACACGAGGCTTCCTCAGGAGCGGCCTTGCCAGGCAGGCTCGTGAGGAGGCGGAGAGATCAAGGCAGGGGTACCTCGCGAGGTGCCCGTGACGCAAGACGTGACGATCGAGACCAAGCAGGCGCCAGGCGGGCGCCGGCCTGCGTAGTGTCCTTGTTTCCTCTTTGGTGCAAAGGGGGCAAGCGCAGGCGTGGAGTACCGAGGCATCAGGCAAAGGTTGCCATTTCAGTGCAACGAGACCAAGACCAGCAGAGCGGCAGGATGGAGGTCACCGTGGAGCCCAAGACGGCGTCATCGCCAGTACCTTTGGCAGCCGAAGACCAACTTTAGTCAGGATAACTTGTACTAGATGTTCCCCTTCAAAATGGCCGTTGTTGGCGCCCTTCCCGCTCAATATTTGGGAAGAGGACCAGGGCCTCTATAAATAGGGCTAGCCACCACAGAGGAGGGCATCTCATATCGAGTCCTGATCAGATAGAGAGGCGATCGAACTCACCCTAGTAGTTCATCGCACTAGCTCAAGAACACCTCTCGTGAGGCTGTTCATCCCTTGTACAGTTCACCATCAGCCCCTGAGGCAATCCACCACACCACACACTGGAGTAGGGTATTACACCACAACGGTGGCCCGAACCAGTATAAATCTTGTGTCCCTCGTGTTGTTCATTGTTTTTAGCTTAGATTCTCGTGAGGCGATCGGACATGGATTGGTAGGGGGAAGATCTTCACGCGCACCCCAGAGTTCGAACCTTAAGGGTCTGCCGGAACCCAACATCCTACATTTGGCGCGCCAGGTAGGGGTACGCCGGAATCTTTCTTCTGCTGTTTCGCGTTTGATCTTCCGTCGTGTCCATCGCTGACGCTTGTCGGGCTCGCGCCGAGCGTCGGGCTGCTTTCGCCGCCCGTGTCTCCCAGACGGCTCCCGTCGGTGGATGTCCCCGTCATTCCCCGTGGCCTTCAGCCAACGCCGCCACCGACCCAACGGGGAACGAGCAGCAAGCCTCGTTGCTGCATACTTCGGTGCAGCGGGAAGGCCGCACCGCCACCCCGTTGCTGACTCCAGCTGGTTCGTCGTCCCACGCCCGTCGTGCCCCCACGGACGCGCACGCCGCGTTGCTCCTGGCGCGTGAGCTCCTGCACTACCATCCCGTCGACGACCTCTACGAGGAGTGGCTCATTCGCATCACCGAGCTCGTCAGTGCTGCAGGGGGCTCCCCTGGGCCATCCCTCCCGCTGCCTCACCCCCCGTCCTGCGCGGGTGGTGCATCCCAAGAGGTGCCTCCGCCACCTCCTCCCCAAGAAGGCGCCCTGGCTCCAAGGCGCACGGCCCCAGGACGAGATCCACCGTGTCCGGCGCCCGCGCGACAAGAAAGGAGCTGCCAAGAGATCCCTCGTCCCCAAGAAGGTGCACGCATGCTCCCGGTACCGGTGCGCCATGACCGCATCCCTGCGCCACCATGTCAAGACCCCGCACTGCTCCAGGCAGCGGTGCGCGGGAATCCCTAGGAGCAAGCCCCGCACCAGCAGAGAGCTCCGGTGGCCACCGCAGGCTGCCGCGCCTTCACCACCGAGCTACGCAGTGTCGCCTGGCCGGGCAAGTTCAAACCTGACTTACCCCCTCCCTATGACGGCACTGCCGACCCCACGGAGTTCCTACAGCTCTACGAGCTAGGCATCGAAGCCGCCAACGGGGACAAAAAGGTCATGGCGAACTAGTTTCCCATGGCACTCAAGGACGGTGCCCGCACCTGGCTCCTGAACCTGCCTCCTGGCACGATCTCCTCCTGGGACGAGATGCGCACTCGCTTCATCGCCAACTTTCAGGGCACTCACGACCGCCCACCGGCCGTGGTGACCTGCGCCGCATCAAGCAGCAACCCGGAGAGACCTTGCAGAAGTACATCCAGCGCTTCAACAACGCTCGCCTCAAGATTCCCAAGGTGACCGAGGAGGCCATCATCTCGGCGTTCTCTGATGGCGTCCGCGACGTCAATATGAAGGAGGAGCCAGCGATCCACGAAGATCTGTGTACATCTCTAGAGTTGTTCAACCTGGCGACCAAGTGCGCAAGGGCTGAGGAGGGACGCCTTTCCCTTCTCGAGCTCCCGCCAGCAGACCCAGAAGAGAAGAAAGCCAAGGCCAAGAATGTGAAGCGCAAGGGAACAGTTGTGCTTGCAGCAGAGCCGGACATGAAGCGCGGCAGGGACCAGCCGGAGTCGTCCAAGGGCAGCCGGTACTGTGTGTACCATGATCTCCATACCCACAACACAAACGAATGCCAAGAGGTCAGAGCTGTGCGAGAAGGCCGTGTCGGTCGATGTCCCGAGCGCAATGATCGGGGCTATGGCCGAGGCGGAGCAAGAGGTGCAGGACGATGGGACGACCGCGGCCCTCGCCAAGGGTGGCGTGACCGGCCTCGCGAGTATCACTGCCAGCCTCGCGAGGGTGCTTGGAGGGATCAGCCTCATGAGGATCGCCCGCAAGGCAACACAGGACTTCCTCCTCTGCCACCACCACCAAGAAGGAATGACGACCATCATCAGGACGAGGGGGCTGGGGGCTTCCAGGAGTCGCGTGCAATCGCTTGCATCTTGGGCGGTGCCCAGGCCCCAGCCTCTCAGCGCATCTTCAAGCAGTTTGCTCGTGAGGTGAATGCAGTCCTCCCCAAGCTTGAGGCCACGCGCCCTATCAGGTGGTCTGCGTGCGCCATCACGTTCAGCTCAGCGGATCAGTTCAAATGCACGGCAACAGCCGGTGTCCTTCCGATTCTCTGTTCCCCAGTCATCATCAACGTGCAAGTCACCAGGATCCTCATCGACAGCGGGGCAGGGCTCAACGTCCTGTCCGTCGAGACGTTCAACAACCTCCAAGTGCCATATGACCAGTTTCAACCAACCAAGCCTTTCTCAGGAGTCACTGATGGTTCCACTGTCCCGATAGGGCAGGTCCGCCTCCCTGTCACCTTTGGGTAGCGCAACAACTACCGTACTGAGCTCATTGACTTCGATGTCGCCCACATCCTCCTGCCATACAATGCCATCCTCGGGTATCCCGCCCTGGCCAAGTTTATGGCAGTGACTCACCATGGCTACAACGTCCTCAAGATGCCAGGAAGTGGCGGAGTCATCACGGTCCCCTGTGAAGAGAAGGATGCGGTTTGCTCTCTCGAGCGCACCTTCCATGCCACGTCAATCGAGGACCCAGACAGCAAGAGTAGAAACCTTCCTAAAGCAGCTCCCAAGAAGAAGAAGACATCACCTGGCTCAAGGCCTCAGGAGGCAGGCACCTCCGGAGGCGCCGCATCAGGACACGTGCCCGTCCAAGGGGCGCCACCCTCCGTCGCATAGGGAGGCGCGCCCGGCGCCCTCCTGGGGCAGGGCTTAGGGGCTCTCTCCTCGGGAGCCACTGAATTTGCCAAGATCACGAGGGAGGCACTCGGGCACCACTTGGAGGCGTGCTTCGCGGCACGTTTCCCTCAGGAAAGCACGAGGCAAGGAGGGCCCAACCCTCAGGAGTTCATCACCAAGGTCGCTCAGGAGTTGCAGGAATCGAGAGTCATGCGCGACAACCGTCGCCTGCCCAGCATAGCTCCCCATCCAGGCGAGGATGGCGGGCTGCGCGTCTGCATTGACAACCCAGGGCTCAATCGAGTCGCGTCTCAGGAGTGCTTCTGGCCTTCACACATAGGGCGTTGCGAGGGCCCACCCCACAGCTACGTTCGCATGCCCTTCGGCCTGCCGAACGCGGATGCTGCCCACCAGCCCGTGATGAGAAGCATTCTGGAAGCTCAAGTGGCCAAGCATCGCGCGCTCCTGGAGGAAATGGAGATGGACACCGCCGAGCCGCCCGGACTTCCTGAGCCTCCTGAGGCTCGGAGCCCCGAGGGCTTGTGAGGATTGGCTTCTTCACCATGCACCGTCAGCTACTCCGACAATCGCTCTACAATGGTTTTAGGTGAGTTCTCTCAAGTTTCGTTTCAGCTGGGAGAGCCCTTAGGGCTGCATCATTCCCAGGTCGTGGGGGTCTTTCCCCGCGGCATGTATCTGTTTTGCTTATGTCTTCAGTTTACCTTGTTGGGGGCGCCCCTCGGGCTGCATCATCCCCAAGCCGCTCGGGCCTAACCCAGTGGCGTGTGCCTTTCTCTGCATATATCTAAGTTTATTTGCTTATTCATGCTTAACCTGATTAAGATAATCGCCTGCTCGATTGACACCTACCTTTGGAGCCGCTCACTTTGGCACGGTGCATGCGCATGGGTCCGTCCCTGCAACGTCGACAAATTTGAGTGGTCGAGCTCTGGCCGCGGCAGCCCCGCATAGCGCTACCTCACCAAGCCCTCAGTGCCTCAATCACTCCCTCGGAGCAACCAATGGCTGGCTGGCAGCCGTAATTGCAGTCCTTGTTTTCCTCGTGCCGGCGTACAGGATCCGCCTAAGGAATAGCATGGGGGACTTCGTGAGCTCTCTCTCTCCCTCTCTCTCGTGCGATCCGCTCCCGTGTTAAAAGGGGGGCGCCTGAGCATCGCGACTCAGGGGCTCTTACTGGCTCTCCAGCCCTCACCCCCTGGTCTTGACCCACGGCATCACGACCTGTCATACCAGTGGAGGCTGAGCTCGCTCGAGGGCCGGGACTTGAGGACATAGAGCACGAAGGAAAGTGCGGGGAAGAGGGGAGAAGCTCACGAGGACCCAACCCAGCGACACCCGAGCTGCCAGCGCGCAGGCCTGGCACCTCGCCGAAGGACTACTCCAAGATCATCAGATAAGTCACGCCCCTGGAAAAGCTAAATCAACGTGACGCTAAACCCTCGCCTAGTGCGGCTCTGTCATGGCGACGTCGCCTTCCTTTCTTGCCCAGCGGAGGCTGCTTGAGCGCTAAAGGGGACCTGTCAAGCATCGCGCCTCGGGGGCTCTTACTGGACCTTGGGCCGCTCACCTCCTGGCCTTGACCACGGCATCGCGACCTGGCATACCAGCGACGGCTGAAGCCTGCCTGGGGCCGGGACTTGTCAGCGTAGAGCACCAAGCCCTCTTGAGGATAGAAAGGGTGAGCCGAGCCGAGACAGGACAAGCATCTCGCATCGCTTCATAATAAGGATAATATTCACAGAAGACATTGTAGACGCCTTACATACTCCCACGGGGTGTTTTTCTTCGGTTCCTCGCAGGGAACAAAAGGTGCCAATCCTAAGGAACGCTAATTACGCGCGCCCCCATAGGAGATGCCATCATCAACAGTGGGCCGGCCAGCACCGGCGCCAACCCCATCAGGATCAACTGTGTCGGCGGCCAGATGCGGCTACCCTGCCCCGAGCGCGACGTGAGCTTGGGGGCTCGTAGCAGTCGCCGCTCGTCTCCGAAGTCACGTGAAGCTTGGGGGAGTCGCTGGATTCTCCGGCTCCTCCGCTGCTACCAGAGGAGCTGCTGGGGAAGCGGTTGCCAGGCCTAGTCCTCGCCACTTCAATGCCCCGGCCGCCTTCCTTGGGGCAGCACTCCAGTCGGCATCCTTCCGCATCGAAGACCTTGAAGAACATCAAGGAGCCGCCATCGTATTCAAGATGAATTACGAGGGCACCCCCTGTCCAGCAGACCCGGGCGATCTCGCCCCAGCCCCGGGTCATGTAGACCTTGCCCGGAGCGACAACCTCGACCTCCGCTCCGGTCGCGAGGGTGCTGCAGCCAGAGCTCCAGAGGCCCCCTCGGCGGCATCTCAAAGGCGAAGGAGGGAGGAAGGCGGATTCAAGACCGTGGAGGCATGGTGGCATGAAGCACAAGCTCGCGAGAAGAGCCCTCGGCATGGACCCCGGGGGCGATGACTCGCACCGCCGTGACTCGACGGTGTCGCCGGTGGCACCGGCAGTGCCGCTCGACATCTTCTTCTCTAGGGCCCTCGGCCCGGGCATACAAGAGCAGCGGAAACTCAGGCGGCGGTCGTTCGTACCAGGGCCTCGACGTCTCCTACCATGCGACCACGTCGCAGCGGCCGGGGACCGGCCGCTTCTTCGGCGAAAGCGGGTCGGGACCCTCTCGGGGGGGCCCTCCCCTTCTCTTCCGCTAAAAACCGGCGGATCAGCGCGCATTGGCGTGAAGTGAAGCAAGGGCGAGGAAGAAAGAGAGAAGTAGGAAGAGATGGACTGTGGGGGCTCTCGCCTGTCCGTACTTATAGTCCGGAGGAGGCCAACCGTCGGCCTCCATGATCACAAGTAATCATGACTCGTTTCTGCATGCAGGGACTTGTCAAGTCGAGCAGTTGCCGAGGCAGCGTGGGGAAGCGGAGGCGCCCACGTCCAATCAACCGCCACGCGGCGCCAAGGCCGCATGCTGATGGGGCCCGTGGCGCTCTGCACTTGCCCCTTTGCTTCCCCTCTAAGCCAAGTCCAAGCGCACCTTGGGCCCGGGGGCTACTGTCAGCATCCTGGGAACGGGGGTCCCCAGACTTGCCTGCCTGGGGCCTGCGGCGTGGCTCGAGTGGTGGCCCAGTATGGCCCATCTTCATCGACGCAAGGCTCAAACCCTCACGAGTGGCCAAGCCTCGCGGGGTGGACGACACGAGGCTTCCTCAGGAGCGGCCTTGCCAGGCAGGCTCGCGAGGAGGCGGAGAGATCAAGGCAGGGATACCCTCGCGGGGTGCCTGTGACGCAAGCCGTGACGATCGAGACCAGGCGGGCGCCAGGCGGGCGCCGGCCTGCGCAGTGTCCTTGTTTCCTCTTTGGTGCAAAGGGGGCAAACGCAGGCCTGGAGTATCGAGGCATCAGGCAAAGTTTGCCATTTTAGTGCAACGAGACCAAGACCAGCAGAGTGGCAGGATGGAGGTCACCGTGGAGCCTAAGACGGCGTCATCGCCAGTACCTTTGGCAGCCGAAGACCAACTTTAGTCAGGATAACTTGTACTAGATGTTCCTCTTCAAAATGGCCCTTGTTGGTGCCCTTCCCGCTCAATATTTGGGAAGAGGAGAAGGGCCTCTATAAATAGGGCTAGCCACCATAGAAGAGGGCATCTCATATCGAGTCCTGATCAGATAGAGAGGCGATCGAACTCACCCAAGTAGTTCATCGCACCAGCTCAAGAACACCTCTCGCGAGGCTGTTCATCCCTTGTACTGTTCACCATCAGCCCCTGAGGCAATCCACCACACCACACACTAGAGTAGGGTATTACACCACAACGGTGGCCTGAACCAGTATAAATCTTGTGTCCCTCGTGTTGTTCATCGTTTTAGCTTAGATTCTCGTGAGGCAATCAGACGTGGATTGGTAGGGGGAAGATCTTCGCGCGCACCCCAGAGTTCGAACCTTAATGGTCTACCGGAACCCAACATCCGACAATGCACTCATCGCCTATTCCAATGAGTGGAAGGCGACGACCGTTTGCCCTGCATCTTGGCGAGTGAGAGAGATGAGCGCCACCAAGATCCCCATCTATCTGCATGCTCTTCTTGCGGGGCTGATTCCTCCCTTCTCCCCTTTCCTCAATGTTGTTGTATCACATTACCAGATCCACCTGCTACATTTGGACCCCCGCTCTGTTATCCTTCTTTCCGTCTCTGCCTTCCTTTGCGAGGCCATGGTTGGCATTACTCCTTCCGTGGCCTTATTTCCCATTTCTTCTTGCTTCGGTTGGTCGACGCTCGCCAATGCTCTGGGTGCGCGATCTTTGAAGCTTTGGCCGCAACCGCCGGTTCGGGAATCGACTTCGAGCTCTCGCCTGCTGCACAGGGATTTCAGAAGTAGTGGTTTCCCATGGACGCCCACGCGTTCAGCCCCCTGCTCTTGACTCCTGGGGCACCGGCCTCGCCTAGCTCCGGTTGGTGCCATGAGAGGCTCTCCGACCGGCGTCTTGCTTTCGTTCGGAAGAGATTGGCGAGGCTTCAGGAGCTGGAAGTGACAACTCCAATGGTGGTGAAGGAATTCGTCAGGCAGCGCATCGCTCCCCTTCAGCGCCATTCCCGCCCAATATGGGACTTCATAGGCGTCGAAGATCCGATGAGGCTGCAGAGGCCATCACTGGCTGCTAGGACCTTGAGCATGGTGCTCAAACTCCTGACGGGCGAGCCCGAGCCTGCTGACCTTCTAGAGGGTGGCTGCCTTCTCTATCTATGCTCGAAGAAGGCGACCTTCACTAGGTAGATGCCTCTGTTCAATGAGTGGGGGTTGCTTCCAGAGGGCCTTGAGGGGCCCCGTGAGAATGCCGTCTTCGTGGATCCTCTCCTGATCGATCCTGCCACGTGTGCCCCGAGTGTGGAAGTAGGGGGGCGGGCCTCCAGCAGCTGTCGAGGGCTCCTCTAAAGGCCTAGCACCGATAGTGGCCCAGGAGGCCGAGACTCCTGAGGCCCTGGAAGGGGTTGCCGCAGAGTCAACGTGAACCCAAGCTCTGGAGGTAGAGGCCTCTGATGCCCAGGGTGTTGGCTCCAGAGTGGCTGCTGACGGCGAGGAGCCCACCAATGGCTTCGGAGTCGTAACCCAGAAGATCTCGTCGGGCGCACCTTCTCTCGGGGTCCCTGCCCCGGCTGCCCTGCCGAGCGCTCCTCCTCCCGAGGATTACCCGTCGGGGTCTGGTCGGCCCCGCCTTTGCCTTGAGTCATTCCTGAAGAGGAAGAGGTCCCCGTGTCGCAGCGATGGCACCCGTCGGCTGTTGAAGCCGAGGAGATACGTAGCTGCCGATGAGTAAGTATCTTTTCTCTTAATCCCTTGTGCGCTGCGTTTTCTCACGATTGGGGTCTGGTAGGGCTCCCACGAAGGCGAAACCTCGGGAAGCAGGCATCCCCAAGGATTCCAGCTTGACACCCACTTATAGCCCCCGGTGCCCTGATTCTGGGGCCGACGAAGATCTTGGCGACGAGCTTGCGCTCGCTTGTGGGCGCAGTGCCGTGCGCTTCGGGCTCTTTGGTGAAGCAATGCATGCGATGATCCATCTTGGCGGGGAGCTCGCCAACGTCAAGACCAGGCTCGAGGCAGAAAACTGCCACCTGGAGCATGAGTGGGAGCGGCTGAAGGTTGCCATTAACCTTGGGAAACTTTAGCGTGACGAAGCCGGAGCGCGCGTAGCGGCCTTGCTCGCGACTTCTCGCAAAGCTTGCGCCCGCGCCATGGAAGAGGCCGAGGCAGCCAACCGCCGTCATGAGGTGGCCGAGGAGCGGGAGCGAGATCTTTTGTCTTCAAATGCGGCTCTTGAGCGCGAAGTCGAGGAGCATCGCGCCCTTCTGGCCTCCTTAGCAGGCGAGGCGGCCCTTGCCGAGGCGGAGCTCCTGAGGCGCCATGAAGATTTGATGTTGGAGACCGTGGAGCACAGCATGGCATTGGAGAGGCTGGAGGTGAGCGTGCAGCAAGCTGCTCCGGCTGAGGACGCAATCGCCACCCGGGAAGCTCAGGTTCAGCTGGAGGTGGAGGAGAGGGTGGAGAAGGCGCGTGCTAAGTTGGCTAAGAGGCATCGCCTGGATCTGGAGCTGCTCGACGCCGAGCTTGAGGGTCGGACCTCTGCCCTGAATGCTAAGCTGCAGTTTGTGGAGCAGCATGAGAGCGCTGCCCAAGGAGCCCTGACTTCCTCCAAATCTGCCATGAATTCTGCACGTGCCGAGATATCCTCTCTCCGGAAGCAAGTCGAGGACACTGCCTCCCTCCTGAAGAAGGCCTCGAGTGAAAAGAGCCGCCGCCTGACATTGGAACGCGAGCACGGCTCCATGCTCCAAGGCCTGCGCGTCAGAGCCAACAACGCCTTGGGTGCTATTTGTGACGAGAGTGCTCCTCACCCGCACGAGAGCGACTATGCCAGCCATCTCAACTTCTTCACTGATATCGTGACCTTCCTGGAAGATCAGGCCGCGAAGGCTCGCGAGCTTGTTGAGGAGAGGAGCCGGGGCCTCCTTGGGCGTGCACTCTCGCGCATCTTCAGCAACCTCCTGAACCTCGATTCCTACTTTGATTTCAGCATCGTGCTAGCCCCCATGCCTACGGCTACCCAAGACAAGACTGCCAAGTGGGTGGATGGCCATGTGGATGCCTTGGTGAAGGAGCTGACTCCTGAGGATGACACAGCTGTGCTCACGGCCGAAGAAGCTGGCGCGGGTGGCGATGACAAGGAGGATGGCAGCCACGACGCAAGCAGCGCAGATGGGAGCGATGAAGAAGGGGCATCCAGCTAGGCCCGTGTTTCTTTTGCTTTGACCTGTATGACGAAAACTTGAACACATTCTTGTGAGAGCATTTTGAAAAGGGGATGCTCCTTATGATGTGTGAGATTGCAAAATGCTTTTGAAGTAGCGCCCGGAGCGGGGCCCCGCAGGGCTGCGGGCCACCGAGCGAGGTAGTTGTTTATGACTTATCTTTGATTTCGTGGGTCTCGAGTGAGGCCTAGTGTCGCGGTGGTGTTCCTTCTCCTAAGGCAAGCCTGCTGTGAGCTCGCGAGGTTCTATGCCTACTGAGGGGCCTGCTGGCCTGCCGTAGAGTGCCTCGTGAGGAGCCAACTACCGGAGAGTGGCGAGGTGGGCGCGCGGGGTGGCCGCACCCTTGAGCCCCCCCAGGGGGGAGATCGGCACCAGCGCGTGCACCGTACCCAGCCCCCGCTCGCGAAGCGCTTGAGGGTAGGGCAACAGTCACGAGCTCTAGAAAGAACGCAAGAACTGAAGGCAAGAGAGCGACACGAAACGAGGAAACTCCCCCCATTTTTATAAACGCATGAAAATCAAACTGCTTCAAGAAGTCGACGAGCAAGTACAAAAAGAAGGCAAAAAGCAAATGGCCGCGTCCGGCATCTAGCTAGTCTTCAAGTCTTCTCATGAGAGCGGAGCTAAGTGCTTCCACTAGCTGGGCATAGTCATTGGGGACAGTGTCGACGGCCAGCGCGGAGCATGGTGCTTCCACTAGGACGTGGGCGGGAGCCCCCGTGAGGCCCCAGGGCGGCGCTCACAAGACTCTGGGGGTGTGTACAGGCCCACTCATTATTACGTGAGAGTGTCACGAGCGGAGACCTTCATAGGCCGGGGCCTTGCTTCATGTCGCCTGACGAGGACCCCGTCATGTGCCACCCCTAACCACCGTTGGGGAGACCGGAAACCAGTACAAGACCAAGGGGCCAGGGGACGCTGGCGGCGTCCTCGGCGACCGTAGGCCCCCCACCAGGAAGAAGGGCTCGCCGGCGCCTTCTCCGGCGGGGAACCTACCTCCAGCCAGGGCCCTGCTCCGTGCAGCACGAGGAGGGGCCTGCCGAGCTTCCCCCCCGCTGCTCCCAACGTCCTTCGCGCTCCTGCGGGGGATCCGTCGTCCTAAGAATCCTGGTGGCAGCTGCACCCTGGTTCACCCGCGATCCATGGTCAGCATAAGCATGCTCCTGCGGCGTTAGTTGTACCCAGAGGCTGTCGCCGTTGGAGATGTCGGCAGGGCTTGGTGGCGGCTCGAAGGAGAGCTCGGCCTCATGTATATCCAGCGCCCATCCTGGCGTGGGGGATCGGATGGGCCCCACTCCCCGCATGTGCCTTGGATCCATCGCGACGGGGACGTAGGCTTCTGGGCTGTCTGCACCAGAAGCGCCGCCCGGATGCCTCACGTTCCCGCCTTCTTCAGTCGCCCGCTAGCCCTATTGGCTAGGGGCCAATACTCTAGCGCGGCCCCTGGTGATGTCGCCTGGAGCAGCCTCGTGCCTAGGTGGCACGTTCGGTGGGGTGCGGGCTCCTCCGCGGGGCTGGTCGGTGGCGAGAGGCTCTGCAGGGGCCTTGGGAGGGCGCGCGCGGTTCTGTCGGGGATGAGCATGTGCCCCCACCACCGCCTGCGATGTGGGCAAGGTGCAGAACGGCGCTGCCCCCTGCATGCCGCATCCAGCAGCCCGGCGACCCGTTCCAGCAGGGCGTCGCGGCCACTTTCCAGCAGCCTGCATCGTAAGAGCTCTCAGGCCACGACGACCGCTACCTGCATGTTTGCTTGTTCCCTACACGTGTGTGGAGTGGTTGCTGCAGCGTAGTTCGTAGATCGCGCGGCGGCGCGGCGCCAGTGGAGAAGGTTGCGCCGTGCGCCCCCCACGGCCGGTCGCCCCGGTGGAGCTCGGGCTGCGAGTAGAGCGGAGTGGAGGTCTTCCTTGTCGGCGGGCGCTGCCGAGGAGGCCTGGACGACCCAGTGCTCGACGTGCGCCCTCGGGGCATCGACCATGGCGTCGGTGGAGCAGCGGAGGACTATTTGACGGAATAGAAGATGCGATGCACCCCTGCCTGGTGCGCCAAATGTTGGGTTAAGGGATCCGCAAACCATTGAGAGGTTCGAACTCTGGGGTAGCCTGCCAACTCACGATTGTCCTAAGCCTAGTGCGACAAGCTCAAAGAGACAAAGAGACACAGCAGTTTATCCTGGTTCAGGCCACCTTGCGGTGTAATACCCTACTCTAGCGTTTTTGGTGGATTGCCTCGGAGGGCTAAAGATGAACTAGTCCAATGGATGAACTAGCCTCAGGAGGTGGGGTGTTCTTGAGCTCAAGGGAGCTGGTGTGTTGTGTTGTGGGCTAGTTCGACCTCTCCTCCTCTCTGTCGTGGTGGCTAGTCCTATTTATAGTGGCCTTGGTCCTCTTCCCAAATGTTGGCGGGAAGGGATCCCATAACGGCCGGATTTGAAAGGGGACAAGTAGTACATCTTATCCTGACAAAAGTAATCTTCGCCTGCGAAAAGCTTCTGGTCGTGACGCTGCGGTGGGATCGTCGATGACCTCCGTCCTGCCGTCCTTGCAGTCCTGGTCTCGTTGCACCAGGATGGAAACCTTTGGCTTATTCCTCAGGGCTCCACGCTTTTGGCTTGCCTCCTTTGCACCGAAGAGGAAACCTGCACTCTGCGCCCGCCTGGTGCCTGCCTGGCGCCCGCCTGGCCTTGGTCGTCATGGCTCACGCCAGCTAAGCCTCGTGAGTTAAACCTTGCATAGAACTCTCCGCCCCTCGGGAGCCAGCCTGGAGAGGCCGATCCCTCGAGGGTCTTGGCGTCGTCCGCCTCGTGACGGTATTGAGCTGTTGAGGCTGAGGCTGGGCCGTACCAGGCCGTCGATGGAGCCACATGGTGGGCTGCAGGCAGGCAGGGCTGGATACCCCCATATCCAAGACGCCGACAGTCTCTACTACTATCATTACTGCTACAATATCACTGTTACTGTTACTGTTACCTACTGCTATCATCAAAACTATCATACTACTTTGCCACTAATCACTTTGTTGCAGATAGTTAATCTCCAAGTGTGGTTGAATTGACTACTCAGCTGCTAATACCTTCAAATATTCTTTGGCTCCCCTTGTGTCGAATCTATAAATTTGGGTTGAATACTCTACCCTCGAAAACTGTTGCGATCCCCTATACTTGTGGGTTATCAGACGCACCTCCACCGCCCGACCAAAAGCGTGTCGTATCTCTCGCAGCCCCCCAGCCTCACTACCTAAGCCCAACATCAATGCCGCACCACCGTCATCAGGTAAATGTTAGGATCCACCCGTCCATTACGTTTACAGCGTTGCTTACTGCTGGTCTTTTGTCTTTAGCTTATCGACCACACATGACGACTTGGTGGAGGTAATTCCCCCTTCGGTCACTAGAGCATCCACAAGGAATGCAGCGGAGATTCCGACAGCCCCTGATCCTAAGAAGGCTCAAGTTCCGCAGGGGCACGCTAGCATGCGTGTTGGGGGGTCGGGTCTGAGCATTTCCTTTCACTCGGACTGACTCAAAAGGTCTTGGACCGCCAAGGATGAGTATGTAGCCCGTGCCTTAATAGCATAAATTGTGCAGCCTCCAGGCTACTTTAAACTCGTTGTTTTGCCATATATGTGGTACTTCCCGCCCAGTCGCCCATCAAAGAGAGTGAAGCATATGACGATGAAGTGGATGGCCGGTGAGGATCTGGAAGGGACCGGGCACGATGACCGAGAGGCGAGCCATCAGGCCGAGGACACGGAGGTGCCCCAGCAGGCCGTCCATGATGCTTGGGCCGAGGCGGATCCCCTGTAGCAAACGAACCCCCGCAAGGAGATGGCCTCAGGGAAGTTGCATCCCCTGACGGTACTATCGGAGAGGGAGAGGATGCCACCCGAGCTGCCCCGGAGGCCACAGAGGGTGTTGTCGAAGGCACCCTGACCCTGAAGGCCCGCATTATTAGGCTATGAGAAGCCCCAGGATCCCACAGGGTGACGCCCCAGAAAGCGTCATTGGACCGAGCGCCCAAACCCCGGAGGCCCCCGTTATTGGGTTTACGGGGGGTCCTGAGGTTCCGCCAGGTGCTGCCCAGGAAAACACTGCTGGCCCAGCAACCTAGGCCCTAGAAGCCCCCGTTATTGGTTTTACGAGGGTCCCAGGGCTTCATCTAGCAACGCTTCTGGCAGTGATGCCTTCATCCTTCTGGCCCTGGCGAGAGTCCGGCCGGTAGGTGTCCCCAGTCTAGCAGTGCACTGGTCCATTGGACAAAGCCGCGCACGATAGGGAAGATGCGACCACCTCGTGGTGGAGGATATCATTAGGGACCCCCCTCCCATCGAGGGCTCCAACTGGGCCCAGGGACCGGCGCTTCGCCCAGCAGGCGTTGCCAGCGCCGGTATGTCCACCAGCTAGTTTCTCCATTCGATGTGTCAGGCGGTCGACCTTGCAAACGAGAAGGTGGCTCTGGCCTGGAGCATGCCAAATTTTCCTAGCCCAATCCTTCCGTGC
Organism: Triticum aestivum; assembly: GCF_018294505.1. Lineage (NCBI taxonomy): Eukaryota > Viridiplantae > Streptophyta > Magnoliopsida > Poales > Poaceae > Triticum > Triticum aestivum. The sequence goes on along the minus strand of NC_057795.1, from coordinate 265,819,508 downwards.
TGAGCAGGATAACGGGAGACCCGGGAACAAGTGTCCCAAGCCTTGGCGGAAGCCAAAGAGATCCTGGGTCGGTGCCTTGTCAACATGCCCTCACGGAAGGGCCCCGTGAAGAGCCTCCCGGAGGCAGTTTGTACTTGTCCCTTGTAGTGTCTCCTGACAACCCAGGCCATAGCCCGACAGTTTCAATAGGGTCTTCGTACGCATCCCTAGTATATAGAGAAATATATTTGCCTTCATTGTCAAGGCCCTTCTTACTGGGTTAGTAATACCCCACTTTTACTGACACCGACACGCGCCCATATGGAATGGTGTCTTTCGTGTTGTCTTCGTACAAACGCTTCTTGTTGACTTCTCCCTCCTCTGTTTTCCTTTCATTCCATTTCCACACGTGATTTCTTCCCATTTTAGCCCATTTCATGTGCAAACACGTCAAAGAGATGATTTTTGGAATCATTTCCATTCATTAGTCATTAGTGCCAATATCTAAGCGAATATCTCTTTTTAAATGAAATATCTCGGTTTAAACAATGGTGACATGAGTGTAAAAATATCACTCATCAACTCCCCTAAGCTTAAACTTGATCTTCCTCGAGCAACATAGAGACAAATCCGAATCATAAGGAACTCAGTTGTTGAAACCGAAATAACGAAAAGGTTTACGATCGGTACGCGTAGATAACCCTCCGCTTCTTGACCTGAAAACTTAGCATAGCTATAGCGGCGGCATGGTTATAGTGCAAGTGTTAGTGAAGCAAAGATAATCAACACAAAGTTCTTGATCTACTAGATAAATTAACTTTGCAACACTCTACAGTACTAGGGAAACCCTATTAGTAGTGCTGGAAATAGTGCTAGTAGTAGCGCGGGTGGCCACGCTACTACTACGGTGCTACAGCTGATCCATAGCAGTAGTGTGGGTTATCTAACGCTACTGCTAACCACACATAGCACTAGCATGCCCTCCAAACAATGCTACTGCTAACCATAAGTAGCAGTAGCGTTTCTTAAAAATAGCGCTACTGCTATATTTTCTTGTATTGTTTCTGCAGCTAATTGGTATTGTATTTGTACAAGTTTTATACAGTAGTTTCATCATATGATTTTATGACCATGGTGAGTTATTATATCAGTGGATGAAAGAGACATGTATTAGATTCAAGTGTAGGAAACAAGGTGCAGATCAAAAGTACTACTAATCCAAACTTGATCACTTTAGTTTGCATTGGTAGTACTTTCGATCTGCACCATGTTGCCTCCACTTTAATCTAATCCATGTTTATTTCACCCACTTATATATATATATATATATATATATATATAAAATAACTCATCATGCTCATATAACGACTTAGCATCATCATCATAATAATAACTCGTCATCGTTATCATAATAACAAGTCATACTCATCATCATCATAGTCATCTAACAACTTCTACTCCTTAGCATAATAACAAATCATACTCATCATCATCATAGTCATCTACCAACTTCTCTACTTGTTATCATAATAACAAGTCATACTCGTCATCATAGTCATCTAACAACTTCTCTACTCGTTATCATAATAACAAGTCATACTCATCATCATCATAGTCATAACCAGCCCTAGTTAATTGTTCTTAGCACATGATCATGAGTATTAGCTAGGACCTGCTACCCCTCTCTAAGGTAAAATAACATAAAACAACATAGCCCCTGAATATCCATTATGGATAATGGAGATTATCATGTCTCCAATTCGTGGGCTTTGCACAATGTTGCTTCCAAGTAGCTCCCTACGATCATTCATAACTTTTTTCCATTCTTTGATTGTGAGGTCTTCATCTGTTCGAGAAATCTTGTATGAACAGTGGTGACCCGTAGGCGGACTTGGCCGTAAGCTAACAACACATGTGACCTTTCATATGCATCAGATGAGGCACACAATCCTTCAGGATTTTCTGTTGAAGAGCATAATAGTAACGTAGTTAGCAATGTAGTTTAGCTTTAGAAGAATGTATGCAAAAGATGCACTAGTGTCATAATAATAAAAAATCTTACCATGCCATTTCCGTGGATGTTGTCATAGTTCAACACGTGGACTAGTGGCACGTATTGACCATAATGTGGACGAGTTTCATATTTCTTATTGAAAGTCTCAACATCAATAATAAAGGAGACAAGATGATCTTTCTCCTTGTAAGTTAGTTCAGAGCCATCGGTGTAGTAGGTTTTGTCTACTACTTTCCGAACATTTTTTGAAGAATGGAAATAAGCTGTCAATGGAAATATATAAGATGTCAACTATTTATCTAAAAACAATATGAATTACTTAATTAATATGTTTGAGAAACTCACACAGAGGTAGAAGTGGAAGCGTATGACCATCGACCCAAATGTCGATATTAGCTTCTTCAATATTATCTTCATCGATGTCATCTTCAGGATCACCCAGATCGAAGGTGGCATGTATACCCTCCTTAAAACCGTACACCTTGCATAACACTTCCCAATTCGAGCAACCAAAATGGGAGTAGGTCACCGCATTGTATAGCTTTACGTCCAAAGCATAACCATGATTGGTCCTGAGGTTAACTCTCTTTATCTCCATATTCTCATGATCCTCATAATCCAGCTTCTCCAAGACATAATGTCTTGCATGGCAGGGTATGCACTAGTCGAATTGTAGAAAACCAAAATTACATGTTGAAGAAGAAGAAGTCATGCTTAATTATGAAAAATGACTTGTCGTTGTTGCTTACCGTATAAACATTGAAGGTCTCATCGACCTTAATAATGAAGTGCCGACCGTCTTCTAGGTGAGGCATGTCGCATAATCCCCGGTCGTCGCCGCAGTACTCGCACTCAGGGATCCTATCATCGTCAGACATTTCCTATGTTCATAATTCAAAAATTAAAAATCTAAAATTCAATATATGTACTACAAAAAACTAAATTAGATCATTATTATTCATCATGGGTTGACTGTTGGTCTGTCGATCATTTTCTTGAAAACTCTCATCTCATGTGGTGTATATGGTGGACACTCCCTTAGAGTTATTTCGACCGTCGGTGATGGTAGCTCCTCCCTTCGTTCCCAAGTGCATTATACAAAAATGTCTAGCACACGGGAACAAAGTAGAAGCGACCCCCATGACAACAGCTGGGATTCTTTGTCCTCTCTCATATATGGTGGACACACTCCCTCACTGATTTTTCGACCGTCGGTGATGGTCGTTACTCCTCCTTCTCCTAGTGCATAACATAGCTCTAGAACAAGGACAAGAAGGAGAAACGACTCCCACGACAACAGTTGGCATTAATTTGGAGCCACTACCCCTCTTTTTCTAGCCTAGTTTTGTTGTGTTCTTCCCCCAAATTTGAATATCCCCACCAAAAAATAGCCCCAAATGTTTTTTGTGATTTGTTGGTATGATGAAGTTTTGTTGATTTTGATTCGTGGATTTGCTTGGTTTCGAGTGGATCTACCATCTCCCCAAGTTTCCCCATCTTTCATCCATGAAATCTCTCCAATTTTGCCCCCAAAATCATCCATTTCCACCCCAAATACATCCCGATCCAGATCTAAGAAAAATTTCCCGACAAAAGTAGTACAACCGCTCCCCCTTCCCTTGATACTTCTGCCAGCCCAAAACTGGAACCCTAGGACTCTACAGGAGTGGTACAACCGCCCACCCAAGCTGTACAACCGCCCCACCCAGTTTCATCCTCGGCTGATTGACAGTTTTGACCATAACTAATCCATCCGGACTCGGATTTTGACGTTCTTTAGCTCGTTTTGAAACTATTGACATCCCTCATACGAGAAAAATACTTCCAAAACCATTTGACTCCATAAAGTATTTGGAACTTTGGCATCTTTCCCTAGGGCTTTCACAATATCATCCACATTACCACAACCAACTTCTGCAACCTAACCCATTTTTTCCCCATAGCATTAGTGGTTGCTTGAGTAGTGATTCGAGTTTCCTAAGGTGTTTCGAATACTTAGGGACGGTTACTTATTCATCAACCACCACCATAAATCTGCATAACCTTGCCCACCATACACTTCCGCCACCCCAAATTAACCCAATTTTGTTTGTGTTGAGAGTTGTGTATCCTAAGGTGTTTCGGCTACTTAGGGACCATGCTTTCAAATCCGACATCGTGTATAGTCCATCATACCCTTCCACCACCATAACCCATTTTGACAGGGTTTCCACCAATACTTCTGCGACCACCACCGCATTCCCGATACCACCATTTGACATTTGATGTTTGGGATATTGAGTTCGTGGTTTTTCTGTTTCCTAAGGTGTTTCGGCTAATTAGGGACGGTTCGACATCGAGAACACCGTCACTCATCATCGCCGCGAGGTCGTCATCGTACATAAGGACGGTAACCTCGACGACCCCATTGTATATTCCCCTTGCAATTGCATTGATAACCCCTAGCCCATTTTGCGTCACTTGCCTTTCGAGATTAGCCATTTGAGTATTCGCGGCAACGTTGCTTGCGCACATTAGTGATCATTGGTCTACACCTTCCATTGCATACATACCAAATCATCTTGGTATCATCATATCATCTCTTGTGCCACAAGATTGTTCCAGCATATACACAATTGCTATCTTGGTTTGTGCATTTCGCATAGTGGCCATAACAAAAAAAAGAATGTGCTTTTAAGCAAAGAAAAAGAGAGCAAAGGAGATTGTAAGCAATAGCCATAGCATCATACCACATTGTATATAAGATTGTCATATCCGATCATCTTGGATCATCGTGTGCGACACACAGGGAACCACATATACATACATAATTAGGATAGAAGTTGTTGCATTTTTGCATCTTATAGGTTGTGCACAAGTGTCGTATCCACCTATTGAGCAGTCATGCTAGCGTCTCTCTTGAGTTGTGCAACATGAGCGTTTTCCACGGATCCACATTTTGAGCTCATTCCTTTGTTGCACGACCCCATTTATCTCTCTCTCTCTCTCTCTCTCTCTCTCTCTCTCTCTGTGCATGTGCGTGTGTGCACGCGCGCGCGCACGTGTTTGTGTGTGTTTCCGTGTGCCACATATTGCTATTGGTCTACTTGTTTCACTTGCGAATTTGTGAATCTCTTTCAACATTATTGACTCTTGCTAACATTTTGTACCAAATTTTTGTGCCACTATCCTCACCGAGCTCCACCATAAGCCTTATTTGTGTAGGTGTGAGAAAATGACGAGATCAGTACCAATTGTGCTATTTCCTTGTTACATCACTGAGTGATCATTGATCCATTCTCAACATTGGTCAAGGTACATTTTGTATAGTTCTCTCCTTTCTTCCACTCACATTTGCTCGAGTCTTGTGATGGATAGGCAAGGCATTTCATATCCGGTCTTCCACAACAAAGACGGCGCGAATGACTACATCACCAAAGCATACATCTTCGATCTACAACAACAAATGCAAGGCGCACATTCTACCTTGCGAGAGCGCACCGAGAACCTCTCCATCTACATTCATCAATCCGAAGCAAGTAAAAGGGACTACATCGCTTTCTGCACAAAAGGAGGAGAAAGATGCAAGAATGGAGGAGATTCGGGCCTTGGTCAAGTCAACTTCCCCTTCGTCATCTTCAAGGCGGCCATGAGCAAGTCGATCATATTCGAAGCGCCCATGCGATGCAAGAGCAATCCGTCCACGTCCACATCTCCAAGGCGACAACCATCACATTTGTCATCAACATCGTCAAGAAGGGCATGTCACCTCCAAGCATCATGTCCACGATGACAACGAACGACATCTACTACGAGCTCAAGTGCGACAATGACACCATCATCAGGAAGATGCTCCACACGCGCAAACATACAAGTCCCAACATGCTCTACATCAAGATACGGCCAAAATTATTAGCACAAGAGAAGACTGCAAGACAAGCACCACCAAGAGAAAGCTACGGCTACCACCACCACTTCGGCATCTTCGCAAAGTGCTATCTAGGCATCTTCTCGGATGTACGTCATCTTTGCCTACTTCCCATGAGTTCGCCTACATCGACATCCGGCCCGACGACCCCGGACATCCCGCGCCTAGCCCGGAAATCTGGCGCCCTTCACAGAACGTCACCGAAGCTGGACCCCACCAACCTGGACATCCGGCCTCCGTGCCCCGGACATCCGGCCCTTCGTAACGCCCAGACGTCCAGCTCCGCCTGTCTGCGCATAGTAAAAGGCCGAAGCCCATGTATCCGTTCACCCCTAGACTATATATACTCCCTCTCCCTCACATTTTAGGGTTAGCATTGTGATAGCTCATACTAGAGATAGAGCTTTGCTCATCCATTTGGTTCTACTCCATCAGAGAGATCGCAACCTCTTCGGAGAAGATCCATCCTTGGAATCAAGACCCCTCACGGGAAGACCCCTCAAGACCTCCTCTCGGAGAAGAACTACCACCCCTTGTATCATCCTTTGTTGCATTTAGATCTTGTATCACCCTTTATGTTCATGGATCTAGCACATGTGTGATCGTTCTCGTTGATTTGAGTGTCTTTCTCTTGTGTTTTTCCCTCGTGTTCTTTGTATTCTTCATAGGATCCTCTCCATTTCATGAAACGACGCCCCTTGGGTTTCCACCCTACCTCAGAGTCAAAGGAGAATAGTGCAAGGATTTGAAAATAGTTGGGATCAAAATGGACCTTAAATTCTAAGTGTGTTGGTTGATGATTCCAAAATAATGGAACATTTTATTATAGCTCCCTAAAATATTGGCAGACTTTTATATGTTCTAAAGAGAAATCACCGTGTGCATTTCCCTCAATTTAAATGGATCAAAGATCCATGCAATTTATTTGGTTGATTTTTTGTTTGGGTTGCAAAAGTTTAATGGCATGATGACATGATGCAATGCAAAATAACATAGAGCAATCAATAATAATAATAATAATAATAATAATAATAATAATAATAATAATGCAAGGAATCGGTCTCGCACTATCACAATTACTTCCTTTGGTGATCCAGAAATGGAGTAGAAAGAATTATCGCTTTTTTTCCCAGAGGCGACCCTAAGTTATAAACCCACGGGAGGATGGTGCCCTTTAAGGTAGGGTCTCAAACAAGCTTTTGTTAAAGAATTAAATCCATAGTGGGGCATGACACTGGAAACACTTATAATAAAAATAGGCATGGGTATAAGGTCTTAATGCTTACAACCATATATTTATGTAGGGACCATATATGAAATTAATTTGTGTGCTAGAAGTCACCCATCGAGATGTGCCTGTTACAAACTAAAGTGGGGCATGTGTACAAATTACATCTTGACCGCACTCATCCTGCATCAAGAGTCAGTTGTCAAACCGAAGGCCCTATTCGTCTGGCGGGTTGCCTCAATAATTAAGATTGCAATAATCAGACAAAAGCATTGGGCGTTTAATGACTACACCTCTTGAATACCCAGCGATGGGATCAATATTACCATACTAAGCTTTATGTCACTTGTGTTTAGAATAACACTTCATGGTCTCCCTGCCCTTAGCCTCTCCATGGCTCGTTCTCCAAGATCATGGGTACGTGCAGGGATGAAGAACGCGAATGAGACAAGAGACAACTACGGAACAATTTTATTTCACACATACGAGACATTAATTCAAATCACTCCCATTGATCCCCACAACAAATACATCGGATTGCAAGCCTCTTGCCTCAACCAATACCTTACCGGACTACTCACACATGGAAATCCGATCACACAAAGAACACGTCATAGAACAGATCATGAAGGTAGATTGATTGATAATATGGCTTACAATGGATGTCGTCTGTGATACACAATTACAAGTATGAAAATATGGAAGAGAACTATGGTGGAGATGAAGGTGGTGGCTATCGAGATGGGAAACAGCGGTAGCTAGGGTTTCTAGTGATGGGGATGATGATGACCACTCTATTTTGTGATTCTGTAGTTCTTTTGTTAACATTTTGGCATCAACCCCTTATAAAGTATGTTCGGGTGGACGAGAAGCCTTGGTTTCCATGTTATACAACCGCTCATGCGAGCGGTCACGGTCGCATGGAATGCCTTCTTTTTCTCTTGGGCTTCTGTTGCACCTCCCAATTGATTTTCTTAATCTCCTCTTTACTCCCTCCTTATTTGAACTTGATTTCATATATAAATGATAGAGGATAGGGTGTCCCAATCTTTTGATGAGATGATAGCTATCAATTTGGTGGAGTCGACTTTGATGATCCCACTACAAATATGCACAATGTTGCGACTTAGCAATCGCTAAACCAACTCTGAGAGCTTATTGACCACGCCAGAGCACGATCAATCTGACCACGAAGGTCTATTCCTGCACGCAATCAAAGACCACGCAAGAATATGATAAAAGCAATCGGAATATTGCGAATATAGATGAAGTATTGATAAATGTGGGGATCCAAAAGCGGTTTTGGCCTGGTCGTTGGACACAAATTAAGTACACGAAGTTGCAAAGGCCAACTTTTAACTAAACAAATCCCAAGGAAAAAGCTACTAGATTGATCTACTTATATAGGAGCAAGGGATGGCGGCCAAGGAGGTGAGAGGACGTCCCAAGGCACCCTAAAACTTACCTAGGTCATACAAGGCCCATAGGCCCAAGTGGATGTGATGCAACACCTTTGGACTTGTAGTTTGACTCGGATTCCGCTACAGCATAAGATTTTTTTTCATCGATATCTCAACGCTTCAGATGAATTTGAAGGTGAATCCAATTGGCTTGAAAAGTGCACAAAATAAAATTTCCAACAAAAAAGGAATCAACCAATTTGGAGTCCGGATGAAAGAATTCTTGCAGTGAGTCAGATATGTCAGTGTAGTCCGAATCTGAGTCCAGAATGTGAGAGAGTTGAACTCTATCTTCTTTGGGGTAAAAGTGATGATGCGGTGCATCCTACGGACATCACCATGTCAAGAGTCCGATTGGCAAGTGAGACGTGTGACATCTACTTCACATACGCAAAGGTGAATCATCTCCTTTTCACGTGTTCATTTCACCCCTTCGAGGATGGTATACTACTTGACACTCCTCTCATGTGCATGCATAGGTATTACCGGAGCTTCACCATAGACAAGGAGGAATGCGAGCGCATTGCTATGTCTTGAGCTTGTGTTGGTTTTCCTTGAAGAGGAAAGGGTGATGCAGCAAAGTAGCGTAAGTATTTCCCTCAGTTTTTGAGAACCAAGGTATCAATCCAGCAGGAGGCTCCTCAAAAGTCCCACGCACCTACACAAACAAACAAGAACCTTGCAACCAGCACAATAAAGGGGTTGTCAATCCCTTCACGGCCACTTGCGAAAGTGAGATCTGATAGAGATAATATGATAAGATAAACATTTTTGGTATTTTTATGATATAGATTGGAAAGTAAAAAGATGCAAATAAAAGTAGATGGTAAACTTATATGATAAAAGATAGATTCGGGGGCCATAGGTTTCACTAGTGGCTTCTCTCAAGATAGTATAAGTATTACGGTGGGTGAACAAATTACTGTCGAGCAATTGATAGAAAAGCACATAGTTGAGATTATCTAGACATGATCATGTATATAGGCATCACGTCCATGACAAGTAGACCGAAACGATTCTGCATCTACTACTATTACTCCACACATCGACCGCTATCCAGCATGCATCTAGAGTATTAAGTTCATAAAGAACAGAGTAACGCATTAAGAAAGATGGCATGATGTAGAGGGATAAACTCATGCAATACGATATAAACCCCATCTTTTTATCCTCGATGGCAACAATACAATACGTGCCTTGCTGCCCCTGCTGTCACTGGGAAACGACACCGCAAGATTGAACCCAAAGCTAAGCACTTCTCCCATTGCAAGAAAGATCAATCTAGTAGGCCAAACCAAACTGATAATTCAAAGAGACTTGCAAAGATAACTTAATCACACATAAAAGAATTCAGAGGAGATTCAAATATTTCTCATAGATAAACTTGATCATAAACCCACAATTCATCGGATCTCGACAAACACACCGCAAAAGGAGTTACATCGAATAGATCTCCAAGAAGATCGAGGAGAACTTTATATTGAGATTCAAAGAGAGAGAAGAAGCCATCTAGCTAATAACTATGGACCCGAAGGTCTGTGGTAAACTACTCACAATTCATCGGAGAGGCCTTGGAGATGATGTAGACGCCCTCCATGGTCGATTCCCCCTTCGGCGGAGCGCCGACGAAGGCTCTAAGATGGGATCTCGCGGATACAGAAGGTTGCGGCGGTGGAAATAGTTTTTCGTGGTGCTCTTAGATGTTTTTGGGGTACGTGGATATATATAGGAGGAAGAAGTAGGTCGCTGGACGCTCGAGGGGCCCACGAGGGTGGGGGGAGTGCCCACCCCCAGGGGGCGCGTCGGGCACCGTTGTGGCCGCCTAGTTTGTTGCTTGATGTCCACTCCAAGTCCCCTGGATTGCGTTTGTTCCAAAAAGATCGCTCCCGAAGGTTTCATTCTGTTTGGACTCCGTTTGATATTCCTTTTCTTCGAAACACTGAAATAGGCAAAAAAACAGCAATTCGGGCTGGGCCTTCGGTTAGTAGGTTAGTGCCAAAAATGATATAAAAGTGTAAAGTAAAGCCCATAAACATCCAAAACGGGTAATATAATAGCATGGAACAATCAAAAATTATAGATACATTGGAGACGTATCAAGCATCCCCAAGCTTAATTCCTGCTCGTCCTCGAGTAGGTAAATGATGAAAATAGAATTTTATATGTGGAATGCTACCTAGCATAATTCTCAACGTAATTTTCTTTATTGTGGCATGAATGTTCAGATCCAAATGATTCAAAATAAAAGTTCATATTGACATAAGAAATAGTAATACTTCAAGCATACTAACTAAGCAATCATGTCTTCTCAAAATAACATGGCATTAGAAGGTTCATCCCTACATAATTATATAGTTAGGCTATGTTTCATTTTCATCACACAAAATACTCCCATCAAGAACAACCCCGGTTTCAGCCAAGCAATTGGTTCATACTTTTAACGCGCTTCAGATTTTTCAACTCTTATGCAATACTGAGCGTGAGCCATGGATATAGCACTATGGGTGGAATAGAATATGATGATGGAGGTTGTGTGGAGAAGACAAAAAGGAGAAAGTCTCACATTCAAGAGGCTAATCAACGGGCTATGGAGATGCCCATCAACTGATGTCAACATGAGGAGTAGGGATTGCCATGCAACGGATGCACTAGAGCTATAAATGTATGAAAGCTCAACAAAAGAAACTAAGTGGGTGTGCATCCAACTTGCTTGCTCACGAAGACCTAGGGCATTTTGAGGAAGCCCATCGTTGGAATATACAAGCCAAGTTCTGTAATGAAAAATTCTCACTAGTATATGAAAGTGACAACAAATGAGACTCTCTATATGAAGAACATGGTGCTACTTTGAAGCACAACTGTGGAAAAAGATAGTAGCATTGTCCCCCCTTTTTTGGGCCTTTCTTTTTTGGCCTTTCTCTTTTTTTATTTGGCCTTTTTTAAGGGATAGTGCTCTAATAATGATGATCATCACACTTCTATTTATTTACAACTCATGAATTACAACTCAAAACTAGAACAAGATATGACTCTATATGAATGCCTCCGGCGGAGTACCGGGATGGGCAATGAATAAAGAGTGACATGTAGGAAAATTATGAAGGTGGCTTTGCCACAAATACGATGTCAACTACATGATCATGCAAGGCAATATGACAATGATGATGCGTGTCATGATAAATGGAACGGTGGAAAGTTGCATGGCAATATATCTCGGAATTGCTATGGAAATGCCATAATAGGTAGGTATGGTGGCTGTTTTGAGGAAGATATAAGGAGGTTTATTTGTGATAGAGTGTATCGTATCATGGGATTTGGATGCACCGGCGAAGTTTGCACCAACTCTCAAGGTGAGAAAGGGCAATGCACGGTACCGAAGAGGTTAGCAGTGATGGAAAGGTAAAAGTGTGTATAATCCATGGACTCACATTAGTCATAAAGAACTCATATACTTATTGCAAAAGTTTTATTAGCCCTCAAAGCAAAGTACTACTATGCATGCTCCTAGGGGGGAGCTTGGTAGGAGTTAACCATCGTGCGCCCCCGACCTCCACTCAAGGGAAGGCAATCAAAAGAGCACTCCATGCAAGAAATTTGTTACACAACTTTTACCATACATGCATGCTACGGGACTTGCCAACTTCAACACAAGTATTCTTTAAATTCACAATCACCAAACTAGCATGACTCTAATATCACCACCTCCATATCTCAAAACAATTATCAAGTATCAAATTGATCATGGCATCCAATTCACTTCCTATGATAGTTTTTATTATACCCAACTTGGATGCCCATCATTCTAGGACCAATTTATAACCATAGCAAATACCATGCTGTTCTAAGAGACTCTCAAAATAATATAAGTGAAGCATGAGAGACCACCAATTTCTACAAAATCAAGCCGCCGCCGTGCTCTAGAAAATATAAGCGAAGCAAATAGAGCAAAACTATCTAGCACAAAAGATATAAGTGAAGCACATAGAGTATTCTAATAAATTCCAAATCAAGTGGGTTTCTCCCACAAGGTGTGTACATCAAGGATGATTGTGGTAATCTAAAAAGCAAAGACTAATATCATACAAGACTCTCCAAGCAAAACACATGTCATGTGGCGAATAAAAATATAGCTCCAAGTAAAGTTACCGATAAACGAAGACGAAAGAGGGGATGCCTTCTGAGGCATCCCCAAGCTTAGGCTTTTGGTTGTCCTTGAATATCTTGGGGTGCCTTGGTCATCCCCAAGCTTAAGATCTTTCCTCTCCTTATTCCGTAGTCCATCAATCTTTACCCAAAACTTGAAAACTTCACAACACAAAACTCAACAGGAAATCTCATAAGCTCCGTTAGTGCAAGAAAGAAAAACCACCACATAAGGTACTGTAATGAACTGATTCTTTATTTATATTGGTGTTAAACCTACTGTAATCCAACTTCTCTATGGTTCATACCCCCCGATACTAGCCATAGATGCATCAAAATAAGCAAACAACACACGAAAAACAGAATCTATCACAGTCAAAAAAAGAAAAACAAAATCTATCACAAATAGAACAGTCTGTAGTAATCTGTAACTCTCGAATACTTCTGGAACTCTAAAACTCCTACCAAAATAGGAAGTCCTGGGAAATTTATCTATTGATATACAGCAAAAAGAATCAACGCAAAATCACGTTTCTGTGAATTAGTAAAATTATGTTCGTGCATGCAAAGTTTCTGTTTTTCAGCAGAATCAAATTAACTATCACCGTAGGTTATCCTATAGGTTCTACTTGGCACAAACACTAATTAAAACATAAAAACACATCTAAACAGAATCTATATGAAATATTCATTACTAAACAGAAACAAAAAGCAAAGAACTAAAATAAAATTGGGTTGCCTCCCAACAAGCGCTATCGTTTAACGCCCCTAGCTAGGCATAAAAGCGAGGAAAGATCTATGTAGTGCCATCTTTGGTATTCAATTCATAAGTAGCTCGCATGATAGATTCATAAGGTAATTTAACTTTCTTTCTAGGGAAGTGTTCCATGCCTAGAATCTAATATTCCCTTCCTTCATATCAATAATTGCACCAATCGTTCTAAGGAAAGGTCTACCAAGGATAATAGGACATGAAAGATTGCAATCTATATCAAGGACGATAAAATCTATGGGCATATAATTCCTATTTGCAACAATAAGAACATCACTGATCATTCCCATAGGTTTCTTAATGGTGGAATCTACAAGGTGCAAGTTTAAAGAGCAATCATCAAAATCATGGAAACCTAGCACATCACATAAAGTTTTCGGAATCGTGGAAACACTAGCACCCAAATCACACAAAGCATAGCACTCATGATCTTTAATTTTAATCTTTATAGTAGGTTCCCACTCATCATAAAGTTTTCTAGGTATAGAAACTTCCAAATTAAGTTTTTCCTCATAAGGTTTCATCAAGGCATCAACAATATGTTTTGTAAAAGCTTTATTTTGACTATAAGCATGAGGAGAATTCAACAAGGATTGCAACAAGGAAATACAATCTATTAACGAACAATTATCATAATTAAATTTCTTTAAATCCATAATTGTGAGTTCAATGCTATTTAAAGTTTTGACCTCTCCAATCCCACTTTTACCAAATTTAACATCAAGATCTAAAAACTCCAAATCATTGGGATGCCTTTTAAATAAAGTTAACTCATCTCCAGTCCCATCATTATGAAGATTCATATTGCAAAACAAAGATTTAATAGGGGACACATCAATAACTATTAGATCTTCATCATTGTTATCATGGAAACTAGAACAACACGCTTTTACAAAGCAATCTTTCTTTGCACGCAACCTAGCGGTTCTTTCTTTGCACTCATCAATGGAAACTCTCATGGCTTTGAGAGACTCATTGATATCATGCTTAGGTGGAATAGATCTAAGTTTCAAAGAATCAACATCAAGCAAAAGTCTATCAATGTTCCTACCCAAATCATCAACTTTAAGCAATTTTTCTTCAAGCAAAGCATTAAAATTCTTTTGAGAGATCATAAATTCTTTAACACTATTCTCAAAATCAGAAGGCATCTTATTAAAATTTCCATAAGAATTATTGTAGGAATTTCCATAATTATTAGAGGAATTACTAGGGAACGGCCTAGCATTAAAGTTTCCTCTATACGCGTTGTTACCAAAATTATTCCTACCAACAAAATTCACATCCATAGATTCATTATTATTCTCAATCAAGTCAGACAAAGGCATATGATGCGGAGCATCCCACGTTCATCCCCATGTACACTCCGACTACTCTCCAAACCCCAAGAGGACATATGACAAGACCTCGAAGATACACCATTGGACACAAGGTGAGCTCACTCCTCTCCGAACCTTCACTTTCCACATGTGAGACATGGCTACTACCTCAAACGTGTGTGCTATGCATGTCCAGGAACCAAGAGGAAGGCCATGGAACAGCTACGAGCATTAGACAAGACGGCGAGGACACCAAGCGCGAGGAACAAGAGGAAGAGCTGCTGGGAAGCTACAACGCTCGGACGTCCGACAGCCACCGGACGACCGGCGATTTCCGGACGTCCGACACTTGGAGTCTCCACCAGCCAGATCGACCGCAACCGAGGCAACCTACAGCGCCCGGACGACCGCCAGACACCGGAGGTCCGACACTCATCAGTGCCCGGATGACCGACCCCTCCTGTCCAGAGCCAAAACGCCGGACGTCCGACATGCACCGTACAACCGGACCCTCGCGAGCCACCGGACGTCCGGTACCTGTCGGACGTCCGACGCCTATGCGTCCGCCCGTGTGTTGGCCCGACGCCACTTCCCCTTTCATTCACCTAGACTATATATACTCCTCCACCTCCTCCTAGTTAAGGTTAGCGATGGTTTAGCTCATATTTTGTGTGAGAGCCTTGCTCATCCACTTGGTTACTTCTTCTCAGAGCTCACGACTTCTTCGGAGAAGATCCCCCAAGCGGATTCAAGACCCCTACTAGGGAAGACAATCAAGACCTCCTCATGGAGAAGAACGGCTACCTTTGTATCTTTCCTTTGTTGATTTTGAATCTTGTGCTACCTTATGTGTTCAGTGATCTAGCCCTTGTGTGATAAATTACTTGTCGGTTGAGTTTCTTTCGTTCCTCCCCTTGTTTTTCTCCGTGTGTTCTTCCGCTTGTTCGTCGTGTTTCCCGTAGGATCCACTCCAAACGTGAAAGATCGTCCACATAGGGATCCGCCCTACATCATCTTGGTATCATGAGCCAGGTTGATCACGTTTTTGGAGCCCCTACCCCTCTTTTTCTAGCTTGATTTTGTTGATTTCGTCCTAAATCCGAAAATCCCCACCAAAAATAGCCCCCAATTTTTTTTGTGATTTGTTGGTTTGATGATGTTTTGTTGATTTTGATCCATGGATTTGCTTGGTTTCGAGTGGATCTAGCATTTCCTCAAGTTTCCCCATCTTCCATCCATGAAATCTCGTCAATTTTGACCCCGAAATCCCCAATTTCCGCCCAAAATCGCGTCCCGGATCTGAAATTTCGCGTTGACCCCGACCCACCGGACGACCGGCGATTTACGGACGTCCGGACCCCCACGAAGCCCCGGAAGTCCGACCTTTCCCGGACGACCACAACCCCTAACCCGAGCCAAATTTACGGATTTCCGACCTTCCCGCACGTCCGACGACCGGACATCCGACCTTTCCCGGACGTCCGTAACCTGTAGTTTCAGACTTCGGCTGATTTTTGTTTTGTCCATAACTAATTCATCCGAACTCCGATTTTGACGTTCTTTAGCTCGTTTTGAAGCTCTTGACATCCCCCTTCCCACAAAAATACCATCAACATCATTTGACTCCATCAAATTTTATGAATTTTGGCATATTTGCCTAGGGCTTCCACCACATCATCCGTTACACCACCACCGACTTCCGCCACCTAACCCATTTTGTTCCCCATAGCATTAGTGGTTGCTTGAGTAGTGATTCGAGCCACCTAAGGTGTTTCGGCTACTTAGGGACAATTTTTTCTTCATCAACCACCACCACCACTTCCGCATAGACGTGCCCACCATACATTTCCACCCCAACTTAACCCAATTTTGTTTGAGTTGTGGCTTGTGTCTCCTAAGGTGTTTCGGCTACTTAGGGACGTCAACTTCAACATTGACTCGCATAAGCCATCATCCCACTTCCACATTACCTAGTGCAAAACCACCACCACTTTCCGCTACCACCATTTGACATTTGTCATTGGAGATTTTGAGTTCGCGGTTTTTTCATTTCCTAAGGTGTTTCGGCTACTTAGGGACGAGTCTCCGTCATCTTGGTATCTACATCAAGAACACCGCCACTCATCATCGCAAAGGATGGTAACCTCGATGACACCATTATATATTCCCCTTGGCATTGCATTGTTAACCCCTAGCCCATTTTGCGTTACTTGCCTATCGAGACTAGCCATTTGAGTATTGCCGGCAACATTACTTGTGCACATTAGTGATCATACTTCCCATTGCATACATACCATACCATTGTGGTGCATATATTGGTATCATATCTTGTGTCACAAGTTTGTTCCCGCATATACACAATTGCTATCTTGGTTTGTGCATTGTGCAAAAGTGGCCATAGAAGAAAAAAAGAGACTAAAGCTTTTAAGCAAAGAAAAAGAGAGAGCAAAGAGCTTGTAAGCAAGTGCCATAGCATCATACCACATTGCATATAAGATTGTCATATCTGATCATCTTGGATCATCTTGAGAGAAACACTGGGAACCATACATACATAGCATACTTGGGATAGAAAGTTTATCCATTTTGCATCTTATAGGTTGTGCACAAGTGTCGTATCCGCCTATTGAGCAATCGTGCTAGCGTCTCTCTTGAGTTGTGCAACACGAGCGTTTTCCATGGATTCCACATTCTGTGCTCATTCCTTGGTTGCACGACCCCATTTATCTATCCATGTGTGTGTGTTTCCGTGTGCCATTCTTTGCTATTGGTCCATTTGTTTCACTTGCGAATTTGTGAATCTCTTTCAACATTATTGACTCTTGCTAACATTTTGCATCAAATTTTTGTGCCACTATCCTCACCGAGCTCCACCATAAGCTTTTACTTGTGTAGGTGTGAGGACCGACAAGGATTGGTACCAATAGTGCTATTTCATTGTCCGCATTTGAGTGAACTTGATTCATCGTCAACATCGGTCAAGGTACATTGGTATAAGTTCTTCTCTTTCTCCTACTCATATTTGCTCGAGTCTTGTGATGGATAGGCAAGGCATTTCATCTCCGATCTACGACAACAACGACAGTGTGAACAACTACATCAACAAAGCGTCCATCTTCGATCTACAACGACAAATGCAAGGCGCACAATCAAGATTGCGAGAGCGCATCGAGAACATCTCCATCGACATTCGTCACTCTGAAGCAAGGAAAAGGGACTACGTCGACAAGAAGCTTTCCGCACATAAAGAGGAGCAAGATGTAAGGATGGAGGAGATTAAAGCCTTGATCAAGTCTTCTTCCCCTTCGCCATCTTCAAGGCGGCGACATTCAAGACACAAGTCTCCGGAGCACGGATTCGATGCAAGTGCAAATCGTCCTTGTCCACATCTACATGGCGACCACCATCACGTTCGTGATCAACGTCGTCATGAAGGGCAAGTCACATCCAAACATCATATGCATGACGACGACGAACGACATCTTCTACGAGCTCAAGCACGACACCGACATCATCATCATGAAGATGCTCCACAAGCGCAAGTGCACAAGTCCCAACAAGCCCTACTTCACGCCAAGTCCAAGCGTCAAGAGTACAAAAGAAGACCGCGAGACGACCACCACCAAGACGACGCTACGGCTACATCAACCACTTCGGCATCTTCACCAAGTGTTCACAAGGCATCTTCGCCTTTCGATGTACGGCATCTTCGCCTACTTCCCACGAGTACGCCTACTTTGACTTCATCAAGTCCAAGGCGACTACCTACGAGCGAGGGCGACACTTCCATCTTCGGAAGCCCCTCAAGGAAGATGGCCGAGCATGGGAAACTCCCTTCGGTCATGGAGATGAGCTACGAGGTGCCACATCATATGGGCCTCCAACAACAAGACAGCGACAAGAAGGTCGAGCAAGGGCCATCCCCTTCGACCACGGCGATAGGAGTTGAGCATGGAGACATTTGCACCTACATCTCTCCGACACCCACATATGTCGAGATGCCCCAAGTGCCATGTGAGGAGAACCACCACCACATAAGTGACATGAGTGACTCCACCATACGTCACACTGAGAGCATTTCCTATGAGAGGATGAGTGTGACCACCACGAGCCCCACACATGAGAGCATGCCACACATCCTATGTGAGGTTGAGCGCCATTTGAGTGACTCCACCAACCATATGAGTGAGAGCATCCTTGAGGGAGCGAGTGAGCCACAACACGTAGTGAGTGAGGTAGTTGACACGGCATGTGAGGCCACTATGATTTCTTACGACTTAACCTCTACTCCTAGTGTGTTATCTTCTTTGGTGCTAGGTCTCCTACATGACGACACGCCTATGCTCGACGAGTCCATCCTTCCGATGGAGACACCGATGGCCATGGTGGATGATGATGCACCCCCACATGGTTCCATCAAGATGAAGATGACAACGAGATGATCTTCAACACCTCACCTACAACACATGAGCGACGCGCCAAAGGTAACATAGGTGATGGTACTTCTCTTGTCCCACTAGTGGACTATCTTGACATCGATTGCTCTCATGATGTTGACCCACCTATTACCATGCTTCATGCTAGTGAGACTTCTTCATGCCTTGACTTACCTATTTATGATGAATATGATGATGAGCATGTTGAGTTGCCTAGTTGTGATGCTATGCTCCATAGGATATCATGTGAAAATTCTATTGGTCACATCATGTTTGAAAATCCATTGAACTTGTCATATGCTATGAGTGAGATCTCCCATATTGCATCATTTCAATCACAACATAGTAACTATGCATGCCCCATTAAAATCAATCATATTTGCACTTATGGCATAGATGACGAGATGATGGTCATTGGCTTTTGTTTTTCATGTGATGATATTGCCATGCTTCCTTTACATGATTTGCGCAATTCATCCACTATGACATGCCATGATCACATTGAACCAAATATGCATTGTTTTGGATGTTGTCAATATTCTCCACGTGATGTTTCTACTCTTGCTCATGAGGAGACCCCCATAGTTTCCTCATACATATTAGGAGATCTTGATGCATTTCATACTTTGCATGATTCCCGTGATAGTGTATACCATATGCATTCCATGAATAACAATGCTCTAGATATTTCTCATGATGCATTACAACTTTTGAGTCTCCATTATGCCATACATAACAACAAACCTCTCATGATGGATGACATGTTTCTATATCACGCATCTCATTTATTTGAGCATTGGATATTTTGTGCTAACCAACACATGCACGTGCGCATCATGATGGATGATGTGTACATATACCATGCACACACAATTTTTCCTTTGTCTTTGTTTTGTGTAGGTAATCATGTATACTCGTCAACCTCTCAATCCCAAGAGTTGACAAAATGAGCTCTTGAGAGCAACAATGACTTGGGATCCCGTGGACTATCCTTTCCACCATTCCCTTCGTGCAACGGCTACGCGCATCTTTTTTACTTGTCTCTCACACGGCTATGGGCTATTTACCACTTGTCACCTTATGCTCATTTTCCCGTGTTCGCTTTGCATGTTATCCTTGCTTCTATGCCTTTGCCATGCAATTGTGACCCTTGTTTGCATCTACCCATGATTCACCATTATGCTACTTCCATGTGTATTTGTATGCTTGGTGGAGATACTTGTTGCTATTGCCATGTTTATCATGTGCCCCATGCTATTGATGCTTGTTGTGTTGGGAGAGTCATGATGTGCCATTGCTATTTCCATATGGTCTCTCGCAAATACATTGATGATATTCTACTCATATCTTGCTTTCATGCTTGTGCTATGACATGTGAATTATTCATGCCCACTATTTGCAGACATGACATGCTTGCCATGATTCCTTCTAGTATGTTGCATCTTCGCACTACTAGCATGCTTGACTTGATCGCTATGATTGCTTGCTATGTTGCATCACCCATGTTCCACTATTACTTGCTTTCTTGGGTTGATGACATATATGCTCATGCCTCTCACATGATATATCTTGATCATTGTCTCGTATGTCCATTAGTTGCCTCTTTCATATCCACTTGTATTGAGTGCAACCATACTATGCTTATTGATCTTGGAGACTTTGACACCTTACTTGTGATGCATGCTTGTTTGATTGAGCCTATTGCATTTGGTTGTTCTTGCATCATATTCCTCCATACTATGAAATACTCCCTTGTACTTTCTTATGATGAGCATGATGCATAAACTTGTTGGGTATCTTACCACTCGAATGCTAGGTTTTGCATTTTCGCTAACCTCATTAGTTTTTCCGAGTGTTTATCATGTTCTTTCATTTTGGAGGATTCACAAGGTGGTGCCGTTATGCGACATATTGGTTATGTGAAGGCATACATGATGTACAACTCCAACATCTTTGGGAACTTTCTTGAGGTGAACTCCTTCTCTTTGAGCCATCCTCAAATACGCATATTGGATGGGTCAATCTTTCATTGTTGTTTCCTTCTTGTTGTCTACATGATACATCTCGTGAACGGAGGAGCGACATTGGAGATTGGCTACATGGACCTTCACATTGAGGAGCGCTCGCACTTATTGGATGCACCTTCGGAACTCCACTCATGCCTCGACATCGAGCTTTGGTACACCAACACCTCCATATTTGTTGATTGTGCTCATACATGTCATGCTCAATGGACATATCATACTCACCACAAGTTTGCACCCCATGCATGGATTGACTCACATTATGCTTGTCTTGTTGCATCTATTTCCATGTCATCCATGATATATGAGCTTGTTCACTTCCTTAGCAAATTTGTTGTGATCTTCCTTGATGGCATATTCATACATCATGATCATATTGTCCACCATCAATTGCATGATAACATACACATGTTGAGCATCCATTGCCATATTCATGCTATTGATAAACCGTCTCACTATGACATCGTTTTGCACCGTGGTTGCATTGATCATATTTACAACACATTTGTGTGCACAATGATTGCATTTCCTCCCATGAATGCTTTGCATCTCATTCTAGATCATCATAATAAGCTTCATGCGCTTTCTCACGACCAATCTTGCCGCATGGATTCATTCTTACATGATGGACACTTTGTGTGCACTAACCATTGTATTTCCGAGTGTTGCTTGTGTTTGCTCTTTTTGCATGTCTATCACTCCGGCGACACCTTGGACTACTTGGATTGCGCCATGTCTTCAACTTCGTCCAACTACAAGTCCGTCTACGACAACCGTTTCCATGGTGATGAGGATCACGATCCGAGGTCGGATCTTTCCCAAGGGGGGGGGGGAGATGATGCGGAGCATCCCACGTTCATCCCCATGTATACTCCGACTACTCTCCAAACCCCAAGAGGACATATGACGAGACCTCGAAGATACACCATTGGACACAAGGTGAACCCGCTTCTCTCTGAACCTTCACTTTCCACATGTGAGACATGGCTACTACCTAAAACGTGTGTGCTATGCATGTCCAGGAACCAAGAGGAAGGCCACGGAACAGCTACGAGCATTGGACAATACGGCGAGGACACCAAGCGCGAGGAACAAGAGGAAGAGCTGCTGGGAAGCTACATCGCTCGGACGTTCGACAGCCACCGGACCACCGACGATCACCGGACGTCCGACGCCTGGGGACTCCACCAGCCAGATCGACCGCAGCCGAGGCAACCTACAGCGCCCGGACGACCGCCAGACACCGGATGTCCGACACTCACTAGCGCCCGGACGACCGACGCCGACTGGACATCTGACCCCTCCTATCCAGAGCCAAAACGCCGGACATCCGACATGCACCGGACGATCGAACCCTCACGAGCCACCGGACATCCGGTACCTGTCGGACGTCCGACGCCTATGTGTCCGCCCGTGTGTTGGGCCAACGCCACTTACCCTTTCATTCACCTAGACTATACATACTCCTCCACCTCCTCCTAGTTAAGGTTGACGATGGTTTAGCTCATATTTTGTGCGAGAGCCTTGCTCATCCACTTGGTTACTTCTCCTTGGAGCTCACGACCTCTTCGGAGAAGATCCCCCAAGCGGATTCAAGACCCCTTCTAGGGAAGACAATCAAGACCTCCTCACAGAGAAGAACGGCTACCTTTGTATCTTTCCTTTGTTGATTTTGAATCTTGTGCTACCTTATGTGTTCGGTGATCTAGCCCTTATGTGATCAATTACTTGTCGGTTGAATTTCTCTCATTCCTCCCCTTGTTTTTCTCCGTGTGTTCTTCTGCTCGTTCGTCGTGTTTCCCGTAGGATCCACTCCAAACGTGAAAGATCGTCCACATAGGGATCCGCCCTACGTCAGCATATCATTGGGATCAATAGGAGAACTCTTAGTAGCAAACAATTTCATAAGTTCATCCATCTTTTCACTCAAAACATTAATTTCTTCTATAGCATGCACTTTTTACTAGTAGATCTTTTGGTGTTCCATTGAGAATAATTAGCCATAATGTTATCAAGGAGTTTAGTAGCTTCTCCTAAGGTGATTTCCATAAAAGTGCCTCCCGCGGCCGAATCTAAAAGATTTCTAGAAGCAAAATTCATTTCGGCATAAAAGTTTTGAATGATCATCCATAAATTCAAACCATGAGTAGGGCAATTGCGAATCATCAATTTGATTCTTTCCCAAGATTGGGCAACATGCTCATGATCAAGTTGTTTAAAATTCATAATATCGTTCCTAAGAGAGATGATCTTAGAGGGAGGAAAATACTTAGAGATAAAAGCATCCTTGCACTTATTCCATGAATCAATACTATTCTTAGGCAAAGACAAAAACCAAGTTTTAGCATGATCTCTAAGTGAAAACGGAAATAACTTCAATTTAACAATATCATTATCTGTATCTTTCTTCTTTTGCATATCACACAAATCAAGAAAGTTGTTTAAATGAGTAGCAGCATCTTCACTAGGAAGGCCGGAGAATTGATCTTTCATAACAAGATTCAACAAAGCAGCATTGATTTCAGAAGATTCAACATCATTAAGAGGAGCAATCAGAGTGCTAAGGAAATCATTATTATTGGTATTGGAAAAGTCACACAATTTGGTATTATCTTGCTCCATCGTGACAAGCAATCCAACACACAAGCAAACAAAAAGGCAAGCGAAAAAGAGAAGATTGGGAAAGAGAGGGCGAATAAAATGGCACGGGTGAGGTGGGGGAGAGGAAAACGAGAGGCAAATGAAAAATAATGTAATGCAAGGGAGATGAGTTTGTGATGGGTACTTGGTATGTCTAGACTTGAGCGAAGACCTCCCCGGCAACGGCGCCAGAAATCCTTCTTGCTACGTCTTGAGCTTGCATTGGTTTTCCTTGAAGAAGAAAGAGTGATGCAGCAAAGTAGCGTAAGTATTTCCCTCAGTTTTTGAGAACCAAGGTATCAATCCAGTAGGAGGCTCCTCAAAAGTCCCACGCACCTACACAGACAAACAAGAACCTCGCAACCAATGCAATAAAGGGGTTGTCAATCCCTTTCACGTCCACTTGCGAAAGTGAGATCTCATAGAGATAATATGATAAGATAAATATTTTTGGTATTTTTATGATATAGATTGGAAAGTAAAAAGATGCAAATAAAAGTAGATGGTAAACTATATGATAAAAGATAGACCCGGGGGCCATAAGTTTCACTAGTGGCTTCTCTCAAGATAGCATAAGTATTACGGTGGGTGAACAAATTACTGTCGAGCAATTGATAGAAAAGCGCATAGTTATGAGATTATCTAGGCATGATCATGTATATAGGCATCACGTCCGCAACAAGTAGAACGAAACGATTCTGCATCTACTACTATTACTCCACACATCGACCGACTCCTGCCTGCATCTAGAGTATTAAGTTCATAAAGAACAGAGTAACACATTAAGAAAGATGACATGTCATAGAGGGATAAACTCATGCAATATGATATAAACCCCATCTTTTTATCCTCAATGGCAACAATACAATACGTGCCTTGCTGCCCCTGCTGTCACTGTGAAAGGACACCACAAGATTGAACCCAAAGCTAAGCACTTCTCCCATTGCAAGAAAGATCAATCTAGTAGGCCAAACCAAACTGATAATTTGAAGAGACTTGCAAAGATAACTTAATCACACATAAAAGAATTCAGAGGAGATTCAAATATTTCTCATAGATAAACTATATCATAAACCCACAATTCATCGGATCTCGACAAACACATCGCAAAAAGAGTTACATAGAATAGATCTCCAAGAAGATCGAGGAGACCTTTGTATTGAGATTCAAAGAGAGAGAAGAAGCCATCTAGTTAATAACTATGGACCTGAAGGTCCGTGGTAAACTACTCACAACTCATAGGAGAGGCCTTGGAGATGATGTAGAGGCCCTCCGTGGTCAATTCTCCCTCCGGCGCAGCGCCGGCGAAGGCTCCAAGATGGGATATCACAGATACAGAAGGTTGCGGCAGTGGAAATAGTTTTTCGTGGTGCTCTTGGATGTTTTCGGGGTACATGGATATATATATGAGGAAGAAGTAGGTCGGTGGATGCTTGAGGGGTGCACGAGGGTGGGGGGCGCGCCCACCCTCAGGGGGCGCACCGGGCACCCTCGTGGCCGCCTCGTTTGTTGCTTGACGTCCACTCCAAGTCCCCTGGATTGCGTTTGTTCCAAAAAGATCACTCCCAAAGGTTTGATTCTGTTTGGACTCCGTTTGATATTCGCTTTTCTTCGAAACACTGAAATAGGCAAAAAAGCAGCAATTCGGGCTGGGCTTTTGGTTAGTAGGTTAGTCCCAAAAATAATATAGAAGTGTAAAGTAAAGCCCATAAACATCCAAAACGGGTAATATAATAGCATGGAACAATCAAAAATTATAGATACGTTGGAGACGTATCACGCATGTGTACTACTACACCGTCCATGAGGGAAGCATGGAAGACAAGATGGAAGAAAGAAGAAGAAGTGGTAGCCAGCACTTGACCAGATCATCCGGACCTCCACCCAGACGATTTGGACGGTGCCCGGATGATCCAGCCCCTGGCCCGGACAATCCGGCTATGCGCATGAAGACAACAACACCAGCCCGAACGAAGCCGGATCATTCGGACCCCCCCTGGATCATCCGAACCACCGACGCTAAGATCATCCAGACCACGATGCCCGGATCATCCGAACCATGCATGCGAGCGTGACTTGGGCCGAGGCCCATGTACCCATTTTGCCCCCTCACTTACCCCTTCATGGCTTAGACTATAAATAGACCTCCCACTCCTCATTTCTAGGGTTAGCAAATATGATAGCTCATTTTTAGTTGAGCTTTGCTCCTACCTCTACTCTTGAGAGAGAGAGAGAGAGACACCACTCCATTGGAGGCCAAGACCTCCATCTAGGAGAAGATCCTGAGGGATTCAAGACCTCCTCACGGAGAACATCCTTCTAGGATTCAAGCCCCCATCTCCTTTGGATTTGGGATGAACTTTACCTTGTATCGTTCCCTTTGTTGTTCATGTACCCTTGTGGATCTTGTGTGTTTGATTGTCTAGTGGATGTGTGATTAGACTTGTTCTTGAGTGTTCCTCTCGTGATTTCCCTCTTTTTTTTCCCTCGTGTTCTTCATGCTTTTCGCGGGATCCCTCCAAATCGTGAAAGATCGGCCCCTAGGGTTCCACCCTACATCATCTTGGTATCATGGGCCACGTTTATCACGAATTTGGAGTTTCCCCCATCGTTTTCAAGCCTTTTTTTGCTTGATTTCGTCCTAAATTCAAAAATTCCCACCAAAAAAGTCCCAATTTTTTTTTTGTGATTTGTTGGTTTGATGACGTTTTGTTAATTTTGATCCATGGATTCGTTGTGTTTTCAGTGGATCTAGCTTCCCCACGAGTTTCCCCACCTTCCATCCACAAAATATCCTCAATTTTGCCCCTGAAATCATCAATTTCCGCCCAAAAAATCGTCCTGAGAGGAAATCCCGAGCAGTTTGACCTGCCCGGATCATCCGGACGTGCTCCCGAATCATCCGGACACCTCTCGGATCAGCTAGACCCTCTCCCAGACATCCGAATAACCCACGTGCTCGAAAAATAGAACCACAGATGATGAACCCGGATCATCCGGAAGTACTCCCGGATCATCCAGCCATAGCCCGGATCAGATGGACCTCCTCCCGGATGTCCGGGTAACCCCGATACTGACACCGCTAAAATTTTGTTTTGGCCATAACTAATTCATCCGAAGTCTGTTTTTGACATTCTTTAGCTTGTTTTGAAGCTATTGACATCCCCCATCCCATTTAAATACTTCCAACATCATTCGACTCCATCAAAAAAATATAAATTTGGCATCTTTGCCTAGGGCCACCACCATATCATCTGCATTACCACCACCGACTTCCGAACCTAACCCATTTTGTTCCCCATTGCATCTGTGGTTGTTTGAGTTGTGATTTGAATCTCCTAAGGTGTTTAGGCTACTTAGGGATGATTGCTTCTTCATCAACCACCACCACCACCACTTCCGCAAATACCAACTTCAATACCACCACCGCATTCCACTACCACCATTTGACATTTTACTTTGGAGATTTTGAGTTGTGGCTTTTCCGTTTCCTAGGGTGTTTCGGCTAACTAGGAACAGTTCGACATCGACAACACCACCGCTCAACTTCGCCAAGGATTTGACATCGGCCACCTTCACCATTTTGACACCCTAACCGTAAGCATGAACGGTAACCTCTATATCATCTTGGTATCATGGTATCCCATCACTGTACATTCTTCTTGCCATAGTATTGTTAACTCCGAGCCATTTTGTGTCACTTGCCTATTGAGACTAGTCATTTGAGTATTGCCGGCAATGTTACTTGTGCACATTAGTGATCCATACCTTCCATTGCATACATAACATATCATCTTGGTATCCTCATCTTGGTATCATTATATCATCTCTTATGTCACAAGATTGTTCCCGCATATACACAATTGCTATCTTGGTTTGTGCATTTCTCGTAGTGGCCATAATAAATAAATAAAAATATTTTAAGAAAAGAGAAAATAAAGAGCTTGTAAGCAATAGCCATAGCATTGCCACATTGCATATCATGCTACCATATTGATCATCTTGGATCATCGTGTGAGAAACACCGGAAACCATACATATGTAGCATACTTGGGATAGAAAGTTGATACATTTTTGCATCTTATAGGTTGTGCACAAGTGTCGTATATGCCTATTTAGCAATCGTGCTAGCGTCTCTCTAGAGTTGTGCAACACGAGCGTTTTCTATGGATTCCACATTTTGTGCTCATTCCTTGGTTGCACGACCCCATTTATCTATCTCTCTGTGTGTGTGTTTCCATGTGCCATTCATTTCTATTGGTCTACTTGTTTGACTTGTGGATTTCCATGACACATAGCATGTTTTGGTGAGGTGGCATCCTAGTTCCATTTATATAAATATTGATCTCGAGTAGGAGTGAGTTCACCTCGGTTTCGATGGCATGTGCTCGAGATCTTGTCCATGGGGATGATGGAAGGATGCTCCGCATCATCAACTCCCCTCCCTTGGGAGAGATCTGCCCTCAGATCATGATCTTCATCACCATGGTATGGAGTCAAGTCCTTGACATTCAAGATATCGCTTACGTTGTACTTGTCATGTGGGATGCCAGTCTTGTAGGCGTTGTCATTGTAACGGACTAGCACTTTGAAAAGTCCATCAGCTCGCGGTAGTAGCTTGGATTTGTGCTCATGGGGGAAGCGTTCCTTGCGAAGATGAAGACATACGAGATCGCCTGGTTTGAATAGCATGGGATCTTGTTGATGTTGAGCTTGGTGGCGAGGCGGTGTACTTGACGCTCGATCATGGACCTTGTATCTTCATGCACCTTCTTGAGATAAGTTACTCTTGCACTTGCATCCATGTTTGCACGTTCTTGGAGGGGTAGAGGAAGGATGTCCAATGGCGACAAAGGGTTGAAGCCATAGGCGACCTCGAAGGGCGACTTGCCGGTAGTAGAGTGTCCTGCGCGATTGTAGGCATACTCAATGATGGGTAAGCACTCCTCCCATTTTGTCATGTTCTTCTTGATCAACACGCGTAGGAGAGTGGATAGAGTTTGGTTGGTGACTTCCGTTTGGCCATCGGTTTGGGGATGATAGGTCATTGAGAATAGTAGCTTGATGCCGAGCTTGGTGCATAGTGTCTTCCAAAAGTAGCTTAGGAACTTGCATTACTGGAATCAGGGAATTTGCCATTAGCCAGTTCTTTGCCATCTGCTAGCTGACAGCAAAGAATGTCTTTGCCGTCTGCCTACAAAAAATGTATGGAAAAGAACTAGCTGATGGCAAAGATACAATTTGCCATCAGCCATCTCTTTGTCGTCTACTAGCTGACGGCAAAGAATCTTTCTCGCCCGCTAGCAAATGACAAAGAGATGGGGGGGGGTCCATTTTAGGCCAGGGCTATAACGGCCCGCCCCCTCCTCCTCTTTGTCGTCTGCCAGCGGATGGCAAAGAGCCAAAAGGCAGATGGCAAAGAGGAACCTAGCTAATGGTCGTTCCCCCCAACCCCACCCCACCTAGCTAACGGCCAGCCCCGCCCCACCCCTTCTCTCTCTCCCTCTTCTCTCTCCCCTCACCTCACCCATGCGACGTCCCTATAGCCCGAGCGACCGCCGGCCCGCGCCACCCCTGGAGCCCGAGCCCCCGCCGGCAAGCCTCGCCCCCGGGAGCCCGCCTCGCCCCAGCGAAATCGGGCCACGGTGGCCGCCCTACCCCGCCCCATCACCGGAGTCACGCCGCCCCGCTCCGCTACTGGAGCCGCGCCGCCCCTCCTCGCAGCCATCCTCCACCGCACCCCGTCCCCGTGGCCTGCCTCCACCGGCCGACCTCGCCGGAGCTAGGTGAGTTCTTGTCCTTTGTTTTTTTTTCTGTTTTTTCATATTTTGTTTAGTTTAGTTTAGTTTTTTTAATTTAGTTTAGTTTAGTTTAGGTTTAGGTTTAGATTTAGTTTAGTTTAGTTTAGGTTTAGTTCAGGTTTGTTTCTGTTTTTTAAGAAGAAAGAAGAAAGATGAAAAAATAAGAAGTAGAAGAATAAGAAAAGAAGGAAGAAGAAGAAAAGAAGGAAGAAGAAGATGAAAGAAAGAAGAAGTAGATGATGAAAAAGAAGGAAGAAGAAGATGAAAAAAATAAGTAGAAGAAGTAGAAGAAGAAAGAAAAGAAGCCCGAGGGTCGAGGGGTCGATGGTCGTCGAGGGGTTGAGGATCACCGAGGGGTCGAGGGTCGAGGATCGCCGAGGGGTCGGGGTCGAGGATTGCCGAGGGGTCGAGTCTTGCTACTTCTTGAGCTTGCATTGGTTTTCCCCTAAAGAGGAAAGGGTGATGCACCAAAGTGGAAATAAGTATTTCCCTTAGTTAGAGAACCAAGGTATCAATCCAGTAGGAGACAACACACAAATCACCAAGACTTGCACAGACAATCAAACAAGTTGCACCCAACGCGATAAACGGGTTGTCAATCCATTCACGGTTACTTGCAAAAGTGAGATCTGAAGGTTTCACTAGTGGCTTCTCTCAAGATAGCAAATAATATGATGGGTGAACAAATTACTATCGAGTAATTAATAGAAAAGCGCAAAGTTATGACGATATCTAAGGCAATGATTATGAAATATAGGCATCATGTTCGTGTCAAGTAGACCGACTCATGCCTGCATCTACTACTATTACTCCACACATCGACCGACTCTTGCCCGCATCTAGAATATTAAGTTCATGAAGAACAGAGTAACGCATTAAGTAAGATGACATGATGTAGAGGAATAAACTCAAGCAATATGATCTAAACCCCATCTTTTTATCCTCGATGGCAACAATACAATACATGCCTTGCTGTCCCTACTGTCACTGGGAAAGAACACCGCAAAATTGAACCCAAAGCTAAGAACTTCTCTCATTGCAAGAAAAACCAATCTAGTTGGCCAAACCAAACTAATAGTTCGAAGAAGCATTACAATGATATCAAAGCATGCATATAAGAATTCAGAGAAGATTTGATAGAGGCAAAGGTGTCCCGATGTTTCGATGAGATAGCTATCAGTTTCTGCGGGAGTCGACTTTGATGATCCGACTACGAACGTGCGAAGACGTCGCGCCTTAGCAATCGCTAAACCAACTTCTGAGGGGTTATTGACCGCGTCGGAGCACGATCAACCTGACCACGAGGGTCTATTTCCTACGAGCAAACGAAGAACAAGCAAGAAACTGAGATTACAATCTAGATATTGCGAATATAAGATGAAAGCTTTATTGATCAAGATGGGGTTCTATGATGTCTTGGTCTGGTCGTTGAACACAAACGAAGTACGCGAAGTTGCAGCTATGATGAACTTTTTAATCTAAACAAAACCCAAAGTCTAAACGATGCCCTAAGGGCTGTATGGAGGAAGAGGGGGGGCCTTGGAGGAGGGGTCCGAAACCAACCCTAATTCTTGTTTCCCCACACATACGGAATCTAAAAACAACCTATACTCAAGTATATCAAAATTACATGGGCCTGGCCCAATAATAAGGTGATGTAGCACCTAGAATAAGCTATGGACAAAATTTATGAAGGGGCATCTTGTATATTTCGTCCATGTCCTTGCAGGTCATCACGGGGGCTTCCAAGTGCTCAAATATGCACTAGAAACGCCATTCTGGATCCTTTCGTGCGCCTTCATCTCCATGCTTGATCCTCTTGTCCATCTAGGCCCTTCATTGGTAATCAACACAAATGTATCCAATTTAGGCAGCATCATATTCTCATGAACATTAGAATTGTCACTAAGAAACAAAAGTACCTAGTAATTCAATTGGCGTGCGCAAGCTCTAGTAATTGGTCCAGTATGTATAGCAGCAGGGGCTGTGGGTGTAACAATGGTATTTATGTCCTCATCAAGATTCAAATAATATTCATAGATAAGTTGATCATAAATCCACAATTCATCGGATCTCGACAAACACACCACAAATGAAGATTACATCGGGTAGATCTTCAAGAACATCGAGGAGAACATGGTATTGAGAATCAAAGAGAGAGAAGAAGCCATCTAGCTACTATCTATGGACCCGTAGGTCTGAGGTAAACTACTCACGCTTCATAGGAAGGGCGATAGAGTTGATGTAGAAGCCCTCCATGATTGAATCCCCCTTCGGCAGGATGCCGAAAAAAGCCCCTAGATGGGATCTCACTGGTACAGAAGGTTGTGGTGGTGGATAAGTGTTTTTGTGGATGCTTCTGGTGGTTTGGCGATATATGTGAATATATGGGTCCAAGGGTTAGGTCAGAGGAGTCCCAAGGAGGTGGCAAGACAGGTGTTGTAGGGTGAAACCCTAAGATGGACCTTTTCACACTTGGAGGGGAAAGAGGAAGAACACCAAGAACACAAGGAGGAATTCACTCCAACAATACCAAATTAAACATCCGCTAGAATAGCACCACAAGATCCACAAGTCACAAACACAATCAAAGGAAAGATACAATGGTAGTGTTCTTCCCACTCCTAGGAGATGAGGTCTTGATGATGGTAGTCTTCACCAAGTTGGAGGTCTTGAAATCCACAAGTGGATCCTCTCCAAAGATGCCTTGATCTCCAATGGAGGTGGTAGAAGGAGCAAATCTCACTAATATGTCATCTAATACTTTTCTAACCCTAAACATAACCCTAGGTATGGAATATATAGGCTTGGGGTCGAAGTGGATGAAGAGGAGGTCCAAAACGCAATCTCAGCCACCCATCCTCTAGAGCCCGTGCGCACGAGGTAAGTTGGGCCCGTGCGCACGGGGGTCCCGTTTGCACGGTACACGCTCGTGCGCACGGAGTGCTCCAGCGCCAACTCTCTGAGTAGTCCGTGGGCACGGGGTCTCGGGGGCCCGTGCGCACGGGGTCGCTTGGGACTTGCAGAGTTGTTGCTGCTGCTGCTCCCCATCTTGTTCTTCGTGTCCATGGGGTGGTCATCCTACTCCTTGTGATGCTCCTGAGCTCCTTGGTGGTGTTTCTCTTCGTACCTAATGATGCATAGAGTATTTTGGTGAGGTAGCAACCAAGTTCCACTTGTATCCATATGCACGTCAACCAGGAGTTCACCTCAGTTTCCATTGCACGTGCTCTAGCTCTTGTCATGGGTCCATGTGGCGCTTCACGTGTTGGTGTAGAGTCCATGGGGATGATGGAAGGATGCTCCGCATCATCTCCCCCCCTTGAGAGAGATGCGTCCATGGATCGTGATCTTCATCACCATGGTCCTTGGCAAAATCTTGGACGTTGAAGATGTCGCTTATGTTGTACTTGTCGCATGGGATGTCAATCTTGTAAGCATTGTCATTGTAGCGTGCTAGCACCTTCAAAGGTCCGTCGGCTCATGGAAGTATCTTTGACTTGCGTTCATTAGGGAAGTGCTCCTTTCGAAGATGAAGCTATATGAGATCTCCCGGGTGGAACACCATTGGTGTCTTGTTGATGTTTAGCTTGTTGGAGATGCGATGTACTTGACGCTCGATCGTTGCCCTTGTATCTTCATGCATCTTATTGAGAAAACTTGCCCTTGCCCTTGCATCCATGCTTGCGCGTTCTTGGAACGGAAGAGGTAGAATGTCCAATGGGGACAATGGGTTGAAGCCGTATACAACCTCCAAGGGGGACTTGCTGGTAGTGGTGTGTCGGGCTCGATTGTAGGCGTACTCGGCGATGGGTAAGCACTCCTCCCACTCCTTGATGTTCTTCTTTATCAACACACGAAGTAGAGTGGAGAGCGTTCGGTTGGTGACTTCGGTTTGGCCATCGGTTTTTGGTAATATGCCATGGAGAATAGAAGCTTGATGCCGAGCTTGGTGCAAATTGTCTTCCGAAAGTAGCTTAAGAACTTGACGTCGCGGTCCGACACTATGGTCCTTGGCACTCCATGCAACCTCAAGATTTCCCTACAAAAAATATTTGCAACATGTGAAGCATCGTCTATCTTATTGCATGGGATGAAATGTGCCATTTTTGAGGATCGGTCCACAACAACAAAGACGGAATTCTTGCCATTGCGAGTTCTAGGAAAACCAAGCACAAAATCCATACTAATATCCTCCCATGGTTGATATGGCATTGGAAGTGGCATATGTAAATCATGAGATTGCGCTTTGGACTTAGCTTTGTGGCATGTGGAGCATTTGTGGGTGAAGCATGCCACGTCGTGGAACATCTTTGGCCAAAATTACTTGAAGGAGAGTGTGGCGAAGGTTTTGTCACGACCGAAATGTCCCATGAGTCCACCTCCGTAAGCCTCTTGCAAAAGCAACAAACGAAGAGAAGACCCGGGTATACAAAGTTTGTTAGCACGCATAAGGTAGCCATCCTTGAGATAAAATTTATCCCAACAAGTGTGAGTAAGACATTTGGCATAAGGTAGTGCAAAGGAAGGATCATTCACATAAAGATCTTTAATATGCTCAAAGCCAATAACGTTTAACTCAAGTTGAGTAACAAGCATACATATGCGGGAAAGAGCATCCACCACTACATTTTCTTTGCCCTTAATGTACTCGATCACATAAGGAAAAGACTCAATAAATTCACTCCATCTAGCATGCTGTTTATTCAACTTAGTTTGACCTTTAAGGTACTTTAGTCTCTCGTGATCGATATGTATGACAAATTCATGTGGGAAAAGATAATGCTCCCAAACATGCAATACTCGCACTGAAGCATACAATTCTTTGTCATATATACAATAGTTAAGTTGAGCACCAGAGAGTTTTTCACTAAAATATGCAATGGGTCGCTTTTTTGCATCAAGATCCACTAATTCCATGACTACTAGCATCAAAATGGACCTTAAAAGTTTTGGTGAAATCGGGTAATGAAAGAATTGGGGCATGTGTAAGCAAAGATTTGAGCTCATCAAATGCGAGATTGGGATGTTCCCCAAACAAAAGGTGCATTTCTATAACTCAAAGCATGCAATGGTGCGGCAATAGTGCTAAAGTCTTTCACAAAGCGACGATAGAAACCCGCTAGACCAAGGAAACTACACACTTGTTGCAAATTAGTGGGTTGGGGCCAAGTTTTAATTTCTTCGATTTTAGACTCATATACATGAACTCCCTTGGAAGACACAACAAAGTCCAAGAAAACTATCTTGTCAACACCAAAAGTGCATTTCTCCATGTTTTCATAGAGACGCTCTTTTCTAAGTGTTTGCAAAACGGCCCTAATATGGTTCACATGCTCTTTGAGGGATTTGCTAAACACAAGAATGTCGTCAAAGTAGACTACAATGAACAAACCAATGTAAGGATGAAGCACATAATGCATGAGTCGCATGAAAGTACCAGGTGCTTCCGATATGCCCACAGGCATGACTAACCACTCATACAAACCAAACTTTGTTTTGAAAGCGGTTTTCCATTCATCACCCTCTTGTATGCGGATTTGATAGTAACCACTTTTAAGATCAACTTTTGAGAAAATAGTGGCACCGCTAAGATCATCTAACATATCATCGAGGCGTGGAATTGGATGCCTATAGCGAACAGTTATATCATTGATAGGTCTACAATCAGAACACATGCAAAAACTACCGTCACGTTTTGGCACAAGAATGACCAGAACGGCACAAGGACTCAAACTTTCACGCACATGTCCATGGTCTATGAGATGTTGGACTTGCCTTTGTGTTTCTTTGGTTTCGTCAGGGTTGACGCGGTATGGAGCCTTGTTAGGAAGAGGTGCTCCAGGGATGAGGTCGATCCGATGTTCAATGCCACGTAGAGGAGGAAGACCGGGAGGTAGCTCATCGGGAAAGACATCCGCGAATTCCTGCAACAAGTTAGAAAACACTAGAGGAAGAAGATTAGGAGTGTTAGTCTTTGCCATGTCATCTTTGCATACTAGGACATAGTGGATGACACTCTATGGGTTCTCACACACTTCTCTCATCTCTCTTTTTGCGGCTAGCAGAATTAAGTTTTTCTCTCTTGGCGAAGAGTCAATCAATTTGGGGTTGTGGCGCTCACTCTCTTTGTGGTGGTTCACTCTCTCACTAGTCTCTCCATGATGGGTGGATGCTTGCTTGTCGGCGATCACTTGGCTTGGAGACATAGGTCATAGCACGTACTCAGTTCCCTTCATCTTGAAGCTATAGTGGTTTGTTCTCCCGTTCTGGATGACGCCGTGGTCGAATTGCCAAGGTCTTCCCAAAAGGAGATGGCACACGGACATGGGAACCACTTCACACTCAATGGTGTCCTCGTAGGCGCCGATCTTGAAAGAAATGTGCACGGTGTGCTCCACTTGAATTGTGCTGGAGTCGCTAAGCCATTGGACTGTAACATCCCAAAAATTCTAAAATTTGGAATTTTATATTAAATAAATAAATATGATTTTTTGTTTGATTGATTGACTGAAAGTGAGTGAAATTTGAATTTTTTTTGAAAGTTTAATGAGAGGGAATGAAATGACTTTCCCAAAACTTTCACCTTGCATTTTCATCCCTAGAAATTCAACTTAATTTCATCAGAAACCCTAGAGTGAAGTTAACATGACTTCTTCCATCAAAGAAATAAAAAGGGATTTGAAAATGATTTGTATTCCATTTGAAATGTTTTCAAACCAGGAACTTCATGCCACTCAAGGATTTTCATGAGGGAAGATAACATGATTTCTTGAAAATTGAAATGGAGTGGGAAGTAGGAGGCCACATTCAAAATGGCATTGAGCCACTTTTGGAAATACTACATATGGGTTTCAAAATCTTTTCCAGATATATTTCAAAATAAATAAAGAGAGAAGGTAATATGACTCCTTCAATTATTGGAAATAAAAATGGGAAAGGAATGTTGCAATCAATTAAAAGTGGTTTGAAAAATATATGAATCCAATTGGAATAACCATTTTTGGATTTAATTAAAATTTTCTTTATTTGGTTTTTATTCAAATTATTTTTGTCCAAAAATAAAATATATGGAAATTAGGGTAAAATGATTCCCTACAATAGAAAAGTGGATAAAAATAAATTTGAAATCATTTTGATATTTAAAAATATGTTATTTGAATTTTAAATGCAACAGTAGTAGTGTTTGCTTTATATGATTTTTTTGTATTTTATTTGACCTGGATAAAATGTTCATGATTTAGGACTTATTTTTATGAACATTTTGATATATTATATGTCCATGTATAATTTTTATTTGTTCACTTTTGTATTAGTTTTGTTCTCCTTTTATTTATATAAGAAAAACTGGCCGCAACCCAGCACTGCCCCTCTCTCTCTACGGCCCAGCTGGCCCAACAGCTCGTCCCCGCGCCCGAAAACTCTTTGCACCGCTCGCCCACCTCTCCTACTGACTGGTGGACCCCGCGATCTTCTTCTTCCCCTGCACGCAATGACGCCTCAGAGCGCGCTCACCCACCGCTGTATCCCACTTTCCTCAGGATCGTGACCCCCAGCCTTCCCCTCGTGCATGCATATGCCCTATAAAATCACTAGACCCTCCTCCCTCGATTCCTCTTTGAACCCTCGCCCGAGACCAACCACGTCGTCGTCGTTTGGATCTCCGCCATCGAAGCTTCGGAGCGCCGCCGTTTCTATCGCTGGTAAGCCTCCTCGAGGTCCCTTTCTTCTCCCATCGGCTCCCCTCGTTGTCGCACTCCGTTTTGACATGGTCTTGCTCCTCCTCTTCCTCCACAGAATTGTCCCCGGGCTCACCCGTCCGTCGCTGGAGCTATAGCTCACCAGAGCTTCGGCCGCATCGCCGCCGCTCGCCTCCGACCTCCCCAGTCACCCACTACCAATGTCGTCTCCCCCACTGACCCCGGCGATGTCGACCGCATCGATCGGAGGCCTCATCCTCTCTGGAGGAGCACCAGGACGCCCCGCCATCCACGACCGAAGCTACCTCGCCGGAGTTCACCCGAGCTTCTGCCACCTCGCCTCGACGCTTTCCGTCGAACTCATCCACCACAGACACCACCTATGGGTGTGGCTTGAAGAGCCACATCGACTCGACCTCACCCCAGCCGCCGGCGACCACCAGAGCTCTCCCGCCGTCGACGCCCGATCACCTCGCCGTCGTTCCCCGTCGAGGTAAGCACCAGTGGACCCCCTCCGTCCCATCTCCGGTCAAGGGCCTAGATTAGAACGAAACAAACGGTTAGGTTTTCTGTTAATAGATCGATTTAGGTCCAGTTTAACCCGGACTTGGTCGAACCAAGCCGGTTTTCTTGTTTAACCATCGGTCGCGTCGTTTTTCTTATGCAGCGGTCGTCCGCCCATAGCGCGCGCATGCCCACCTACTGGCCCAACCAGAAACAGCCTCGTGCCCACCGCCCGGTCGGTAGTCTTTTGTTTTTTCTCTTTTTTTATGTTTTTATTCTGTTTACAGAAATAGTTCCAATTTTAGATTGCTTATAGCTTCTATGTTTTAGATCCAAATTGAGTGATTCCAATTGCACTGTGTCACAAATTTTATGAAGTTTTTGTTGGTGGCTTGAAATTTTGAATTTGAGTAGTTTTAATTTGAATTATTTCGAATATGCTTCAAACACTATTTTGGCTCTAGTTTGAGTTCTAGAACATATTTTTTATTGATTCTTTTTGCTCCTGGTCACTTGTGGTTTTCTCTAGCAGTAGGTTTTATTTCGGAAATTTTAGAAAACTTTAAATTAGGGTTTTAGGAAAAACAGTACTGTTTTAGTCATAGTTTTGTTTTAGTATTTTCTTTGTTATTTTTAATAGATTTGAATTATTTCTTTTTGTCACTTTTGACAAATTTATTTTTGTTTCTGTTGTACAACAGTAGATAATTTTATTCTTATTAAAAAATTATTTTGTTTAGTTTTGTATGGAAACTTGTATAGGTCATAGTTAGAGTTTTATAAAAGCTTTTTATTTGTTTCTTTTTGCTACTAAAAGTATATGAAAAATACTTCTTGTTAAATTAGTTATTTTACATTTTCTTTTCTGTTAATTTAATAGTTTAGTGTTTTAATTGTTAATAAGTATTTACTTAGGACAACACTATTTTTTGTTATGTCTTGGAGTTTTGTTTAGTAGTTTTGTTGTGTAGTTTCCTTGGTTTTTATTTGGTGTCCCTTGTTGATTTGCATTTTATTTGTTGATTTTATTATGAGTGTTATAATTGCTTGCTAGTATGTTTGCTTATATGAATGCTATGTTTGACTATATAGATTTTCTCAGAGTGATGAATAGTTTATCAAAGTTTCTGAGAGCGTTTTTATCTTCATCAACTTACCAGGCAAGTTCACTTTGACCATGTTTTTCAAATGTTTTATTTGCATGTAGTAGCACCCCTTCAACAATCCCTCCAATAGTGTTGTTGAATCTGGTAGTTGAGTAGAATGCATGATGTAGGAACCCATCTCCCTGTTACCAAGCCCAAGACATTATATAGTTTTAATGCTACACTATAGTAGATGGGGTTTGGTATGAGTGCACGAGACTGGTGTGAAGAAGGAGGACTATACGTCAATGACAACAACTCCATGATGGAATCTACAAGGACTGCATCTTCAGGGCCTCAAGACTTCAAGACTCGAGACAATAGTTCAATACACACTAGTGGGTGAAGGAGGGTTGACGGGCACCTCGGAGAAACCAGTGGATGGCCGGGATGCATGGAGAAGCGCCATGATATCTTGCGGAAAGCTTCAACCAGACTCAAAGGGACTGAAGAATACTTCATGCCCGGAACTTACCTGTGCAACCGCAAGTCACTATGGGCTCTGGCTTGGTTGACCCTATTGGTGACTCTAGCTGGACGGTGCTAGCAGATGTAGAACTATGGTAGGATTGGATGAGCTCCGGACAGTGGGCAGAGGAACTCTTCAGAAGACCATGTTTCGACCGTCCTGTTCCCAAACGATTTGAAGTGCGAGGACGAAAAGGGAGGGATCGAATCTTGCGGGTAAAGTGTACAAATCTTTGCAGAGGGTTAAAACCTAATCGATTAGCCGTGTCCATGATTACATACAATTTGAGCCTCTGGACTTGTATCTATCTCGGAACTCTCAACATCGGAATGATAACTTAATTGTGGGCAACTTATGATGATTTGGGTTATGAGACATCGGTTGGTGGAACCATGTCATGATAGGAAACTCCGTAGTACAGACTCCTGATATTTCTTTGATGTAGGGAAAATAAAACCAGCTTTTATGCAAAACAAAACTCAGACGCAGAGCCACAAAGCCATATTGCATATAGAATAGTTTTATCATCTGCTTTCTCTTATTGTGATCTTGCCGGTACATTCAATGTACTGACCTACACGGCTGCAACGTCTCATGTGGCAGATATTTTCTTCCGATGAGTAAGAGTACAGTACAAGGTTATAGTCTACACTCAACCTGCCGATGGCATTGATGGGACTTCACACCCGATTTTGTGTTTCCGCTGAGACTTATGAGGTATATATCACCTTTACGTTATTTATGCATGTGATTGCACTTTGATATATACATTGATGTACTGTGTGTGCCAGCATACTGATCCAGGGATGGCACAGATACACAGAGACCTGACCGTTTGAGGTCGGGTCGCTACACATATGGTATCAGAGCACATGTTGTGTGTAGGACGTGACCCTGGAAATCGAAAAGCCCTAGGATAGGATATCTCTAAAACTTTATTTTCAAAAAGACCCTTACTTCTCATCTTTTCTGATTTTATCGTATAGTCCCTCTTACCTCAAATATCTAGAATATACCCTATCCCTTTGACCACCCGGAGGATCAACTGAAGCCACTCCAAGAAAGATCATATATCGGAGAACTGATGGCCACTTCAGAGTAAAGAGGATTTCACCATGCATTAAAATAGTTGAAGCTACAAGAGTTGATGACTCCAAAGACTTGAAGAATTTGAAGACCCTAAAGATTTATTTGACCTTTAGAGGACCAAACCCCTGTTATACTTACGTTAGATGCGACAATTTGTGAGTTGTCTCTTGTTTGATGTTTTTCTGACAGCCACAAAATAAAAACTGGTTTCTTCAAAACAATTTGTTTGTATTGTGTGTATCTCTACTCACCTCTCCCGTATCTCATCCCAAAACCCTTGAACCCAATAGATGATGAATGAATATGGACTTGTATTCTCGGGACCGATGACTCAGCCAGAGGCAGAGCTATGGATTCAAAACATGGAGGATCACTTCGGGAAAAATTTGATTTCAAGGAAGTATGATGTTCAATATTCTCTTCAGTATTTTACGGAGAGTGCTGCAACCTGGTGGGAAATGCATCAAGCCATATAAGGATGTAACAGAGCAAGAACTTGGAAGGAATTCAAGAAGACTCTGTTAAGATCTCGTCTCATCCAAAAGCACTATGATAGCCTGAAGAAGAAACTTTGTGCCTGCAAGATTTGTGGAGAAATAGGACACACCCAGGAGGAACACAAGGAGGGATGCCATCATTGTAAAGAACATCACCTAGAGGAAGAATGTCTGACTGGACAGGTTACTTGTTTCCTGTGTGAAGGAGTTACTCATTTCCTGGCACAGTGCCAAATTTACTCCAAGGTACAAGAAATTACCAAGCAGCAGAAAGAAGACCTCAGGAAATGTTTGGAAGAATCCATGATGGAGGAAGTTATTGATGACCCTAATGGAGAAGGCATAAACAGATTTTACGCTCATGCCTACTATTCGTGTGGAGAAGAAGGACATTTCTCACAATATTGCACGAAGGAAATCCAAGAGTATCTCGAAGACTTCCCGATAGCAGAAGTGAAGTTTGACCCTCAGGAAATAGAAGCTCTGATCATTACGGAGAAATCCAAGAAGAGAAAATGAAGGCATCCCCAGAAAAACCCAATTTCTGCAGAAAAAGATCTGAGTCATATCACTTGTTACAGGTGCAAGGAATTAGGCCACTATGCCAATATGTGTCAAGAGAAGAAGCCAAGAACCTAAAGAGAAGACACAATCCACAAGAAGCCCAAGGAATTATCGGAAGTTATTTGTTTTTGTTGCAGGGAAGGAGGACATTATGCTACTAAATGTCCCAACAAGTTGAAAGTTGGAGCTGAGTAGTTGGAATTTCTGATGTTGCTAATAAGTGTAGTAGGAAGCAAATTTATTTTCATGAGTACAACGATTTGAGTTATGTAATGGGTGCTCAGTGATTGTAATGAATTCACGAAATCAATAAAGTTTATGTGTCATGATTTCATATGTTGAATTTTATGAGTTGTTACTCCATGAACAAAGAGTTCTGACCATTTTCGAGGATATGAGAAAAATATGGTCTATGGAAGAATTTGTGCATTTCAAGGGTTGTAGTACCCTGTGAGGACACTTCACCCATGGAAGGAATAATGATATTCCACGGAGTGGAGTTTGGACAAAATGGGTTGGAGTTTTGTTTTGATATGATGGATATGAAGGAAGGAAGTGATGTTGGAATTATAGGAGGTATATAGTGGTTGAATATGAAACAATATAACTCCGAAGATGAGTTAAAGTTGTACAAGTGATTGGAGTGGGTTCGTAACCCACAGGCTTAGGAAATTAATAAGGATCAAGTACTCCCTACAAGAAGAAATTTTGGAAGAAGCTGTGACTTGATGAGCAGACGTTCCTTAGGAGGTTACAAAACCACGAGAGTTGTGAAGTAACGATAGATGTTTCATTCAGCTTGCAAAATCAATGGAATTATCCGAACTAAGTTCGTCGAGAAGAGAAATTCCGCAACACTTGTGAGAATGCCTGACTGTTAGAAATGCGAGATTCACTAAACCTTACACAGAGTAATGATTTGGTTGCGGATTGGATTGATCACCATACCGACTTACTCTTATCATTCGCTCTTCCTATTTTGAATGGTAAATCTGGAGTGACTTACCCATAGTAGAGAGATGATGATATTGAGACCTTGTTTAAACCTTAGAATGGTAGGATGACACATCCATGTAGAGGCACCATTGCCAACCGTAGGATATACAGTGAGATTCAACCCAGACCATTTTCATGCAGGAGAAACCTGTAATGCTTGACCATCATGTGATATCGATAGTTGTTTAGTATTGGAGACAGACCCGTCAGATAAGAAGACCCAGTATCGGAAGAACCTTACCATGAAGAAGGGATAAAAGATTTTAAAGAAAACGTTATGCCCTTACAGGGAGAGCACCAGTGAAAGAATTATCCCGGAGAATATGAGAAGACCGACATCGATGATCCAAAGGGATGGAGTACATGAGTTCCGTCGGAACCATGACCCTGCTTTTAAGTGTGGTAGCCCACTAGACCAGTCCGATCAATGGAATTGCTGGAAGACCCCAAACCCTAACCTTTTCTTGCTAGCCTCTTCGAATCTCATTGAGGAGATTCATTTTAAGTGTGGTAGGGTTGTAACATCCCAAAATTCTAAATTTTGGAATGTTATATTAAATAAATAAATATGATTGTTTGTTTGTTTGATTGATTGACTGAAAGTGAGTGAAATTTGAAACTTTTGAAAGTTTAATGAGAGGGAATGAAATGACTTTCCCACAACTTTCACCTTGCATTTTGATCCCTAGGAATTCAACTTAATTTCATCACAAACCCTAGAGTGAAGATGACATGACATCTTCCATCAAAGAAATAAAAAGGGATTTCAAAATGATTTGAATTCCATTTGAAATGTTTTCAAACCAGGAACTGCATGCCACTCAATGATTTTCATGAGGGAAGATAACATGATATCTTCAAAATTGAAATAGAGTGGGAAGTAGGAGGCCACATTCAAAATTGCATTAAGCCACTTTTGGAAATACTCCATATGGGTTTCAAAATCTTTTCTAGATATATTTCAAAATAAATAAAGAGAGAAGGTAATATGACTCCTTCAATTATTAGAAATAAAAATGGGAAAGGAATGTTGGAACCAATTAAAAGTGGTTTAAAAAATATATGAATCCAATTGGAATAACCATTTTTGGATTTAATTAAAATTTTCTTTATTTGGTTTTTATTCAAATTATTTTTCTCCAAAAATAAAATATATGGAAATTAGGGTAAAATGATTCCCTACCATAGAAAAGTGGATGAAAATAAATTTGAAATCATTTTGATATTTTAAAAATATGTTATTTGAATTTTAAATGCAACAGTAGCACTGTTTGCTTTATTTGATTTTTTTATATTTTATTTGACCTTGATACAATGTTCATGATTTAGGACTTATTTTTATGAACATTATGATATATTATATGTCCATGTATAATTTTTATTTGTTCACTTTTGTATTAGTTTTGTTCTCCGTTTATTTATATCAAAAAAACTGGCTGTAGCCCAGCACTGCCCCTCTCTCTACGGCCCAGTTGGCCCAGCAGCTCGCCCCAGCACCCAAAAACTCTTCACACCGCTTGCCCACCTCTCCCGCTGACTGGTGGACCCTGCAATCTTCTTCTTCCCCTGCACGCAACGACGCCCAGAGTGCGCTCACCCACCGCCATATCCCGCTTTCCTCGGGATCGTGATCCCCGGCCTTCCCCTTGTGCACGCATATGCCCTATAAAATCCCTAGACCCTCTTCCCTCGATTCCCCTTTGAACCCTTGCCCGAAACCAACCACGTCGTCTGTCCTCGTTGTTTGGATCTCCGCCACCGAAGCTTTGGAGCGCCGCTGTTTTCGTCGCTGGTAAGCCTCCTGAAGTTCCATTTCTTCTCCCGTCGGCTCCCCTCGTCGTCGCGCTCCGTTTTGACATGGTCTTGCTCCTCCTCTTCTTCCACAGAATTGTCCCCGGGATCACCCGTCCGTTGCCGGAGCTGTAGCTCACCAAAGCTTTGGCCGCATCACCGCCGCTCACCTCCGACCTCCCCGGGTCACCCACTGCCACTGTCATCTCCACCACTGACCCCGACGATGCCGACCGCATCGACCGAAGGCCTCATCCTCTCTGGAGGAGCACCAGGACACCCCGCCGTCCACGACAAAAGCTACCTCGCCGGAGTTCACCTAAGCTTCTGCCACCTCGCCTCGATGCTGTCCGTCGACCTCATCCACCACAGACACCACCTACAGGTGCGGCTTGAAGAGCCACATTGACTC
This sequence comes from Triticum aestivum, assembly GCF_018294505.1. NCBI lineage: Eukaryota > Viridiplantae > Streptophyta > Magnoliopsida > Poales > Poaceae > Triticum > Triticum aestivum. Next base: position 265,774,618 of record NC_057795.1, on the reverse strand, counting down.
GACCTCACCGCAGCCGTCGGCGACCACCGGAGCTCTCCTGCCATTGACGCCCGATCACCTCGCCGTCGTTCTGCGTTGAGGTAAGCACTAGGGGACTGATACATCTCCGTCGTATCTATAATTTTTTATTGTTCCATGCCAATATTCTTCAACTTTCATATACTTTTCGCAACTTTTTATATTATTTTTGGGACTAACATATTGATCCAGTGCCCAGTGTAAGTTCCTGTCTGTTGCATGTTTTATATTCCGCAAAAACCCCATATCAAACGAAGTCCAAACGGGATAAAAATGGACGGAGAATATTTTTGGAATATTTATGATTTTTGGGAAGTAAAATCAACGCGAGACGGTGCCCGAGGTGGCCACGAGGGTGGCCCGCGCGCCCACTTATACTGGGCGTGCCCCTGACCCTCGTGGGCGCCTCGTAAGGCGGTTGATGCCCTTCTTTGGCTGCAAGAAAGCTAATTTTTGGAAAAATATCTGGACAAAGGTTTCAATCCAATCGGAGTTACAGATCTCCGGATATAAAAGAAATGGTGCCAGGGCAGAATCGGAGAATGCAGAAATAGAGAGAGACAGAGAGATGGATCCAATCTCGAAGGGGCTCTCGCCCCTCCCATGCCATGGGAGCCAAGGACCAGAGGGGAAACCCTTCTCCCATCTCTGGAGAAGGTCAAGGAAGAAGAATAAGAAGGGGGGCTCTCCCCCCTTGCTTCCGGTGGCGCCGGAATGCCGCCGAGGACCATCATCATCACTGCGATCTACACCAACACCTCCGCCATCTTCACCAACATCTCCATCACCTTCACCCATCTATATTCAGTGGTCCACTCTCCGGCAACCCGCTGTACCCTCTACTTGAACATGGTGCTTTATGCTTCATATTATTATCCAATGATGTGTTGCCATCCTATGATGTCTAAGTAGATTTTCATTGTCCTACCGGTGATTGACGAATTGCTATGATTGGTTTAATTTGCTTGTGGTTATGTTGCTATCCTATTGTGCCCTCCGTGTTGTGCAAGCGTGAGGGATTCCCGCTGTAGGGTGTTGCAATATGTTCATGATTCGCTTATAGTGGGTTGCTTGAGTGACAGAAGCATAAACCCGAGTAAGGGGTTGTGGCGTATGTGATAAAGGGGACTTGATATGTTAATGCTATGGTTCGGTTTTGCCTTAATGATCTTTAGTAGTTGCAGATGCTTGCCAGAGTTCCAATCATAAGTGCATATGATCCAAGAAGAGAAAGTGTGTTAGCTTATGCCTCCCCCACATAAAACTTGCTATCAGTCTAGTAACGTAGTCAATTTCTTAGGGGCAATTTCACAACTCCTACCACCACTTTTCCACACTCGCTATATTTACTTTATTGCTTCTTTATCTAAACAGCCCCTACTTTTTATTTACGTGTTCTTTATTATCTTCCAAACCTATCCTTTCACACCTACAAAGTACTTTTAGTTTCATACTTGTTCTAGGTAAAGCGAACGTCAAGCGTGCGTAGATTCGTATCAATGGTAGATAGGACTTGAGAGAATATTTATTCTACCTTTAGCTCCTCGTTGGGTTCAACACTCTTACTTATTGAAAGAGGCTACAATTATCCCCTACACTTGTGGCTTATCAAGACTTTTTTCTGGCGCCGTTGCCGGGGAGTCATAGCATGGGGTGAATATTCTCGTGTGTGCTTGTTTGCTTTATCACTAAGTAATTTTTATTTGATGTTCTTAGTTGTTCTCTATCTTTACTTATGGATATGGAACACGAAATACCAAAAAAATTAGGTATACTTGCTACTCATGGAGATGGGGAACCTCCTAAAACCCTCGATGCTCGTTATGTGAAAGAAATCATGTACTACTTTGATAATCCTGAGAAAACTCCATTCAATTATGTTATGGGAGACACGTTGGATCAACGTGAATACTTTAGGGATTATCGCTTGACACAAAAATAGAAACTATTATGGGATCAAATTTATATGTTGTATCGGTATGCTAGGCAACTATGCTTGAGATATGATTATACTTGTTGCTCTAGGATGAAGGCTCCACACCTTCCCTTTTTCATGAAAATTCAATGATGATAAAACCTTGGCTTCTTATGCTAATGGTATCTATGATTACTATGATGTGGAAAAAATAGAAGAATTCATTGCTCTTATGGGTGCTTATGAGATTGAATCTATGTTTAAAGAGTTTGAAGATTTTGATGATTCAGTTTACAGACCTGAAAATTTTGCTATACTTAGATATTGCTATGAAAATTATGAATACAATTCCAATATTGATGCATTTATTGAGAAAGTCTCCACTGTCCATGAAGAGAATAATATCTTGCAGGAAGCTATGGAAGAAGAAATTGATGAAACTATGAGCTCATTGGATGAAAAAGATGATGAGGAGAGTGAAGAACAAAACGAGGAAGAGCGGATTAGCTACCCGTTCACACCTTCTAATGAGAGTAACTCTTCAACTCATACATTGTTTAATTCCCCTTCGTGCGTACCGAATGATGATTGCTATGATCCTGTTGATTCTCCTGAAATATCCCTTTTTGATGATGCTTGCTATGCTTGTGGCCAAGATTCAAATATGAATTATGCTTATGGAGATGAACTTGCTATAGTTCCTTATGTCAAACATGAAATTGTTGCTATTGCACCCACGCATGATAGTCCTATTATCTTTTTGAATTCTCCCAACTACATTATATCGGAGAAGTTTGTGCTTATTAAGGATTATATTGATGGGTTGCCTTTTACCGTTGCACATGATGATTTTGATGAATGTGATATGCATGTGCTTGCTGCTTCTACTTGCAATTATTATGAGAGAGGAACTATATGTCCACCTCTCCATGTTTCCAATATGATAAAATTGCAATAAACTGCTTATACTATGCATTGGCCTTTACTTGGTGTGCATGAATTGTTCTTTTATGACATGCCAATGCATAGGAAGAGAGTTAGACATCGTTGTTGCATGATATATGTTACTTTGTGCTCACTACTAAATTACAAACCATTGTTAATTAAAATTGGCTTTGATATACCTTAGGATCTGGGTGGATCCATTACTTGCGCACTATATGCCTAGCTTAATGGCTTTAAAGAAAGTGCTGCTAGGGAGACAACCGGAAGTTTTAGAGAGTCATTTATTTATGTTGAGTGCTTTCATTTAGTTTAAAAACACAAAAATAAAGAGGGGAACCCAAAACTTTTCAAAAAGGAAAGTGAAAGTGAGAAAGACTAGCATTGTTGAAGTGGGAGAGCTCCTTGAACTTTGTTCATGCTCACGGAAACTTTGTGAATCTTAATTACGGAAACTTTTCATCAAAAATAATTATCTCCTTGTACAATTCCATTGTATTATAAAAATAATGTGCCAAGGTTTGCCTTTAGTATGTTTACAATGCTTGTTGGTTTGTACGGTGCAAGACAAAAACTTTGGCTGTAGTGCGTGATTTTACATTTTTAACAACAACATCAAACGTTTCTTATTCTTTTTGCACTGTATTTATGTACAAATTTATTTTTCCTAATTTTGGTAGAATTGTTTGGGTAACAAAAGTATGGTGAATGTTCATATTGCTACAGACTGTTCTGTTTTTGACAGATTCTGTTTTTGATGCATAGTTTACTCGTTTTGATGAAACTATCAATTCCTATCAGTGGATTAAGCCATGGAAAAGCTATATTACAGTAGACACAATGCAAAAACAAAATCTGAATTGGTTTGCTACAGTACTTAGAGTAGTGATTTGCTTTGTTATACTAACGGATCTTACCGAGTTTTGTGTTGAAGTTTTCTGTGGATGAAGTATTTGATCGAGGAGGTCTTGATATGAGGAAAAAGAAGAGAGGCAAGAGCTCAAGATTGGGGGTGCCAGAGGCACCCCAAGTAAATATTCAAGGAGACTCAAGCGTCTAAGCTTGGGGATGCCCCGGAAGGCATCCCCTCTTTCTTCAACAAGTATCGGTATGTTTTCGGATTCGTTTCGTTCATGCAATATGTGCAAGTCTTGGAGCATCTTTTGCATTTAGTTTTCACTTTTTATTTTATGCACCATGCTGGTATGAGATAGTCCTTGGTTTATTTATAGAATGCTCATTGCACTTCACTTATATCTTTTGAGTATGGCTTTATAGAATGCTTCACGTGCTTCACTTATATCATTTGAAGTTTGGATTGCATGTTTCTCTTCACATAGATAACCGCCATTTGTAGAATGCTCTTTTGCTTCACTTATATTTGTTAGAGCATGGGCATATCTTTTGTAGAAATAATTAAACTCTCTTGCTTCACTTATATCAATTTAGAGAGATGACATGAATTGGTCAATCATATGGTTAGTCATAAAATCCTACATAAACTTGTGGATCACTGAATATGATATGTTTGATTCCTTGCAACAGTTTTGCGATATAGAGATGATAATATGTGGGAGGTTCTAGTAGATGGTTGTGTTTAGTAAGGATATTGGTGTTAAGGTTTGTGATTCCCGTAGCATGCACGTATGGTAAAAGTTGTGTGACAGATTTGTTGCATGGGGTTGTTGGAGTAATGGGCCACGGATAGGCACACCCGCGTCCCTGGATTTATCAAGACTTTGGGCCAGCTCCGCTTAGCTGGACCACAAGCTGAAGCTCCGCCCTCTGGGATCCGGCTGGCTCAATGGCCGGCTGCCAGAGGGCGGCCAACCCAAGCCTACGGCGCTCCGAGTGGCCGGCTCCTGCCGGCCGGCCTCCAGAGAGGGCGGCATTGGGCGGGCGGCCACCTCGCGGCTTCGGTGCGGCCGAGCCCCCCATCGAGAGTACGAGCAGGAGCATGGCTACAGTGAAGCATGTCGCCCTGACGCACGGGACATGCATGGCTACAGTGCTCCGTACAGGTGGAGATCTCCACCTGGCGGGGCACTGTGCCACGTCTCCCCTGATGTCGCCCCAAGCAGGCGGAACCCGGTTCCCCACGACGGCCTGTCGGTACAGCCAGCCAGTCGCAGGCCCCACTGGGTAGTGACCTACCAGAAGACGGCATACGCCCGGCCAGTCGGGCGCGGGAGGGGCCGGCCTCCAGCAGGCGGCCGTCCCTTGTCCCGAGGCAAGCGCGCCATTAACCTGATGAAACCAGGCATGGCTACAGTAACCTCCCGTCAGCCAGCGGGACTGTAGCCACGATAAGATGACCAAGCCCTCGTCATGGACGGCACGGCCACAGTAAGCAGTCGTCAACCAGCCGGCGGGCCCCAGTAGTCGGCGGAGAAGCCGGAGGATGGAGACACTGAGAGACGGGCCCCAGCAGCCGTCCCCAATTACCATTGTACCCCTGGGGGGCAGGCCTATATAAGCCCCCGTGGTCACCCATGCAAACGGTTCCAACTCTGATAGAACTAGCCAGTTATCTAGGGCAGGGAAGAGCTAGCCTTGCCTTCTCCTACCTCTAGGCACAGCTCAAGGAGCACCTTGTATCACTAGTGCCTTAGTGATCATGCAGAGACCCCGCAGAGCAGGAGTAGGGGTATTATCTCCATGGAGAGCCCCCAACCTGGGTAAATTCCGACGACGTGTGTGTCTATGCCTTATCCCGCTTCCAGGCACCGGCGACATTCTACTCGCTCCCACCATGATAAGCCATCCTTTTGCATATGTCGCACCCAACCCCCGACATTTGGCGCCCACCGTGGGGTGAGGTGCACCGTCTCCCGGAGACCTGCTCTGGACGGGAACCTTGTTCCTCCCTGGCGAGAGAAGCCAGCCCAGCACGCCCGACAGCGTCAGCCTCAACGCCCTGCATGGCGCGGAGATCGCCTGCATGGCGAGCTGCCTCGCCGACCTCGTTGGTGAGATTCAACTCTCCGACAAGCCGGCCTCCGATGCAGGCACCGGCTGCCCCGAGAGCCGCCTCGTCAGCCTCCTCGACCAGCTTCACGTCACCAGCGAGCCTGCTGTGGACCTGGAGTCTGTTGGCTCCACCGACCCGATGATCATCGACTCCGACATGGTGTCGCTTGATGCGTTCCCCACCAACATGGTGATCTACGACGAGCCGCCTCCTCGCGAGCACAGCGGCGGGAGCACCATCACGGAGGTGCTCGTCATTAACAGTGGCGAGCGCTCGAACGGAGAGACTCGAGACCCACTTGATGCGGCGCTGCGGGACTTGACGACGCCCATCCCAGAAGATGCAGATGCCGAGATGCTGGAGGCATGCCGTGTCCAGCTTCTCGAGAGCGCTGGCCGGCTTGCCAGCGTGCGGCGCCTCTCGGACGCCTATCGGCGTGAGAAGGACAGAGCGGTCGGCGGTACGCCGGCTCCTGGTGGGCCTAGCCGCATTGGCCCTGTTCGGCAGCGTGGCGGGACTATCACCAGCATGTTCGGGGCAGAGCGCCCCGTATATGCCACTCCTGCGGAGAACGTTCGGGCCGCCCAGGCGGTGACGGATGAGCTGGACAAATACGAGGGCGACGAGCATCACCACATGATGGAGCGAATCCAGCAGCCCCTAGACGCGACGGCCGCGTTGCACAAAGACGGCTGCCGCGCTGAAGAGCCCGCCCTGCGGAATGAAGAACCGCCCCATCGCCAAGAGCACGACCCGACCTCCCGGACGCTGACTGGCGGTGCCCATGAAAAATGAGGCAATGAGCCGGCGGCTAGCCAGAGCCGGACTCGCCTCCTCATCGAGCGTGACGCAGACGGCCGCCCTCGAGCGGTGGAGCGCCGAGGCGATCCTCCGCCTCCCCCGCCTCGCGGAGCAAGGTATCGCACTCCGCCGCCTGTCATGCACCCGACATTCGGCGACCGCCTTGGCCGCTGAGAGGGAGTCGGGGAGAACGACGCCAGCCATCGGATCGACTGCCTCAACCGGTCCCTGGCACTAGAAGAAGAAGATGCGTTGGGTCCACCTTGCTTTGGCCCACGAATCTGGGATGAGCCCTTTCCCGAAGGGTTCACCCTCCCTCGAGATACGCCCAAGTACACCGGCTCCGTGAAGCCGGAGGACTGGCTGGTCGACTACTCGACAGCCGTCAGCATAGCAAACGGCAACAAGCGCGTTGCCGTGAAATACGTCCCACTCATGCTACAAGGCACTGCACGAACGTGGCTCAATAGCTTGAAGCCCCGCAGCATCAACAACTGGGTTGATTTCACCGAGGTCTTCATCCGCAACTTCACCAGCACCTACAAGCGGGCTCCCAAGCCCCGGCAGCTCTCCTTGTGCGTCCAAGGGCCCACAGAGTCAACTCGCAACTACCTCACGCGTTGGACCGAGCTGCGCAATTCCTGTGAAGGCATGCACGAGGTGCAGGCAATCGAGTACTTCACCGCCGGGTGCCGAGAGGGCACCCTCCTCAAGCATCGACTCCTCTACGACGAGCCCGAGACCCTTGATGAGCTGCTGGTCATTGCCGACAAGCATGCCACGGCCGACTCCTCCATGAAGGCGGAAATTCTGGTTGATGCGTCCGGCAAGGTGGCACCCCAGGCCCCTCGGACTCCGGCTGGTGACACCAGTCGGTGATAGCAGCTAGGCGACAACAAGCGGAAGGCCACCCAGCCGGCTTCCACCAGCCGGCAGGTGGCAACGGTCGAGGATCAGCAGCCAGAAAGGCAGCCAGCACCCAAGCGGCAGAAGGGCGGCAAGTCCAATTGGTTGCCTGCTTTCTCTTACGAGCAAACCTTAGACGCACCCTGCAAGTTCCATAGTGGCGCGAAGCCCTCCAACCACACCACTCGGAAGTGTCACTGGTTCACCAGAATTGCCAAGGGAGATGGACTCCTGCCTCCTCCACCTGCCGGACCGCCGCCTCCTCAGCCCCAGCAGCCGGCGGCCCGACCAGTCGGTGCCATACATGACGAGTACCCAGAGGAACATGGAGCCTATGTTGTGTTCACCAGCGTGGCCGATGATAGACGCAGCAGATGGCAGCAACAACAAGTAGTGCAAGCAGTGGCCTCCAGCACTCCAGAGTTCATGCATTGGTCCGAGAAGCCTATCAGCTGGAGCAGGGCCGATCACCCAGAAGTGATGCCCTCCCTTGGTTCATATGCCCTGGTCCTAGAAGAAACCCTTGCAATGGAGAGGCGGGCAGCCCGTTTCTCAAGAGCCTTGATAGATGGCGGTAGCAGCATCAATATCCTGTATCGTGACACAATGGAGAAGTTGGGAATCAAGCGGAAGCAGCTCACCCCCAATCGGACTATATCCCATGGCATAGTTCCTGGCCTTTCCTGCTCACCAATCGGCAAGACCCAGATTGACGTCCTCTTCGGAGACAAGAATCATTTCTGCTGAGAGCCAGTTTGGTTCGAAGTGGTGGACCTCGAGAACCCATACCATGCACTGCTTGGCCGGCCTGCTCTGGCCAAGTTCATGGCAGTCCCCCACTACGCCTACCTCAAGATGAAGATGCCGAGTACCAAGGGGATCCTGACAGTAGTCGGAGACTACAAGAAGTCGGCCGCTTGCGCCACAGGTAGCAGCCGGCTGACTGAGTCCCTTGTGATTGCAGCTGAGAAGCGGCTCCTTGACCAGGTGGTGGCGTTGGTAGGCCAGAAGCCAGAAATGTCACCCATCCCCCAGGAGTCGGAGGTTGAGGGCTCGTTCAAGCCGGCCAAGGAAACAAAGAAAATACCCTTGGACCCGGAGCACCTGGAGAGGCACGCTGTCATAGGCACATGCCTTGACAGCAAATAGGAAGGCGACCTTGTCGATTTCCTCCGTGAGAGTCGGGACATCTTCGCATGGTCTCCCAAAGACATGCCGGGTGTTTCGACGGATTTCGCCGAGCACAAGCTACATGCCCGACCTGACGCCAAGCCGGTCAGGCAGCCCTTGCGCCGCCTGTCGAAAGAGAAGAGAAGAGTTGTCGGAGAAGAAATATCTCGGCTCCTAGCAGCCGGATTCATCATGGAAGTGTTCTTTCCAGAGTGGCTGGCTAACCCGGTCCTAGTGTTGAAGAAAAACAAGCAATGGCGCATGTGCATTGACTACACCAGCCTCAACAAAGCCTGCCCTAAAGATCCCTTTGCCCTGCCAAGGATTGATCAAGTGATAGACTCCAGAGCCGGATGCGAGCTATTGAGTTTTTTGGATGCATACTCAAGGTATCACCAGATAAAACTGAACCCGGCCGACAGGCTGAAGACCGCCTTTATCATGCCATTCGGAGCCTTCTGCTACCTGACCATGACGTTCAGCTTGAGAAATGCCGGCACCACGTTTCAGCGTTGCATGCAGAAGTGTCTCCTCAAGCAACTCAGTAGGAATGCCCATGTATATGTGGATGATGTGGTGGTGAAGACGGAGAACCGTGGCACGCTGCTAGAAGACCTCAAGGAGACTTTTGAGAATATGCGCCGATTCCAGATCAAGCTCAACCCAGAGAAATGTGTCTTTGGAGTACCAGCCGGCCAGCTCCTTGGCTTTCTGGTCTCAGAGCGCGGCATAGAGTGCAACCCAGTGAAGATCAAGGCCATTGAGAAGATGGAGGTGCCCACCCGACTGCTGGACGTGCAGCAGTTCACCGGCTGCCTGGCATCAATCAGCCATTTCATCAGTCGGCTAGGCGAGAAGGCTCTCCCTTTGTACCAACTCATGAAGAAGACCACTTTTTTCGAGTGGAATGACAAGGCGGATGAAGCTTTCTCCCATCTCAAGAAGATGTTGGAGACCCCGCCTATCCTGGCAGCTCCGACTGAGAAGGAGCCCATGCTCCTCTACATTGCTGCCACCAGTTGGGTCGTCAGCACAGTCATTGTGGTAGAGCGCAAGGAGGAGGGCAGGGCATTGCCGGTCAAGAGACCGGTATATTACTTGAGCAAAGTATTGTCCGCCTCCAAGCAAAACTACCCGCATTATCAGAAGATGTGCTATGGCGTGCACTTTGCCGCCAAGAAGCTGAATGATAGAGGCAAAGGTGTCCCGTCTTTCGATGAGATGATGGATATCGCTTTGGGGGAAGTCGACTTTGACGATCCGACTACGAACGTGCGAGGACGTCGCACCTTAGCAATCGCTAAACCAACTCCGAGAGGTTATTGACCATGCCGGAGCATGATCAACCTGACCACGAGGGTCTGTCTCCTGCGGGCAAACAAAGAACAAGCAAGAAACTGAGATTGCAATCTGGATATTGCGAATATAAGATGGCAGCTTTATTGATCAAGGTGGGGTTCTGTGATGCCTTTGTCTGGTCATTGAACACAAACGAAGTACGCGAAGTTGCAGCTATGGAGAACTTTAATCTAAACAAAACCCAAAGTCTAAACGGTGCCCTAAGGGCTGTATATATGGAGGAAGAGGGGGGAATTTCGTGGCCCTTGGTGGAGGGGTCCGAAATCAACCCTATCTCTTGTTTCCCCACACATACGGACTCTAAAAATAGCCTATACTTGTGTATTTCGAAATTACAAGGGCTTGGCCCAATAATAAGGTGACGCAGCACCTAGAATAGCCTCGGGATGAAATTTATGAAGTAGCATCTTGTATATTTCGTCCAAGGCTTCATGCACCCATTATGGTGGCTTCAAAGTCCCGAAATCATCACTTGTAACTCCGTTCTTGTTCCCCTTGCGCATGGCATCATCTCCATGCTTGTTCTTGCTCCAATGTCCATCCTTCTCCAAGCTAGGCCCTTCATTTGTAAGCAAAACAAATGTATCCAATTTAGGCAGCATCATATTCTCATGAACATTAGAATCATTACCAAGAAATGAAAGTACCTGATAATTTAATTGGCATGCGCGAGCTCTAGTAATTGGTCCAGTATATGTAGCAGTAGGGGCTGTGGGTGTAACAATGGTATTGATGTCCTCATCATCCTCCCCTTCTTGAAATGAAGTCATCCTCAACGGAAGCTCATCTTCCTCACCCAAATAAGGCTTCAAATCTGCAATGTTAAAAGTGGGACTAACCCCAAAATCTGCAGGCAGCTCAAGATTATATGCATTATCATTTATTTTCTCTAACAACTTAAAGGGACCATTAGCACGTGGCATTAGCTTTGATTTGCACAAATTAGGAAATCTATCCTTACGCAAATGTAACCAAACAAGATCTCCAAGTGCAAACACAACATGTTTTCTACCCTTATCTCCAGCAAGTTTATATTTAGCATTCATACGCTCAATGTTTTCCTTAATTAACTCATGCATTTTTAAAATCAATTCAGCACGTTGTTTAGCATCAAAATTAACCTTCTCCCAGATGGAAGAGGCAACAAATCAATAGGCGCACGAGGTAGGAAACCATACATAACTTCAAAAGGGCACATCTTAGTAGTAGAATGCAATGAACGGTTATAAGCAAATTCAATATGAGGCAAGCATTCCTCCCACATTTTCTTATTATTCTTCAAAACAGCTCTAAGCATAGTACACAAAGTTCTATTGACTACTTCAGGTACTAAACAGCAGCTTAGTCCCCAACTTAGCCCATAAACATCTCCAAAAGTGGCTAAGAAACTTAGTATCACGATCTGAAACAATAGTATTTGGCACACCATGCAAGCGAATAATTTCACGAAAGAACAAATCAGCAACATTAACAGCATCATCACTTTTATGACATGGTATAAAGTGTGCCATTTTCGAGAATCTATCCACGACAACAAATATGCTATCCCTCCCCTTCTTTGTTCGAGGTAAACCTAAAACAAAGTCCATAGATATATCCTCCCAAGGAACACTAGGTACAGGCAAAGGCATATATAAACCATGAGGATTGAGTCGTGACTTAGCTTTTTGACATGTAGTGCAGTGAGCAATAAAACGCTCAACATCCCGTCTCATCTTTGGCCAAAAGAAATGTGTAGCAAGTACGTCCTCCGTCTTCTTCACACCAAAGTGTCCCATTAATCCTCCTCCATGCGCCTCCTGCAACAACAAAAGACGAACGGAGCTAGCTGGAATGCATAGCTTGTTAGCACGAAACACAAATCCATCATTAACGACAAACTTGTTCCACATTCTTCCTTCTCTACAATTATGCATTGCATCTTTAAAATCAGCATCATGCACATATTGATCTTTGATGGTCTCCAAACCAAATATTTTGAAGTCAAGTAGTGAAAGCATAGTATAGCGACGAGACAATGCATCAGCAATAACATTTTCTTTTCCCTTCTTGTGTTTAATGACATAAGGGAAAGTCTCAATGAATTCAACCCATTTAGCATGTCTATGATTCAGTTTAGCTTGACTTTTAATATGTTTCAAAGATTCATGATCAGAATGTATAACAAATTCTTTGGGCCATAAATAATGTTGCCATGTTTCTAAAGTCCGAACAAGAGCATATAATTCTTTATCATAAGTAGAATAATTCAGACTAGGCCCACTCAATTTTTCAGAAAAGTATGCAACAGGTTTGCCATCTTGTAATAGCACACCTCCTAATCCAATTCCACTAGCATCACATTAAAGCTCAAAAGTCTTATTAAAATCAGGAAGTTGGAGTAAAGGAGCATGTGTCAACTTATCTTTCAATACCGTGAAGGCTTCTTCTTGTGCGGTACCCCAAACAAAAGGCACATCTTTGTTTGTAAGCTCATTGAGAGGTGCAGCAATGGTGCTGAAATCTCTCACAAAACGCCTATAGAATCCAGCGAGGCCAAGAAAACTCCTCACTTGTGTGACCGTTTTGGGCTGCGGCCAACTCTCAATAGCTTCAATCTTGGCTTTATCAACTTCAATTCCCTGTGGAGTAACAACATAGCCAAGAAAAGATACTTGGTCGGTGCAAAAGGTGCACTTCCCAAGGTTACCAAACAAACGTGCATCACGTAGAGCAATAAAAACAACACGTAAATGTTCCAAATGTTCTTCCAAATATCTGCTATAAATCAATATGTCATCAAAGTAAACTACCACAAATCGTCCAATGAAAGCACATAAAACTTCGTTCATTAATCTCATGAAAGTACTAGGAACATTAGTTAACCCAAAAGGCATGACTAACCACTCATATAATCCAAACTTAGTTTTAAATGCTGTTTTCCATTCATCTCCCAATTTCATACGAATTTGATGGTATCCACTACGCAAATCAACTTTGGAGAATATTGTAGAGCCACTCAATTCATCAAGCATATCATCTAGCCTAGGAATAGGATGACGATAATGAATAGTAATATTATTAATGCCTCTACAATCAACACACATACGTGATGTACCATCCTTTTTCGGCACTAGAATAATAGGAACAACACAAGGACTAAGGGATTCGCGTATATAACCTTTGTCGAGAAGCTCTTGTACTTGACGCATAATCTCTTTTGTCTCCTCTGGATTGGTATGTTATGGTGCACGGTTTGGCAGTGAAGCACCGGGTATTAAGTCAATCTGATGCTCAATCCCTCGAATAGGCGGTAATCCCGGTGGCACGTCTTGTAGAAAGACGTCAGCGAACTCCTGCAAAATGTTAGTGACAGTAGGAGGCAAAGAGGAAGGCATGTCCTCGAATGAAAATAATGCCTCTTTGCACACAAAAGCATAGCAAACAGATTTGCTGAAATCTAGCTCATCAATATCAGATTTGGTGGCAAATAAACATGCACTTTTCAATTTAATTTCAGAAGCAACACTAGATAGTTTATTATTAGGCTTCATTTGTTGTTCAAATTCTTTTGCCACAATCTGATTTTCATTCTTATTCTTCTCCTGTTTTGCTTTATTAGCTCTATTAATGTCATCTTTCAAAATGGAATCAGGAGTCATAGGAAGCAAAGTAATATTTTTATCCTTATGAACAAGAGTATACTGATTGTTTCTACCATGGTGTACAGAATTTTTATCAAATTGCCATGGTCTACCAAGTAATAAGGAACATGCTTGCATAGGTACCACATCACAATCAACATAATCAGCATATGTAGAGATACTAAAATGCACACAAACAGTACGTGTTACCTTAACCTTGTCGCTATTGTTGAACCATTGGATGTAGTAAGGATGTGGATGTGGTCTTGTGGTGAGAGAAAGCTTCTCCACCATCTCCATTCTAGCCAAGTTGTTACAGCTCCCTCTGTCTATGATGACGCGCACAGAACGTTCCTTCACAACTCCCTTGGTATGGAACAAATTGTGCCTCTGATTTTGCTCAGCTTGTGTGACCTGCACACTCAAAACACGTTGACAAACTAAGCATTCATAATTGTCAGCGTCTTCAGGAGCCATGTATTGCGTCTCATCATCAGAATCATCTCCACCATGTTCTTCATGTGTAATAAGAGCCAAAGTCTCCTCATCATAGTCACTAGCGGACTCATACCCACCATCCTCAGTAGCAATCATCACATGCTGAGATTTGCATTCTCGTGCATAATGACCTCTTCCTTTACAACGACGACAAATAATATCACTTGTGTGCTGTTGATGCCATGGAAGAAGAAGAGCTCTGTGTAGGTCCGGCAGGTGCGCTCTTGGCAGATAGTGGTGGTTGTGCCTGCTTTCTTGTATCACGGCTGGAGGTGGCACCTGATGGAGGTGCTGGTGTAGTGGAAGTAGAAGATGCACGCGGTGTCCATGAGGAAGGTCGACCTGCAGAAAAGTTAGTGCGCGCCATTGCTTGTCGATCCTGCACTTCATGTTCAGCTTTACAAGCAAGATGGAATAAACGAGTGATATTAGTATACTCCTTATACACTAGAATGGTCTGAATCTCTCTATTTAATCCACCCGTAAAACGTGCAAGCATAGCTTCATTCTCCTCAACAATACCACATCTAATCATGCCAGTTTGTAATTCCTGATAATATTCTTCTACAGAATTTTTTCCTTGTCTTAAACGCTGCAATTTTTGAAGCAATTCACGTTGATAATATGGTGGAACCGAACGAGTACGCATAGCAGTTTTCAAAGCAGCCCAAGTAGCTGGAATAGGATATAATCTACAATGTTCAGACCACCATACACACGCAAAACTAGTGAAAGCACAAACAGCAGCAGCAACCCGTCTCTCCTCGGGATATTGTAAACATGTAAAACGTTGTTCAGTTTCTAACTCCCAAGTAAGATATATATCAGGAACATATCTACCCTCAAATGGTGGAATATTCAATTTCAGTTTAGGAATATGGACATCATATCGTACCTGAGGTGGTGCTGCAGGCCTACCATTACAAATATATACCTGAGGCCGACCTGCTGGTGGTGGTGCTAGTGGCTGCACGTAGTTCTAATTTTGATCGACCTCATCCTCATAATCGCCCGCATACTCATCATCCTCCTGGGTACCAGCAGCAGCAGTAGCAGGAGCCAAAGAAGCATCAACAACATGAACAGCAGCACCAGGAGTTTGACCATCCTCAATAGGAACACGCTTCGCTCGTCCATACTGATTTGGAAGGAGGCGTTGTTGTTGTTGTTGCAGAGGTGCGATAGGTGCAGCCGGCGGTGGTCGTGAAAAACGCGCGAGCAATTCATTAAACTTGCTATCAAGCTTTGTTTCGAACGTCTTCTCAATGCCATCTATCTTCTCCATGGCCTCGTCAAATCTGTTTAGCACATCTTGCACCTGTCCACTCATCATTTGCTGAAATTTATCATGTAGCTATTTGTTCGTCAGGTTCTCCCAATCAGTCTCATCGGCTTGTGATCCTACCATGGTTAGCAGCAAATAGAAACACACAAGAATATGATCCTACAAACTACTAAGAAGTGGTGGTGGTGTATCACAAACCCGTCAAGCAAATCTCAAATTCTTACCAGTTCTTACCCAACAGCAGGTGTTGATCGGCAACCGTTGTAGTCAAAACTCTCAAAGATTGGATAGAGCGATTACCAGGGAGAGTCAAACGCACGACGTAGATGTATGTGGAGCTGGGAAGGCTTATAATATGGTAGCAAAAAAGGTCAGCAATAATCAATTCAGAGATGCAAAATTGAATAAACGCTCAACGACGGTACTGTGCTGGTCCTAGGCTAGACCATGCTAGAGATGCGAGCCTAGAACACTAACAAAATCACGGCGCTGCACGTAAACAAGGGAAAAGCACACTCTGGAGTTTTTTTTCACTCCTTTTTTTTGTGCTGCCCTTTTTTTGCGTTGCTTTTTTTTGCGAAAAAACACTATAATGGCGAGTGTCTCAAAACTCTTCCCAGGTCAAACTGACAGGATGGGCACGAAATTTTTTCGACCAAATTTTTTTTTCGATTGCCTGGACCCGAAAACTGGAAACGGGTCAAAAAAAACTTTCTATAACAACGACTGTCTCAATACGCTTAGAAACACCTAAAAATAGGATAGCCAGATTTTTTTGTCAAGTACGTTTTTGGAATTTTTTTTGTCAAGTGTGTTTCTTTTCTTTTTTTTACGAAACCTACTCCGGCAAGGAAACACGAATCGGAAACTAGATGAATCTCGAAAACAAACCTAATATGCAAGGAACTCGGATTGGTGGTGGATATATGGTGGTAGATGGCAGTGGTGGTGGTATATGGCAGCGGTGGTGGTATATGGCAGCGGTGGTGGTATATGGATACGGATTCGAAGCGGTGGCGGATAAGCGGTGGTGGTAGATGGCAGGGGCGATGATGATGGTGCGGCGGCGGCGTGACAACTTATGACCAGAACTCGAAACTCTAAAAGACTAGACTCTAAGACCAGCAACTAGACACGATGATGCAACCGCAAATTCAACAAAGCAAAACCCTAAAAAGATTATGCAAAGGCTCAGATTGGTTCGGATATGATGAACTAACCCTAATTTTTTTGTGGCTTTTTCATGGAATGTAGGTATGAAGAACAAACTCAATCTAAACTACGAAAAACTGTAAAATCTCACCGAGCAACCTGGAAATCTGATACCACTTGATAGAGGCAAAGGTGTCCCGTCTTTCGATGAGATGATGGATATCGTTTTGGGGGAAGTCGACTTTGACGATCCGACTACGAACGTGCGAGGACGTCGCGCCTTAGCAATCGCTAAACCAACTCCGAGAGGTTATTGACCACGCCGGAGCACGATCAACCTGACCACGAGGGTCTGTTTCCTGCGGGCAAATGAAGAACAAGCAAGAAACTGAGATTGCAATCTGGATATTGCGAATATAAGATGACAACTTTATTGATCAAGGTGGGGTTCTGTGACGCCTTTGTCTGGTCGTTGAACACAAACGAAGTACGCGAAGTTGCAGCTATGGCGAACTTTAATCTAAACAAAACCCAAAGTCTAAACGGTGCCCTAAGGGCTGTATATATGGAGGAAGAGGGGGGAATTTCGTGGCCCTTGGTGGAGGGGTCCGAAATCAACCCTATCTCTTGTTTCCCCGCACATACGGACTCTAAAAATAGCCTATACTTGTGTATTTCGAAATTACAAGGGCCTGGCCCAATAATAAGGTGACGCAGCACCTAGAATAGCCTCGGGACGAAATTTATGAAGTAGCATCTTGTATATTTCGTCCAAGGCTTCATGCACCCATTATGGTGGCTTCAAAGTCCTGAAATCATCACTTGTAACTCCGTTCTTGTTCCCCTTGCACATGGCATCATCTCCATGCTTGTTCTTGCTCCAATGTCCATCCTTCTCCAAGCTAGGCCCTTCATTTGTAAGCAAAACAAATGTATCCAATTTAGGCAGCATCATATTCTCATGAACATTAGAATCATTACCAAGAAATGAAAGTACCTGATAATTTAATTGGCGTGCGCGAGATCTAGTAATTGGTCCAGTATATGTAGCAGTAGGGGCTGTGGGTGTAAAAATGGTATTGATGTCCTCATCACTGAAGCCCTACTTTCAAGAGCACCCAATAACCATCGTCTGCACGGCTCCACTTGCTGAGATCTTGGGAAGCCGGGATGCTTCTCGCCGAGTGGCCAAGTGGGCCATAGATCTGGCACCTTACACCATCTACTACCAGCCTTGCACCGCCATCAAGTCGCAAGTGTTGGCCGACTTCCTCGTCGACTGGGCCGAGACCCCGTACTTACCGCCAGCACCAGACTCTACCCATTGGCGGATGCATTTTGATGGATCAAAGATGCGCACCGGTCTGGGAGCCGGCATCGTCCTCGCTTCTCCCAAAGGCGACAAACTCAAATATGTGTTGCAAGTCCATTTTGCCGCCTCCAACAACGTCGCAGAATATGAGGCACTCATACACGGACTCCGGCTTGCCAAGGAACTCGGCATTCGTCGGATCTTGTGTTATGGTGACTCCGACTTGGTGGTCCAGCAGTCGTCAGGCGACTAGGACGCCAAGGAAGCAAATATGGCAAGCTACCGCTTCCTTGTGCAGCAACTTAGCGGATACTTTGATGGGTGCGAGTTCCTCCACGTGCCAAGAAACGACAATGAGAAAGCAGATGCTTTGGCACGGATCGGCTCCACCCGACAAGCAATACCAACCGGCATTGCCTTACGCCGCCTTCTCAAGCCGTCCGTCAAGCCGTCCCCAGAATCAGGTTCCATCTTTGTGCCTGTCCCTCCCGAAGCAGTCGGATCCGACTTGAGGGTCCCAGAAGCCGGCAACGGGACTTCAGCAGGCGGCCCGGGGACTGCAGCCGTCGCACCCAGCCCGGCAATTCCAGAGCCCGGCCCGGGGACTGCAGCAGTCGGCCCGGGGACTTCTTCAAGACAGCAGGCGGAAGCAGTTGGCAACCTGCCACCTCCCGGCCCAACCACCCTCATACAAGTCGCAGTTGTGGCAGTGGAAGAAATAGCAACACCTTCCTGGGCTCAGTCAATCCTCAGATTTCTGGTGAACAAAGAACTGTCTACTGATGAGATCTCATCTAGGCAGGTGCAACAGCGAGCAGCAGCATATACCATAGTCAACAGAGAGCTGGTTCGACGCAGTGTCACCGATGTATACCAGTGCTGCGTGGAGCCGGACCAGGGCCAAGCAATCCTCAGGGACATTCACCAGGGTGAATGTGGCCACAACGCAGCCTCAAGAGCCCTTGTTGCCAAAGCCTTTCGCCATGGTTTTTTCTGGCCGACTGCTCTTGAGGAGGCCAAAGAGTGGGTTCAGAAATGCCAAGGGTGCCAAAGATTCCGCTCCAAGACGCATGTGCCAGCTTCTGCACTCAAGGCCATTCCGATTGCTTGGCCATTTTCTATTTGGGGCTTGGATATGGTGGGGTCATTCAAGACAGCCCGTGGCGGCATGACTCACCTGCTTGTCGCTGTGGACAAGTTCACCAAATGGATAGAGGCCAGGCCAATCAAGAAACTGAATGGGCCGACTGCCGTGACCTTCATTGCCGACATCACCACTCGGTACGGCATACCACATAGCATCATCACCGACAATGGCACAAACTTTGCCAAAGGAGCCTTGGCTCGTTTCTGCGCGACACAAGGCATCCGACTGGACTTAGCGTTCGTTGCCCACCCACAGTCAAACGGCCTGGTTGAGCGAGCAAACAGCCTCATCTTATCTAGCATCAAGCCCCGACTGGTCGAGCCTCTTGAGCATTCGACCGGCTGCTGGCTCGACGAGATGCCGGCCGTCCTCTGGAGCCTGCGCACAACGCTGAACAAGTCAACCGGCTTCACGCCTTTCTTCCTCGTCTACGGTGTTGAAGCCGTCATCCCGACGGACATAGAGTTCGACTCCCCGCGAGTCACCATGTACACGGAGGCGGACGCAAAGGAGGCGCGAGAAGACGGCGTCGACCTGCTGGAAGAGGGTCGGCTGTTGGCACTCAGCCATTCCGCCATCTACCAACAGAGTCTGCGTCGGTACTACAACCGTAAGGTGAAGCCAAGATCCTTCCAAGAGGGAGACCTTGTGCTCCGGCTGATCTAGCGAACAGCCGGCCAACACAAGCTCTCAGTGCCTTGGGAAGGCCCCTTCATCATCAGCAAGGTGCTCGGCAATGACTCCTACTATTTGATCGA
Organism: Triticum aestivum; assembly: GCF_018294505.1. Classification (NCBI taxonomy): domain Eukaryota; kingdom Viridiplantae; phylum Streptophyta; class Magnoliopsida; order Poales; family Poaceae; genus Triticum; species Triticum aestivum. Next base: position 265,754,761 of record NC_057795.1, on the reverse strand, counting down.
CGCCCAGAAGCCCAGAGCGCACAAGAGGGATCATTCACGCAAGGAGACGGAGAGGCCATGGAATGCAAACCTCCTCCGAAGATTTTATAGTTAAAAAGCAGTATGTATCACGCTATCTTTTGTATCATGTACAAAGACTCCGGGTCCCCCGAGACGAACTCAGGGACTGCCCTCTTTTATCTATGTGATAAGAATTATGCCATGAGTATGTATAGTTCTTTCCGCCTGGCACCGGGTTTGACCAGTCGGCCCGGAGGCATGCCGCCTTTTGCTATATGCCGCCTCCTGTAGCCGGACAAGTAGTGTGCTGGCCCCAGACACCTCCCTTGCCAGAAGCCGCAGCTCGCAGGGCGACTGTACGGCGGGCAGGGGTCCCAAACTGGTGCCTACACGAAAAATGACTAAGGACAAAACGCATATAGAAAAGGCCGGCATCTCACCTTTTTTGTCCGGCTGCCGAGCAGCCGGCCAGCCGGCTCCTACCTTTTATTGCCAACACCCCGAATGGCTAAGTACTAGCCCTCCTCCAAATGATTAAGCACTCAACCCAGCCGCAGTCCGCAGAGCGGCTGTTTGGCCGGCAAGAGGATAGCTAAGGGAGGGCGGCAAAGGAAAAAACCAAGGAGTGAAAGGTAAGGAAAGATAGAAGTCGACAAACCAAAGCGTAAAGCTTTAATAAAATATTTACAGGGATAAAGGCCTCTGGCCGGCATTCAAACAAAGTTTTGATATACACCCCGTGGGTGGAATTGCGCGAATTTAACAAAATGTTCAGAGCAGCAAGCAGAAAGAAGATAAAATCCTAAGGAGCAGCAGAAGACTCCAGCTGGGCAGCGCCGGTTGGCGCAGCTGAAGGATCCGGCTCGGTAGTGCCAGATGGCATGGCAGAGGACTCTGGCTGGATGCTGGAGTCGGCTGCACCGCCTGGCGCAGTAGGTGGCTCCGTCTGAGCAGAAGAATCGCCAGCAGCGGGCGGGGCGGCGGAGGGCTGGAGGATGGAGTCGGTGGCATCCGTCGGAGGAACGGGCGGCTGGTCGGTCCCCACCTAGGCGTCTCCAGTAGCAGCTGGCACCTTGGTGCGCGGCTCGTTGCTTGAGGCCCGGTCAGGTTGGGGCTGACCGTCCTCCCTGACCTCCGGCAGGTCGACGTGGCTCTCCTCATCTTCCTCCTCGTCCTCCTCCTCTTCCTCCTCCCCGTCTTCTCCTTTGTCGATGGAGTCGATGATTTCAGCTGAATCTTCGTTATCCTCCGGGTTCAGCCCGAGCCACTCTTGCGGAGTTTCGCCGCCTTCCTCGACCACCTCCAGAACAAAGACGCTGGTGTTGGTGAAGTCGACGATCGCCGCCGCCCTATTGACAAGATCGGCCTCCACCGCCACCAACTCCCCCTGCGCTTCTAGCCGGAACGTGGCCAACTGGGCTAAGTCCAGCCCAGGATACCATGCCTTGGCGACCTCCAAGGCCCGTCGCGCTCCAGCCAGTCGGCAATCCGACTTGGGATGCGCGGAGCCGGCAAGCCTGGCCAGAGGGCAGAGACCGCCTGGGCTCTGATGCGCCGGAGGCGGCATAGCATGCGATGAGCAGGCCGAAGCCGGGCCTGAATGCTAAGGACCTGTTCGCCAAGAGTCCGGGGAGCATCAGCGGCGATTTGCGCACCTTCCGCCCTTTGCTCCTCGCGCTGGGCCTCGATCATTTGGATTGCGGCTACGGAATGGCCCGGGAAGAAGTCTGTCCGGGCGGAAGAAGAAAAAGACCAAGGCTATAAGCAAGGGCCGACAGTTCGAAACAAGAAATCAAGAGAATGAAGCTTACCATCGACCAAGTCTTCGATGCTGCTGAAGCAGGCCGTCATCTCGGCCTCCTTGTCGGCCCAGGCAGAGCGCTCGATCTCAAACTCGGCGAGGAGGTTGGTCTCCGTCGTCTTCACCTTCAGCTGGGCCGCCTTGAGGGCTTCCGCCTGCTCGGCAAGTTGAGTGACCAGGCGATCCTGCTCCTCGGCCAGCTTGCCGCACTCCGCCTCCTTGCCGTGCAGAGTAGTGTTGGCCTGGCCCAGCTGCTCCTACAAGGCGGCGTTGGCCTCTGGAAAAAGTGAAAGAAGAAAAGGGATCAGTCAAGTGGACAAGACAAAGAAAGAAATAACCAAGGAGATTCGGCCCGACTGCTCAGTAGTCGGCCCGAACCTTGGGGACTACAGCCCGCGGGTGTGCAATCGTGCCCCCGCCTAGAAGAAGTGGTTGACGAAGAAAGGAAACAACCGAGGAGATTCAGCCCGACTGCTCGACAGTCGGCCCGAACCTCGGGGACTACAGCCCGCGGGTGCGCCAGCGCGCCCCCGCAAAGAAAGGAAGATATAAACTTTCTCCGGCTCTCGGCCAGATGGGCAGTCTGCGTCTCCAGCTCCTGGACCCTGGAGTTGTAGGCGGTCGCGCGGAGATTGTGATAGTCCTGCAGAAGAAACACCAGACGAAATCAGCAGTCGACAATTGCAAGATAAAATTCCGACCCGCCTCCTCAGCAGCCGGCCCAGAACTTGGGGACTACACCCAGTGGGTGCGCTTGAGAGCCCCCACGAGAGAAACAAGAGGATTTTCCAAAGAAGAAAGCCAAAGGTAACTTACGCGGATGGCGGTTCGCGACTCCAAGAAGGCCTCGTTGCAGCACATGAGGGCCTCCGCTTCTGCCCGGAGCTTGGCCTGGACGTCAGGAGACGCCTAGTTCAGGGCGCCCGTCCCGCCCCCGTGTATCCGACCCACGGGTGCAGCGTTGGTCGCCTCGGTGTCGAGGACCGACGAGCTTGCAGCGCTGACCTCCTGCGGCCGCGGTGCTGAGGCCCCCTTCTCAAGACGGCGGCGCGTGGGTGTGCGGACCATAGGAATCAGGCCCGTCAGCACCGTGTTTTCGACCGGTGGCACCGGCGGCACAGCCGGTTGCTCGTCCCGCGGCTCGCTCGCTGGCGAAGGCGGCACGAAAACGTCCGGCATGGCCACGTCGCCGCCCTCCCGTTCCCGGATCGGGTGGTCGTCGCCGGCTCCTCCGGCCGTCGCCACGAATTCAGGCGGAGGCGGCGCGGTGTTCAGGGGCGCCACGAGCAGCGGATCTTGGCGGCATACGGCCTCCACGAGCCACTCCTTCTCTGCGGCTTGGGCTTCCGCCTGCGCCAGCACTCTCTCAGTAGATGCGGCGGCCTTGTACGCCTGCTCCTTGGCCAGGCGGTCGGCCTCTTCCTCACACGCCTCCCGCACATTCCGCTCTGTCGCCTCCCGAAGGTCGGCGGCCGGGTCGATCCATCGGCTGGTCGAGGAGGTCACTGCCGACCTGAGCACCGAGGCGGCGCTCGACTTCTCAAGGGTTAACGGGGCCCTTTAATAAGAAGACAAGTCAGAAGGCTTTCACGCCAGATTGAAAAGAAGACGAGAAGTAAGGAAAAGATACTTACGCCGACACCATAATGGGCACCTTTGGCTACCTCTGATACTTGGCCACCTTGGTCGTGACTTCTTTCCGCCTGGTCACCGCGGCCGGGTTCTTGAGCTTCTTCGGGGCGCTGCCAAACAGGACAGCGCCCTGCTTCCGCTTGCGCTTGCTACCGCGGGCGGGCGGCCCGGAAGAGGGGCGGCGCCGGTAGTGGCAGAGCTCCAGGCGGGGTGCGGTTCGTCTTCATCTTCGTCGTCGTCGGGCCAGGTCCCCACGCTGCCGCCTTCCTCGGAGCCGCCTGCTCCACCGCCACCGTCTACTCTGCCGCTGTCACCTGTTGTGTCATCCGCCAGGGCGACCACCCCCAAGTCGGGGTCGTCCAGGTCGCTCACCGCCCTGTCCGGCTGGAGGTCATCGCCCGGCCCCAGGAGGGCGGCCGTCGCCACGGACATGTAAATCTAGAACCAAGAAGGAGTTGCGTCACGACGAGAAATGAAGCTGAAGAAAACAGATCAAAGGACAAAATGAAGAACTTACAGCAGGTGGTGGGTTGTGGCGGGAGTACGGCCACTTCCCGTACCGCCACTCTTCCTCTGACACCTTGAGGTCGGAGATCTCATTAACCATCCACACAACCTTGGCGGGCGGCATCCCTTTCGTGCACAGCTGGCACGGATCGCGGTGTCCTCCCATCCGGAAGATCGGATGAGGGCGGCTCTGGAGCGGGAGGACCTGGCGCTCGACGAAGGCGACGAGGAGGTCGGAGGCCACAAGGCGCTCCAACTCCTGGAGCACTCGGAGTCGGCCGATGGCAGCCGCCGCCGCTGACACCGGCTTCGGTTTGTACCCCCAGGTGGGCCGAGCTCCAGTGGGGGGGCCGGCCTCGTAGGCCGGCAGGTTGAGGAAGTTGGCAGTCGGATCTACGTTCTCGACGTAGAAGTAGGACTGCTGCCACATCTTCACCGACTGCGCTAGCTTGATGACGGGGAAGGCGTTCCGTTTCGCCGGTCGGCGCATGGCGACGAAGCCCCCGCACTCGGCCGCCGTCTCCCTGGCGGAGGTGCCAAGCTTCCCATAGAAGAACGCTCCCCACAGCTCGAGTGTGGGGAGGACGCCGATGTAGCCCTCGCATGCCGTGACGAAGGCGGAGAGTAGAGTCACGGCGTTGGGCGTAAGGTGGTGAGGCTGAAGATGGTAGAAGTCGAGGAAAGAGCGGAAGAAGCCGCTCACCGGGAGGCCGAATCCGCGGAGGAAGTGCGAGCGAAAGACGAGCCGCTCGCCTCCCCGCGGTGCCGGTGAGATCTCTTCCTCCGACGGCACCCGCGCCTTGACGAAGGCTGCGCTGGGCATCCGGCATGTGTCGCGGAGGAAGGAGATGTGATCCTCGATCACGGTCGACCCGTCCCAGTTGCCGCCCTTCTCACGCACCATGGCTTCCGGCTGACTGCGTGTCACGCCCAAGATGCGACCCTATCCTAAAGGAACTCAAAGGTCCCACCAAGGATAGAAGCGCATCTTGCAGACGCTTTTGCAAGGTGGATATCATTACATCAACATTACATAATAGATGGGGATACATACAAGATACATAGAATGCCACACGAATACAACATCATCTTACATAAGATCAACATCCGACTACGAATTAAACACAAACAAAAACTCAAATGACAACCACCCTGCTAGCCCAGGCTGCCGACCTGGAACCTATCCCCTGATCAAAGAAGAAGCGGAAGAAGAACTCCAAAACAAGTAAACATCACTCTCGCGTCATGATCATCGCATAACCTGCACCTGGAACTGTTGTTGTAGTAATCTGTGAGCCACGAGGACTCAGCAATCTCATTACCATGGGTATCAAGACTAGCAAAGCTTAATGGGTAAGGAAGGGGTAAAGTGGTGAGGTTGCAGCAGCGACTAAGCATGATATGGTGGCTAACATACGAAAATAAGAGCGAGAAGAGAAGCAACAGGAACAGTCGTCAACTAGTAATGATCAAGAGGCGATCCTGAACTCATACTTACGTCAAACATAACCCAAAAAACGTGTTCACTTCCCGAACTCCGCTGATAAGAGACCATCACGACTACACATGCGGTTGATACGTTTTAATTCGGATCTGGTGCCAAGTTATCTACAACGGATATTAACAAATTCCCATCTGCCACATAACCGCGGGCACGGCTCTCGAAAGTTTATACCCTGCAGGGGTGTCCCAACTTAGCCCATGATAAGCTCTCGCGATCCATGAAGGATATTCCTTCTCCCGGGAAGACCCGATCACTCTCAGAATCCCGGTTTACAGGACATTTCGACAATGGTAAAACAAGACCAGCAAAGCCGCCCGATGCGCCGACAATCCCGATAGGAGCTGGACATATCTCGTTCTCAAGGCAACACCGGATAGGTCAGCCTACGAGTAAAACCAGCCCTCGACTTGCCCCGAGGTGGCCCCGCAGTCTGCCTAGTTCGAACCAGCACTTAGAGAAGCACTGGCCCGGGGGGGGGGGGCAAAAATAAAGATGACCCTCGGGTTGGCCAACCCAAGGGAAGGGTATAGGTGGTGGTGAGGCAAATGGTAAAACCAAGGTTGGGCCTTGCTGGAGGAGTTTTATTCAAAGCGAACTGTCAAGGGGGTCCCATAAATCACCAACCGCGTAAGGAACGCAAAATCCGGGAACATAACACCGGTATGAAGGAAACTAGGGCGGCATGAGTGGAACAAAACACCAGGCATAAGGTCGAGCCTTCCACCCTTTACCAAGTATATAGATGCATTAATTAAATAAGAGATATTGTGATATCCCAACATAAACCTGTCCACCAAGGAGCAATCTTCAACTTCACCTGCAACTAACAACGCTATAAGAGGGGTTGTGCAAAAGCGGTAACATAGCCAAGCAACGGTTTGCTAGGAAGGGTGAAAAGGTTAGAGGCTGACATGGCAATTTGGGGAGGCTTGAAGAGCAATTGATAGGTAGCGCAGCATAGCGAAAGAACGAAGCAACTAGCATAGGAAAGATAGTAATGAGATCCAAGGCGACGGTCATCTTGCCTGAGATCCCGCAAGGAAGAAGAACGAGTCCATGAAGAAGATGAAGCCACGAAGACGAACCAAGCATAGACGAACGAATCCTCACGATCGCAACGAAACAGGAACTAACGAGAAGAAGCACAACCGGAAAGAAGCAAGCAACAAGGTAAACACACAACACATAGACATGGCATGATGCTCAACCAAGTATTATGCATGACAAAGTCTACATGAAGCTACTCATGGCAAGAGATGATGCATACAAGAGCAACACATCAAAACAAGTTTAAATGAGGCCGGAAACAACATATAACAATTCCGGTAAGTCCTCATATGCAAATTTCGAAATTGGTCCAGATCTGAATGAACATTAAGTTGAAGTTGTTAAACAGCAAGTTAAAGAGCACCAAGAGGATCTACACGAAATTCTAGTCAAGTTACATATAAAGTTCATTTAGTTCGGAGCTACGACCTAGAAGATGTGAGCAAAACAAGTTAAACATGGCATTGATGCTAAATGCATCCAAACATCAAGCAAACACCTCAAAACAAGGATGCAACATGATAAGATGAAGCTACATGCAAAATCAAGCAAGTTTCATATAGAGCACACTCAAAACGGAGCAACGGTGCAACACATACACTCCATACAAGTTTAAAGGACAAACTGTCCAAAAAAAGCAACTAGGCATCTTGCAAGCATCAAAACAATATGCTAAAGCATCTCAACATGAAAACAAAAGGCATGGGCATGAAGTACTGGTAAAGCATGACAAAACATGAACACTGAGCTATCTCCAGAAGTCACTAAAACATGCTCAAAAGGACATGGCAAGATTGCAAATAATAACAGTTTCAGACTTAGCAGAAATAACATCAGGTTGCAATGTTTAGAGCTATCAAACAACATGTTACAGGAACCTATCATGGCAAACAAAGGCATGTAATGCTAGTACTAAAGACAAAGAACAAAACTACCTTACTGAACTAATTCTAAAGATCAACAGAAAAGATGGTATCATCCATTCAAACATGGCAAATGATATGATAGATTCCGACATGGCAAGAACAACAATAAGTAGGCATGTTGGTGAGCTTGTACAACTCACCACAGAGCAATAAATGGCATGACAAGGTGACCAACAATAATAAGACATGTTTATGAAGCTAAGCATGGCAACATCAAGTTCATAGGTTGCATGGATCACTAGCAAAGCCCATGGCAAAACTGAACTTAATGTTAACAGGATGACAGCAACATTATTTAGCAATTTGAGAGCAAGATTAGAACAATCTACAGCAGGCTATAAATTCAACCAGGGGCATGGATGGATAGAGCATGACATTTATAACAAAACATTTTTAGTGAACATCCCCAGTATATGCATAGAATGACTTGTAGCAGCAGGTTTACATAGCATCAAGATATAGTAGATTCAGCCTAGCAAAACAGTAACAACAAGTACCCTATTTCTCGAGCTTGATGCACTCAGTACAAGACTCACAAAAATACATGGATGGCACCACTGTAAAGATGGCATGATGTAGCTCCAAACTCATGTAGACATCAAGCTCATAGGATGCACACACCAAATGCAATGAAAAAGACAAATCACCAAGTTATAACAGTTTCAGCAGGTTAACATCATATAACACTCTTGCAATGATGATAAGGGCATCAAGATGAACTCAAATGACCATGGCACAATGGAATGAAATGAAGAGCATCTCATGATGAACATTGTGACATATTATGCATTCAAAACGGAGCTATATGCACGAACATATGACAGGTCAAAGTTAGCACCAAAATGTAAGAAATCAGGGACGGGCAATTTCGGGGTCAACCTTCGTGGATCTGGATCCAGATCTGGCGCGCGCGCGGATTGAGGTGGCCGGAGCAGCTCGCCGGAGAGGACGGAGACAGCGGCCGAGGCGAGGTCGCCGGAGGACAGCGAGTCCGGCGGGGAGCTGAGGCGACGCCAGGCGGGAGGCGAGGCGTGGAGGCGGCGGCGTAGCCCGGGGGCGAGGCACGGCGGCGAGGGCGCCGTCGGTGGAGGGCGCTAGCGGGTGTGGGATCTGGCAAGGGTTCCTGGGAGCAGCGGCGGAGGCGCTCGACGGCGAGGGGCAGTGGCTCCGGCGGCGCACGGGAGGAGCCATGCGGGAGCGGCGCGCGGGGCGGACGGGCGGCCGCGCGGGCCTAGGCGTGCCGCGCCTAGGCCCAGCGGGCCGCAGTGGCAGGAGAGACGGTGTTGGACAGGTGGTGGCAGCGGATTGGAGGCGGGAGGCGGCTGGACGGACATGTCCGGTGCGCGGAGGAAGACGAGGCTAGAGTTTGGACCCGAAATTTTGGAGGGGAGGTCTATTTATAGGTAGAGGGAGCTAGAAGAGTCCAAATGAGGTGCGGTTTTTGCCCACACGATCGTGATCGAACGACCGAGAGCATGGAAGTGACTTAGATGGATTATTGGGCTGTTTTGGAGGGTGTTGGGCTGCCACACTCAAAAGGCCTTTGCGGTTACCCGGTTAACCGTTGGAGCATCAAGCGACCTCCAAATGGAGCAAAACTTGACAGGCGGTCTACCAGTGGTATACCAAGGCCGCTTGGCAAATCATGGTCCATTCCGAGAATGTTTAACACCCGCTCACAACAGGAGACAAAAAGGAGAACGCCGGAGGACATAGGAGTGTCGGATTGCAAAACGGACAACAGGGAAAATGCTCGGATGCATGAGATGAACACGTATGCGAAATGAGATGCACATGATGACATGATAAAATGGAACACACAAGCAAATGACATGGCAATGACGGCGAATAACTGGCAGACACCTGGCGCATCGAATCCGGGGCGTTACAACACTCCTCCACTAACAGGAGATCTCGTCCCGAGATCTTAGGACCGAGACAGGAGAGAAAGAGGAAGAGGGATGAGGTGAAACAAGAACTCAAGAGAAAAGATAAACAAAGTCGAGAGCAGTCGGGTAGAAAAGATGAACGGCGAATATGAAGAGAATGAAAAGCTCAAGAAGAAGACAAACTCTGAAACCACTCCGATTAGAACAATATAGAAAAGGAATGAATAAAAGAATTTCGGCAACACTTCGACTGAAAATGGAAGGACTAGAACATGAACTTCACAAGATGGGATGGCACTTGACGAAATGAACAATGCAATGCCTCCAGAAGAATTGGAAGAACGGAATGAAAAGAACTTAGAATGAAGGGTGGAACGGACTTGTTGAGAAAATCAACAGCGAAAGAATAAGCTTGTTGTGGACATATCAAAAACATCTCAAAACTTGAGATGAAATTATACCCCAACCAATGTCTGAATAGCTGAGAAGAACGAAGAAATGCAAAACTCCACTTGAAAAGCATACGGAGAATTAATTACACTTCGAGACATGATAAGAAAAGGATACTTGAACTCCACCAACAAAATCTTGAAGAAGACTTGAAGACTGAATTAAATCATGAAGAATCACCATGAAGAACTCTAGTAAACAAAAGGACAATGAGATAGAATTTAAGGATGAAAAGAATAAGATTAAAGCCTGCGGTGACTTAGATGGAGGTTCCGACGAAATGGCTGAGGGAATTTGAACTCCGAAAAAGAAAATATGAAAACACTTGGAACTAGAGTTTATTCATCACGAACAAACTCCGAAGGAAGGGATTACTTGACGATGATGAACAAAGAGTAAGAATTATGTTATGCTTATCCTCCACCAATTAAATTGATGAGAGGCAATGGATTTGCATATAACTTATTCTTGTTGAAAAGGATTAAGGGGGGGATATGGCACAAAACTTGAGAAGGTCTTCATGAACCACCGGTAGGATTTGAACGAACGAATGGATTAAAATGATAATGAAGGAAAAAGAATCTTGAACGAACCACCATAAGAATTCGGAAATGACTGACGAAAGAGACTGAATCACCGGGAAGAATTAGAAGAACCAATATGCTAGAGGGGATTTAGATACAAGGGAACGAGAAGAACTCGTTTGAACGAAGCGCCGGGATAAATAGAGAACGATAACTGGAATGATGGCCTCCGGTGAAAAGAAATGGGAAAACAACTTCTGACATACTCCGGATGGGTAAGAAAAGAATATCTGATAAATGGAATAATTCGAGAGGATAACATGAAGTTAGAACCACGAAACTTCGGGAGAACGGGCAAGATTTAGAGGAAAAACTCTTCTTCTATCTTCAAATGACGACGAGAAACATCACCAAAATTACTGAGATTCTCTGGGAGAATGAAAAAAAACACAGAGGTTGAGGCAACAATTAAAATGATTTGAAATTGATCTTGGAAAGCCATCTGACTGATGGGATCCATTCTTACGTCACACTTGAAAAGAATTTGAGAATAGCTCCGGAATAACTAGAAGAGTCAGTTAAGATCCTGTGAAAAGACATGTGGGTTAGGGCCCACTAAATGAAAACACCGTTGAAAAGGATTGTTGAAGAGATAGATGATGCACAGGAACAATTGAAATATTTGAATGAGGTGATAACCTCGAATTAATTCGAACACAGACGAATCTTCTGAGATGTCTTGAACACTCCGGAATGATTGAATGGCGAGAGGCAAACGAGCAAAGAGAACACTTGATCCAAGGAAAAGAATGTGATCAACACCAGGAAAAAAAACTTGAATTGAGTCCACCGGAGAAGAAAAAAAAGATGAAGAATGTCGAACAAAACAAGAATTCACCGGTTGAAATAATTGAGGGAAGACTGAAGAGGCTCCACACGAACGAAATTGATGGTCGAAACAGACTCAAACTCTGGGAAGAAGAGGGTGGGAGGGCGGGAAAACCAAGGCAACTTGGAAGGGGAACCGACGAATATCTTGAAGAGAAAACTCCGGTTGAAATCATTGAGGAAAGAAAGCAAAGACTTCGCACGAGTAGGATGGATACTCGATTACAGGCTCCGACTCCAAGATGAAAAGGGGTGGGTCGGTTGGAAAAAGAAGACAACTGAGGATTGAACTCAAAGATGAAGAGGCTCGAGTCAACTTGACGAGAAATGCACCGGATAAAAAGAGCTGAGAACCAACGATCGGAAAACCAACTGCGTGATCCTAAAGAAAATTTGAAAAAGAAGAGGAGTAATTCAAAACACCTACGTCAAGATTCCTGACCAGAGTGACGAAGGGGCTGAGGAGTAAAAAGAATTCCAACTGTCTGATATAACTAGACTCCAAAATCAGTTTTCTTCTAGACTCAACAACGGCCAAACTACACGACCAACCAAGGGGCTCCTATGGTCAGTCGAGGCTTTGATACCAACTTGTCACACCCAAGATGCGACCCTATCCTAAAGTAACTCGAAGGTCCCACCAAGGATAGAAGCGCATCTTGAAGACGCTTTTGCAAGGTGGATATCATTACATCAACATTACATAATAGATGGGGATACATACAAGAGAGATAGAATGCCACACGAATACAACATCATCTTACATAAGATCAACATCCGACTACGGATGAAACACAAACAGAAACTCAAATGACAACCACCCTGCTGACCCAGGCTGCTGACCTGGAACCTATCCCCTGATCGAAGAAGAAGCGGAAGAAGAACTCCAAAACAAGTAAACATCACTCTCGCGTCGTGATCATCACATAACCTGCACCTACAACTGTTGTTGTAGTAATCTGTGAGCCACGAGGATTCAGCAATCCCATTACCATGGGTATCAAGACTAGCAAAGCTTAATGGGTAAGGAAGGGGTAAAGTGGTGACGTTGCAGCAGCGACTAAGCATGATATGGTGGCTAACATACGCAAATAAGAGCGAGAAGAGAAGCAAAAGGAACGGTCGTACACTAGTAATGATCAAGAGGTGATCCTGAACTCCTACTTACGTCAAACATAACCCAAAATCCGTGTTCACTTCCCGGACTCCGCTGATAAGAGACCATCACAGCTACACACGCGGTTGATGTGTTTTAATTTGGATCTGGTGTCAAGTTATCTACAACCGAATATTAACAAATTCCCATCTGCCACATAACCGCGGGCACGGCTCTCAAAAGTTTATACCCTGCATGGGTGTCGCCACTTAGCCCATGATAAGCTCTCGCGATCAATGAAGGATATTCCTTCTCTCAGGAAGACCCGATCAGTCTCGGAATCCCGGTTTACAAGACATTTCGACAATGGTAAAACAAGACCAGCAAAGCCGCCCGATGCGCCGACAATCCCGATAGGAGCTGCACATATCTCATTCTTAGGGCAACACCGGATAGGTCAGCCTACGAGTAAAACCAGCCCTCGAGTTGCCCCGAGGTGGCCCCGCAGTCTGCCCGGTTCGAACCAGCACTTAGAGAAGCACTGGCCCGGGGGGGCTAAGATAAAGATGACCCTCGGGTTGGCCGACCCAAGGGAAGGGTATAGGTGGTGGTGAGGTAAATGGTAAAACCAAGGTTGGGCCTTGCTGGTGGAGTTTTATTCAAAGCGAACTGTCAAGGGGGTCCCATAAATCACCCAACCGCGTAAGGAACGCAAAATCTGGGAACATAACACCGGTATGATGGAAACTAGGGCGGCAAGAGTGGAACAAAACACCAGGCATAAGGTCGAGCCTTCCACCCTTTACCAAGTATATAGATGCATTAATTAAATAAGAGATATTGTGATATCCCAACATAAACCTGTCCACCAAGGAGCAATCTTCATCTTCACCTGCAACTAACAACGCTATAAGAGGGGCTGAGCAAAAGCGGTAACATAGCCAAGCAATGGTTTGCTAGGAAGGGTGAAAAGGTTAGAGACTGACATGGAAATTTGGGGAGGCTTGAAGAGCAATTGATAGGTAGCGCGGCATAGCGAAAGAACGAAGCAACTGGCATAGCAAAGATAGTAATGAGATCCAAGGTGACGGTCATCTTGCCTGAAATCCCGCAAGGAATGAGAACGAGTCCATGAAGAAGATGAAGCCACGAAGACGAACCAAGCGTAGACGAATGAATCCTCATGATCGCAACGAAACAGGAACTAACGAGAAGAAGCACAACCGGAAAGAAGCAAACAACAAGGTAAAAACACACAACACATAGACATGGCATGATGCTCAACCAAGTATGATGCATGGCAAAGGCTACATGAAGCTACTCATGGCAAGAGATGATGCATACAAGAGCAACACATCAAAACAAGTTTAAATGAGGCCGGAAACAACATATAACAATTCCGGTAAGTCCTCATATGCAAATTTCGAAATTGGTCCAGATCTGAAAAAACATTAAGTTGAAGTTGTTAAACAACAAGTTAAAGAGCACCAAGAGGATCTACACGAAATTCTAGTCAAGTTACATATAAAGTTCATTTAGTTCGGAGCTACGACCTAGAAGATGTGAGCAAAACAAGTTAAACATGGCATTGATGCTAAATGCATCCAAACATCAAGCAAACACCTCAAAACAAGGATGCAACATGATAAGATGAAGCTACATGCAAAATCAAGAAAGTTTCATATAGAGCACACTCAAAACGGAGCAACGGTGCAACACATACACTCCATACAAGTTTAAAGGACAAACTGTCCAAAAAAAGCAACTAGGCATCTTGCAAGCATCAAAACAATATGCTAAAGCATCTCAACGTGAAAACAAAAGGCATGGGCATGAAGTACAGGTAAATCATGACAAAACATGAACACTGAGCTATCTCCAGAAATCCCTCAAACATGCTCAAAAGGACATGGCAAGATTGCAAATAATAACAGTTTCAGACTTAGCAGAAATAGCATCAGGTTGCAATGTTTAGTGCTATCAAACAACATGTTACAGGAATCTATCATGGCAAACAAAGACACGGAATGCTCGTACTAAAGACAAAGAATAAAACTCCCTTACTGAACTAATTCTAAAGATCAACAGAAAATATGGTATCATCCATGCAAACATGGCAATGATATGCCAGATTCAGACATGGCAGGAACAACAATAAGTAGGCATGTTGGTGAGCTTGTACAACTCACCACAGAGCAATACATGGCATGACAAGGCGAGCAACAGTAATACGACATGTTTATGAAGCTAATCATGGCAAGATCAAGTTCATAGGGTGCATGGATCACTAGAAAAGCTCATGGCAAAACTGAACTTAATGTTATCAGGCTGACAGCAACATTATTTAGCAATTTGAGAGCACGATTACAACAAGCTACATCACGCTATAAATGCAACCAGGGGCATGGATGAATAGAGCATGACATGTATGACAAAACATCCTTAGTGAACATCCTCAGATTATGCATAGAATGACTTGTAGCAGCAGGTTTACATAGCATCAAGATATGGCAGATTCAGCCTAGCAAAACAGTAACATCAAGTACCATATTTCTCAAGCTTGATGCACTCAGTACAAGACTCACAAAAATACATGGATGGCACCACTGTAAATATGGTGTGATGTTTCTCAAAACTCATGTAGACATCAAGCTCATAGGATGCACACACAAAATGCAATGAAAAGACAAATCACCAACTTATAACAGTTTCAGCAGGTTAACATCATATAGCACTCTTGCAACGATTATAAGGCCATCAAGATGATCTCAAATGACCATGGAACAATGGAAAGCAATGAAGAGCATCTCATGATGAATATTTTAACATATTATGCACGCAAAACGGAGCTATATGCACGAAGATATCACATCTCAAAGTTAGCACCAGAATGTAAGAAATCAGATACGGGCAATTTCGGGGTCAACCTTCGTGGATCTGGATCCAGATCTGGCGCGCGCGCGGATCGAGGTGGCTGGAGCAGCTCGCCGGAGAGGACGGAGACGGCGGCCGAGGCAAGGAGACGGCGGCCGAGGCGAGGTCGCCGGAGGATGGCTAGTCCGGCGGGGAGCCGAGGCGACGCCAGGTGGGAGGCGAGGCGCGGAGGCGGCGGCGGAGCCCGGGGGCGAGGCGCGGCGGCGAGGGCTCCGTCGGCGGTGGGCGCTGGCGGGTGCGGGATCCGGCAAGAGTCCCTGGGAGCGGCAGCGGAGGCACTCGCCGGCGAGGGGCAGCGGCTCCGGTGGCGCTCGGGAGGAGCCACACGGGAGCGGCACGCGGGGCGGACGGGCGGCCTCGCGGGCCTGGGGGACTGCTCCTGGGCCCGGCGGGCCGCGATGGCGGAAGAGACGGTGTTGGACAGGTGGCGGCTGCGGATTGGAGGCGGGAGGCGGCTGGACGTGTCCGGCGGCTGGACGGACATGTCCGGTGCGTGGAGGAAGACGAGGCTAGGGTTTGGACCCGAAATTTCGGAGGGGGATGTCTATTTATATGTAGAGGGAGCTAGGAGACTCCAAATGAGGTGTGGTTTTCGCCCACATGATCATGATCGAACGACCGAGAGCATGGAAGTGACTTAGATGGGTTATTGGGCAATTTTGGAGGGTGTTGGGCTGCAACACTCAAAAGGCCTTTGCGGTTACCCGGTTAACCGTTGGAGTATCAAACGACCTCCAAATGGAGCAAAACTTGACAGCCGGTTTACCGGTGGTATACCAAGGCCGCTTGGCAAATCACGGTCCATTCCGAGAATGTTTAACACCCGCTCACAATAGGAGACAAAAAGGAGAACGCCAGAGGACATAGGAGTGTCGGATTGCAAAACGGACAATGGGGAAAATGCTCGGATGCATGAGACGAACACGTATGCAAAATGAGATGCACATGATGACATGATAAAATGCAACACGCAAGCAAATGACATGGCAATGACGGCGAATAACTGGCAGACACCTGGCGCATCGAATTCGAGGCATTACACTGCGTGAGGAGGAGAAGTGCGTCGGCGGCGGGCGACGGCGGCAGCATCACGGCAGCGCAGAACAGCAGCAGCGGCGGTGGAGGAGTAAGCGGAGGAAGAAGCAGAGTGGGAGGGGGCGCGAGAGCTTTGCCGCACCCCTCCCATCTCCCTACTTATAGCCCTCGGGCTACGAAGCCGAGGGGGCGGGACGTGGGTCGTGGGATTAACTTCGCCCACGACCCCCATTTATCGCACGCATTCACCACGCCGTAAACGGTCATGGGAATGGCAACCGTCCCCTTCGGCGCAGCGGATCCACCCGGTTGCCGAGGCACGGTAGTGGCGGGCCCGGCCCATTGTCACGTCCCGTCGGGGGTGTGGGGTGATAGGCTGACCAGGCTGACGTGCGCCCCGTGGCGCGTCTGCGACGGGCGGCGGCCCGGGAAGCTTAGCAGTCATGCCACCTGTTTCCCGCCTTGAAGTTCAAAACCAACCACGCAAGCTCCGCTTGGACGGGGCCGGCCTCGGCAGTCGGCCGGCCGCAAGATGGACCGACGTCCTCCGGGAGCCCGGTGAGGAGGGAAGCCGCTGAGACTTCGCGGCTCCTCGACCGCAACGCCACACCGGCTTCGGGGACTACTGTCGGAGTAATGGGCCACGGGTAGGCACACCCGCGTCCCTGGATTTATCAAGACTTTGGGCCAGCTCCGCCTAGCTAGACCCTAGGCAGAAGCTCCGCCCTCTGGGATCCGGCTGGCTCAACGGCCGGCTGCCAGAGGGCGGCCAACTCAAGCCTACGGCGCTCCGAGTGGCCGGCTCCTGCCGGCTGGCCTCCAGAGAGGGCGGCATCGGGCGGGAGGCCACCTCGCGGCTTCGGTGCGGCCGAGCCCCCCATCGAGAGTATGAGCAGGAGCATGGCTACATTGAAGCACGTCGCCCTGACGCACGGGACATGCATGGCTACAGTGCTCCGTACAGGTGGAGATCTCCACCCGGCAGGGCACTGTGCCACGTCTCCCCTGACGTCGCCCCAAGCAGGAGGAACCCTGTTCCCCACGATGGCCTGTCGGTACGGCCAGCCAGCCGCAGGCCCCACCGGGCAGCGACCTACCAGAAGACAGCGTACGCCCCGGCCAGTCGGGCGCTAGAGGGGCCGACCTCCAGCAGGCGGCCGTCCCTCGTCCCGAGGCAAGCGCGCCATTAACCTGATGAGACCAAGCATGGCTACAGTAACCTCCCATCAGCCGGCGGGACTGTAGCCACGATAAGATGACCAAGCCCTCGTCATGGACGACACGGCCACAGTAAGCAGTCGTCAACCAGCTGGTGGGGCCCACCAGGCGGCGGGCCCTAGTAGTCGGCGGAGAAGCCGTAGGCTGGATACACTGACAGACGGGCCCCAGCAGCCGGCCCCAATTACCATTGTACCCCTAGGGGGCATGCCTATATAAGCCCCCCAGGTCACCCATGCAAATGGTTCCAACTCTGATAGAACTACCCAGTTATCAAGGGCAGGGAAGAGCTAGCCTTGCCTTCTCCTACCTCTAGGCATAGCTCGAGGAGCACCTTGTATCACTAGTGCCTTAGTGATCATGCGGAGACCCCGCAGAGCAGGAGTAGGGGTATTATCTTGTGACGCCCTCGACTCAATCTTACACTAATCATGCACGCAAATGTGTATGATCAAGATCAAGGACTCACGGGAAGATATCACAACACAACTCTAGACACAAATTAAAATAACACAAGCTTTATATTACAAGCCAGGGGCCTCGAGGGCTCGAATACATAAGCTCGAATACACAAGAGTTAGCGGAAGCAACAATGTCTGAGTACAGACATGAGTTAAACAATTTTGCCTTAAGAAGGCTAGCACAAAAGCATCTATGATCGAAAAGGCAAGGCCTCCTGCCTGGGAGCCTCCTAACTACTCATGGTCATCGGCGGTCTCCGTCACGTGGTAGTAGGCACCCTCGGGGTAGTAGCAGTCGTCAAAGGTGTCATCTGGCACCTGGACTCCGTCATCTGGTTGCGTCATCCGAGAAGAATGGAAAAAGGGGAAAAAGAGGGAGCAAAGCAACCGTGAGTACTCATCCAAAGTACTCGCAAGCAAGGATCTACACTACAGATGCAAAATTATCAAAGGAAGGCTGTATATGTGGACTGGGCTGCAGAAATGCCAGAATGGAGAGAAGGCCTAGTCCTATCGAAGGCTAGCATCTTCTGGAAACCACCATCTTGCAGCAACAGGAGGGAGTAGAGTAGCATAAAGTAAAGTAGTAGTAGTGTTATCAACCTCGGCCAGAGATCCTTTCTCGACTCCGTGCGAGAAAGCAATCCCAGAGCCATACTATCCAATTGTCATCACAATCCAATTCTCATCACCATCCAATTCTCATCACAAGTATCCAGTTCTAGTTGTATCGATCGGGATACAACTCCGAGTGTCCATTACCGTAGGACAGGCTATCGAGAGATGTTTTCTTCCCTGCAGGGGTGCACCAACTTACCCACCACGCTCGATTAACTCCGGCCGGACACACTTTCCTGGTTCATGCCCGGCCTCGGCCAAACAATACGCCGCAACCCGACCTAGACTTAACAGAGAGGCCAGCACGCCGGACTAAACCTATGCCCCCACGGGTCATGGGCCATCTCCCCGGAAACTCCTGCATGTTGCGTACGCGGCCGGTGAGCAGACCTAGCTACCTCCTTCAACAAGGCAAGTGCTTACGCAGTCTAACCTGGCGTGCGCCGCTCAGTCGCTGACGTCTATTAAGCTTCGGCTGATGTATACGACGCAGAACGCCCATACTATGCCCACGTGATGGTTAGTGCTATCAGGCCAGAGGCCCCTCGGATCAAATATCCAAATCGTAGTGGATTAGGAACGCACGGTAACAAGCAGAGACTCACGAAAGATGTGACTCCGTTGCCCCATCTCGAGGACTTGCAGCAAGGGCTAAGAATGCCCGGCCACGCCTCGTAATTATCTCGCGGGCACCTTCCAGGTCAACCCGACTCCACATCACTCGCAATTATGCTCGCGCGGGTACCCCTCAGGGTCGACCCGTCTTTAGTAACATGGTTCAGTGTAAATTCATAGTAATCATAGTAACTCTGTGTCTAAACATCAAGGGGAAAACCCGAGGAATCACCCCCGGTGAATTCCACTCGATGTAATCATCAAGGTGAAAGTAAGAGGGATCACCCCCGAGGTTCACACTTGAGGGGTTGCACGACAGAGTCATATCGGAAGTGGTTAAGGCGGAATCACCCTCGATGACCATGACCGAATACCTACACTACAAGGTTAACATCAGAAGTGTTGTAGAGGTCTCACCCTCGGCACTCGATAGTAACCCAGCAGTGTCGAGCAACTAAGGGGAAAGTGATGTGCGGTGCCGGGGCCTGGTCTTCAATCCTGTTGATCGGGTCTTCAATGATGAACCAGGGGCAACAAGGACAAGGTGGGGGTCACTGGTGGATCACTAACCAACCTATACTAAGCAGTTTAGGATAAGCAGGTAAGGTACAACAGTAGATACAAAAGCAGGCTATGCATCAGAATAGGAGCAAACAATAACAGTAGCAAAGTCTAATGCAAGCATGAGAGAAGGAATGGGTGATATCGGGATGATCAAAGGGGGGGCTTGCCTGGAAGCTCTGCTGAAAAGGAAGAAGTGTCGTCGTTGACGTAGTCGATCACAGGGGCATCAGCATCATCACGTGGTCTACCGAAGAGAAGAGGGGGAGAAACAGTAAATACATAGCAAGCAAGTGCATAACAGGACTAGATCTGTTCTAACGCGGTGCTACATGATACCGGTGAAGGGGGAAGTCAACCGAGAATGTTTTCCCGGTTCCGGATCTGTGTCAGACAAATGACCGGAGAGGGAAAGTTCCATGTTCAGGTAGTTAGAGGCATCTGACAGGTAAACGAACCGCATGTTCGGATTCGTCTCGTTGTTCTGAGCAACTTTCATGTAGAAAACATTTTCATCTGAATTACACTTTAATTTATATGATTTCCAAAGTTAGATAATTTTCTGGATATTAATTCAAAATAAACAGCAATTTGCCATGGGTACACGGAGGTACCCAAATAGGGGGTATGACAGGTGGGGGCGGTCAAAGTCAACAAGTCAAAGTTGAATGGGTCAAAAAGTGAACAGTGCCTGTGGGTCCACATGTCATATGCTATACCTATAAACAAATAAATGAAACAAACCTAATTAATGGGGGACCAAACGTCATCTGTTACCAGACTAAATTAGCACCAACTAACAACCTAGCTCTAATAAACAAGGGCCGGCCTGGTTGCACGGCCAGCCTCACGGGAGTGCACACATAGCACATGACCAAGCTTGGACGGGGCAAGCTCTCTGGTAGTATCGTGGGTTTCTTCACAGTTCAGTTTCGTCAGTTGTTTCTTCAGCAAACAACTTTGCAGCTACGAGCCAGAGCGACCAGCAAACAATACCGGCAGCGGTTAAGGAAACAACGACGACGGTGGTAGCTATGCAGCGGTAGCAGTAGCAAGAAACAACAGTAGCAAGAAGGCAACAGCATGGCTCGGCAGCAGCAGTAGCAGTTAGTAGCGGAGCAGCAGCTAAGCAACAAGCAGCACAGCAGCAGGACAAGCAGCGGCAGTGCATCAACAACAACAAAACAGCAGCCGAGCAAGCGCACGCGCATCACGGCGCCAACATGGCCGAGCTCGGGGACAGCCGCGCCAGGCAGCAGCGGGCGCGGACGGCGTGAGTCGTAGTAGGGCGCGCGCGGATGGGGATGGGACGGCTCCGGCCAGGGCGGGCGACGACCGGCGAGCGGGCGGCGCAGGCGTGGCCGGTTGTACGACGACGGAGCACGGGCGCGGTGCTGCAGGTTCGTAACTAGGCGAACGAAGAGCCCAGGCGGCAGCTACGGTTAGCAGGAACGCAGCGGTGCGGCGGCCTTGGACGGAGGAGCTCAAGGACGCGGAGGTCATCGGCCATGGCGGTGGCCGGAGCTCGATTTCGTTGGGACGGGCACAAGAGTACGGGCACGGTAGAGGAGAAGACGAGGGGGGAACGGAGGAGGGGGCCTTACCGGGCCCTGTAGGTGTGCAATAGTGTGCGCGAGGTGGAGTCGGGGAGGCGCCGGAGCTCGGGGTAGTCGACGACGACGGCTGGCGATGTACGCGACGAAGATGAGAGGAGGAAGAGGTCGACGGCTCCATCCACGCAGTTTCCCGCCTTGCTCCAATGCCCTGAACGGACGTGGACGAACACGACGAACCCCCAGGACGTTCTCCTGAGCGCCGGAGAGGCCGGTGGACACGTCAACGACGGCGGGGAAGCCTCGACCGTGTGAGTTTGCGAGCTCAAAATTGAGCCAGAGGAGAGGGGAGAGCTGGATCTGGATCTGGATCTGAGGGGGGGTAGTGGGTGGCTAGGGTTCCAGGGGAAGGGAGAGAGCACACAGGCGCGGCCTCTTATCCACTCGCCGATGCCGTCGAGCTGGTCTGGCGGGGCGCCCCCTGTAGCGATGCGGTCGCTGGAACAGGGGAGATGACCGCGGAGGGGGAGTTGGGCTGGCTGGGCTGGCCTGGCCTGGTGGCTAGCAGGGCCGGCTGGCCCGGGGGGGGGGGGGGGGTTCGGCCCCTTTTCTTTTCCTGCTTTCCTCTTTTATTTAAAAAGAGAGATAGAAAAAGATTATTTAGGGTAACCAAAAGAGCTAAGAAAAATGTGGGGCTTAGCTTATTAAATAGTTTGCATTTTTAGGCAGGTCCATAAATAGTTTGGAGGCCGGAGGAATCCATTTGTATTTTTCAGCAATAAAATAGCACTTTAAAATGCTAAAATTGCATTCTAATAATTGCTATAGTCCATCTTAGCTCCTAGGTGATGTTGTTTTCCTTAATGATTAAATGTTATGGAATTTTGGCTAAATGATGAACTATTTTGCAGCAACTTTGGTGCAACTCCATATCTCACTTGCCAATTGAATATGATTTCAAAGTGGAATTTCAAACGAGATTTGAATCAAAGGTGGTCAGCTCCTGATTAGCAAAATTATTAGCTTAATCACGGGGGGTTACTGTAGCATGACACTGGGGGTGTTACAAATCTCCTCCACTACAAGAAATCTCGTCCCGAGATTTAAGTGGGGAAGTAGAGAGTAACTTCGGGAGAACTAACCCTTATAGGGTTAAATATCTGGTGAACAATTCAGGGAATGAGGCAGAAGTATCTCTCGAGTTGAAATTTTAGAAAACATCGAGAGCAAAATATGAAGGTACAATAGGAAGCTTCAAGCGAATGCTCAAATGATCGATACCTGAACAGAGTGTGAGAAGGGGGGGGGGGTTCTGAGCCTCGGGAATAGATCATCTCTCGGAGGGTGGCTCATGTCAACACACAAAGCCAAGAGCAAATGATACTTCGGAAAAAAGGATATACAGGAGAGTCAAGTTCCGATCCTGGGGAACTGTGGGCTATGGGCCCACCATGTGGGTTAAAAGTAGAAAGGGGCCGATAGCAAGGCATGTTAGATGATAGACTGTCAGTTATGTTGTCAACAACATTGGTACCAAGGGCGAGGGACGGAGAGAAATATTTTCCTGCTCGTTGAACGAGGCGGACCAATAGGCAAAGTTCTCGTCCATCGGTGGTTACCGGAAAGTCAACAGCAATAATAACAAGGTCTTACTGACAAATTGTACACCGATGTGTTTTCATAAGCAGGGAACTATTGCTGCTTAGATCTCATAAACCACAAGAAAGGTTAAACAAAACAATGGAAAGAAAAGGTGATCATTAGATTAATCAGAACATTGGAAAGGAAAATGTGTTTACACGCTAGAATTGGGAGTATATCCTTCTCAAAGGGAAGCGGAGCAGGATATACATGATAAGACAACAAGTTCAAAAGCATTTAGATAAAGGGGGTGAGGGAAGAATCATGATATTACCCATACAACAGTGTTTGGATAATAGATCAAGCAACATTCGACAATGTGCTTCCAATGTTCTTGTTGATATTCAGAATACCTCAGTCATGCTTCGAGGTAGCATTAACAAGGCGTTACAAGTAGGGGTTGGAGTTGAAGATCACAAGAAATACTCAAGGAACAATTGCAAGAATAGCAAGGAGTCCAAGGTATAACCAAGACATGATCAACCATGTGTTGGAAAGAAGGCAAGGGGTGGTGGTCGATGATAACTCAAATCATCGAAGGTCAAGGATGGTATTTCTCCTCAAGAATTCGATTGATATCTTAGAACAAGGCATCATATTGATGGTGATCACGACAAATTTTGTCGAGAGGCTCTATGAAGATGCCATTGAGCAGCAACGACATCAAGCAAAAGGAATGATGAAGCAAAGGCTATTGGAACCACGGATACGACAGAAGCTCGGATTCAAGCTGGTTGTTCAAGGTGGATAGATAAGATGAGGAAGATCGACATAAGCTCCTCTCATCGTTCAAAAGTTGTGCTCCGGGAATAAGGACCAGGTAGCACAGTTAAAATTAGCATGATAATGATATAATCGATCAGGCTAGGAATGATGTGACAGAGTATCACTTCAATTAAGAATTTACAAGAGGTAGTGCAATGACACAATATCCTCGAGATAACATGAGGCAATACTTGAAGGTAGAACAAATTAGAGGTTGGACAAGTGAAATGACTTGCAGCAGACAAGTATTTTAACTTGTCCGGGAGATGGAATTAAAGAGAAACTATGGTCGGAACCATGGTTACGAATGATCAAACCACCGATACAAGATGAACATATAACAAGGGGTAATTTTTTTACGAGCAGCTTCCATGATAAGTTCTACATCAGGTCCATGGGCATGAACACAAAGGTTCAAGGTCGACTCCCACTTCTTCAATGCATAATATTTCATTCACTCCTCGTTTTCGAAGAATTTGTAGTGCGAAAGATTTATCTGGTGAAGCACCAGAAAAGTATGACTCACATCTCTTCCGAGTTCACATAGATTTAGGAAAAGTATAGGTTCAACCCATAGGGGTATCTTAGGAACATATACCGGTAACTTCCAGAGCATATAACATCAGCTCAATGACAGAGCATGGTTGACAATAAGCAGAGGATACAATTTACCGAAGGTAATATGTATCAGGGGAAGAGCGCACAAGATTTTTAATAAGAAGGACATTGCCGGATAATAATCAACAAAGGATTCAGCGGTCCTCAATGTATCTGATTTGAGTATCAGTCCTCAATCAGAAGAGGGAAAGAATGCGAAGGCATTAGATTATAGAAACAGCTGGATAATTCGACGTTCAAGTTGAAGGGAACTAGGTGGACAATCAATTACAACATGATTGGCCGAGTTCCAACTCATGTCTAGAATGACGTATGAGCAGGAAGGTCAAATTTTAGGGTTCGACTGATGATTGGGAGCAATCGCAACGTAGTGAATCAATATGCTCAGGATGACAATGACAAAGGATGTTAACGAATATTGCTGGACATATGGATTTGACCATAATGCAGGCAGGCAAGACTTTTGGGAGCACTAGGCTGCAAAGGATCTTCAGGAGATCGAATTGCATTCGAAGAATTTTGTGAGACATATGATCAACTAGGGCTAAACAAATCCCTGATAAGTGTGTGGAATTATTCATAGGGGTATTCATGCGGCAAAGAACTTCAAGGCAGTTGCGGAAGGGGTTCTCGAAACATCGGAGTGTAATTCGAGGCATCTTGTAATAACAAGAGCAACCTGAAAATGATGTATGAACGACAGGTGTATGCAGCTATACATAGGGGCTGACGGTGGAAGTGAATTGCAAAAGTAATGAGTACATGTTCTCGGGAGAACATCGTACAGTATCTTCGAAGTCTTCTGGCGAAGCAAGTGATCATCGATAATGTCGGGGCTCTCCGGGAGGAAGTGGGTACGAGAACCTAATGTAGTTAGTAAATTCATTTAACCCGAATAGAAGAGAGAACAGAGTCCGAGAGTATAGACGAGGAGTAAAAGATCCTAATACCACCCGTATGGCGACGTGGGCCCGTAAGACACACGGCCATGTTAGTAAAAGTTTTTGTAGTGACTAGACTCGACTTCGGCCAAGGAGTTGGAAAGGGGGCTAACTACAGGCAGTTGGCTCTGATACCAACTTGTGACTCCCTCGACTCAATCTTACACTAATCATGCACGCAAAAGTGTACGATCAAGATCAAGGACTCATGGGAAGATATCACAACACAACTCTAGACACAAATTAAATAACACAAGCTTTATATTACAAGCCAGGGGCCTCGAGGGCTCGAATACATAAGCTCGAACACACAAGAGTTAGCGGAAGCAACAATATCTGAGTACAGACATGAGTTAAACAATTTTGCCTTAAGAAGGCTAGCACAAAAGCATCTACGATCGAAAAGGCAAGGCCTCCTGCCTGGGAGCCTCCTAACTACTCATGGTCATCGGTGGTCTCCGTCACGTGGTAGTAGGCACCCTCGGGGTAGTAGCAGTCGTCAAAGGTGTCATCTGGCTCCTGGACTCCGTCATCTGGTTGCGTCATCCGAGAAGAATGGAAAAGGGGAAAAAGAGGGAGCAAAGCAACCGTGAGTACTCATCCAAAGTACTCGCAAGCAAGGATCTACACTACAGATGCAACATTATCAAAGGAAGGTTATATATGTGGACTGGGCTGCAGAAATGCCAGAATGGAGAGAAGGCCTAGTCCTATCAAAGGCTAGCATCTTCTGGAAACCACCATTTTACAGCAACAGGAGGGAGTAGAGTAGCATAAAGTAAAGTAGTAGTAGTGTTATCAACCTCGGCCAGAGATCCTTTCTCAACTCCGTGCGAGAAAGCAATCCCAGAGCCATACTATTCAATTGTCATCACAATCCAATTGTCATCACCATCCAATTCTCATCACCATCCAATTCTCATCACAAGTATCCAGTTCTAGTTGTATCGATCGGGATACAACTCCGAGTGTCCGTTACCGTAGGACAGGCTATCGATAGATGTTTTCTTCCCTGTAGGGGTGCACCAACTTACCCACCACGCTCGATTAACTCCGGCCGGATACACTTTCCTGGGTCATGCCCGGCCTCGGTCAAACAATACGCCGCAACCCGACCTAGACTTAACAGAGAGGCCAGCACGCCGGACTAAACCTATGCCCCCAGGGGTCATGGGCCATCTCCCTAGAAACTCCTGCATGTTGCGTACGCGGCCGGTGAGCAGACCTAGCTACCTCCTTCAACAAGGCAGGTGCTTACGCAGTCCAACCCGGCGCGCGCCGCTCAGTCGCTGACGTCTATTAAGCTTCGGCTGATGTATACGACGCAGAATGCCCATACTATGCCCACGTGATGGTTAGTGCTATCAGGCCAGAGGCCCCTCGGATCAAATATCCAAATCGTAGTGGATTAGGAACGCACGGTAACAAGCAGAGACTCACGAAAGATGTGACTCCGTTGCCCCGTCTCAAGGACTTGCAGCAAGAGCTAAGAATGCCCGGCCACGCCTCGTAATTATCTCGCAGGCACCTTCCAGGTCAACCCGACTCCACATCACTCGCAATTATGCTCGCGCGGGTACCCCTCAGGGTCGATCCGTCTTTAGTAACATGGTTCAGTGTAAATTCATAGTAATCATAGTAATTGTGTGTCTAAACATCAAGGGGAAAACCCGAGGAATCACCCCGGTGAATTCCACTCGATGTAATCATCAAGGTGAATGTAAGAGGAATCACCCCGAGGTTCACACATGGGGGGTTGCACGACAGAGTCATATCGGAAGTGGTTAAGGCGGAATCACCCTCGATGACCACGACCGAATAGCTATACTACAAGGTTAACATCAGAAGTGATGTAGAGGTCTCACCCTCGGCACTCGATAGTAACCCAGCAGTGTCGAGCAACTAAGGGGAAAGTGATGTGCGGTGGCGGGGCCTGGTCTTCAATCCCGTTGATCGGGTCTTCAATGATGAAGTAGGGGCAACAAGGACAAGGTGGGGGCCACTGGTGGATCACTAACCAACCTATACTAAGCAGTTTAGGATAAGCAGGTAAGGTACAACAGCAGATACAAAAGCAGGCTATGCATCAGAATAGGAGCAAACAATAACAGTAGCAAAGTCTAATGCAAGCATGAGAGAAGGAATGGGCGATATTGGGATGATCAAAGGGGGGGCTTGCCTGGAAGCTCTGCTGAAAAGGAAGAAGTGTCGTCGTCGACGTAGTCGATCACAGGGGCATCAACATCGTCACGTGGTCTACCGAAGAGAAGAGGGGGAGAAACAGTAAATACATAGCAAGCAAGTGCATAACAGGACTAGATGTGTTCTAACGCGGTGCTACATGATACCGGTGAAGGGGGAAGTCAACCGAGAATGTTTTCCCGGTTCCGGATCTGTGTCGGACAAATGACCGGAGAGGGAAAGTTCCATGTTCAGGTAGTTAGAGGCATCTGACAGGTAAACAGACCGCATGTTCGGATTCATGTTGTCGTTCTGAGCAACTTTCATGTAGAAAACATTTTCATCTGAATTACACTTTAATTTATATGATTTCCAAAGTTAGATAATTTTCTGGATATTAATTTAAAATAAACTGCAATTTGCCATGGGTACACGGAGTGTACCCACATAGGGGGTATGACAGGTGGGGGCGGTCAAAGTCAACAAGTCAAAGTTGAATGGGTCAAAAAGTGAACAGTGCCTGTGGGTCCACATATCATATGCTATACCTATAAACAAATAAATAAAACAAACCTAATTAATGGGGGGCCAAACATCATCTGTTACCAGATTAAATTAGCACCAACTAACAACCTAGCTCTAATAAACAAGGGCCGACCTGGTTGCACGGCCAGCCTCACGGGTGTGCACACATAGCACATGACCAAGCTTGGACGGGGCAAGCTCTCTGGTAGTCTCGTGGGTTTCTTCACAGTTCAGTTTCGTCTGTTGTTTCTTCAGCAAACAACTTTGCAGCTACGAGCCAGAGCGACCAGCAAACAGTACCGGCAGCGGTTAAGGAAACAACGGCGACGGCGGTAGCTATGCAGCGGTAGCAGTAGCAAGAAACAACAGTAGCAAGAAGGCAACAACATGGCTCGGCAGCAGCAGTAGCAGTTAGTAGCGGAGCAGCAGCTAAGCAACAAGCAGCACAGTAGCAGGACGAGCAGCGGCAGTGCATCAACAACGACAAAACAGCAGCCGAGCAAGCGCACGCGCATCACGGCGCCAACATGGCCGAGCTCGGGGACAGCCGCGCCAGGCAGCAGCGGGCGCGGACGGCGTCAGGCGCAGCAGGGCGCACGCGGATGGGGATGGGACGGCTCCGCCCAGGGCGGGCGACGACCGGCGAGCGGGCGGCGCAGGCGTGGCCGGTTGTACCACGACGGAGCACGGGCGCGGCGTTGCAGATTCGTAACTAGGCGAACGAAGAGCCCAGGCGGTAGCTACGGTTAGCAGGAACGCAGCGGTGCGGCGGCCTTGGACGGAGGAGCTCAAGGACGTGGAGGTCATCGGCCATGGCGGTGGCCGGAGCTCGATTTCGTTGGGACGGGCACAAGAGTATGGGCACGGTAGAGGAGAAGACTAGGGGGGAAATGGAGGAGGGGGCCTTACCGGGCCCTGTAGGTGTGCAATAGTGTGCGCGAGGTGGAGTCAGGCAGGCGCCGGAGCTCGGGGTAGTCGACGACGACGGCCGACGATGTACGTGACAAAGATGAGAGGAGGAAGAGGTCGACGGCTCCATCCATGCAGCTTCCCGCCTTGCTCCAATGCCCTGAATGGACGTGGACGAACACGACGAACCCCCAGGACGTTCTCCCGAGCGCCGGAGAGGCCGGTGGATGCGTCAACGACGGCGGGGAAGCCTCGACCGTGTGAGTTTGTGAGCTCAAAATTGAGCCAGAGGAGAGGGCAGAGCTGGATCTGGATCTGAATCTGAGGGGGGGTAGTGGGTGGCTAGGGTTCCAGGGGAAGGGAGAGAGTACGCAGGCGCGGCCTCTTATCCACTCGCCGACGCCGTCGAGCTGGTCTGGCGGGGCGCCCCCTGTAGCGATGCGGTCGCTGGAACTGGGGAGATGACCGGGGAGGGGGAGTTGGGCTGGCTGGGCTGGCCTGGCCTAGTGGCTAGCAGGGCCGGCTGGCCCGGGGGGGAGGGGGGGGTTCGGCCCCTTTTCTTTTCTTGCTTTCCTCTTTTATTTAAAAAGAGAGATAGAAAAAGATTATTTAGGGTAACCTAAAGAGCTAAGAAAAATGTGGGGCTTAGCTTATTAAATAGTTTGCATTTTTAGGCAGGTCCATAAATAGTTTGGAGGCCGGAGGAATCCATTTGTATTTTTCAGCAATAAAATAGCACTTTAAAATGCTAAAATTGCATTCTAATAATTGCTATAGTCCATCTTAGCTCCTAGGTGATGTTGTTTTCCTTAATGATTAAATGTTATGGAATTTTGGCTAAATGATGAACTATTTTGCAGCAACTTTGGTGCAACTCCATATCTCACTTGTCAATTGAATATGATTTCAAAGTGGAATTTCAAACGAGATTTGAATCAAAGGTGGTCAGCTCCTGATTAGCAAAATTATTAGCTTAATCACGGAGGGTTACTGTAGCATGACACTGGGGGTGTTACATATCTCCACGGAGAGCCCCCAACCTGGGTAAAGTCCGACGACGTGTGTGTCTACGCCTTACCCCGCTTCCAGGCACCGGCGATGTTCTACTCGCTCCCACCATGATAAGCCATCCTTTGGCATATGTCGCACCCAACCCCCGACAGGGGTGCTCTTTTAATTGTCTTCCTTATGTGTGGAGGTCGGGATCGCGCGATGGTTAACTCCTACCAACCCTTCCCCTAGGAGCATGCGTAGTAGTACTTTGCTTCGAGGGCAAGTAGACTTTTGCAATAAGTATATGAGTTCTTTATGACTAATGTGAGTCAATGGATTATACGTACTCTCACCCTTCCACCATTGCTAGCCTCTACGGTACCGTGCATTGCCCTTTCTCACCTCGAGAGTTGGTGCAAACTTCGCCGTTGCATCCAAATCATGTGATACGATACGCTCTGTCACACATAAGCCTCCTTATATCTTCCTCAAAAAAGCCACCATACCTACCTATCATGCTATTTCCATAGCCATTCCGAGATATATTGCCATGCAACTTCCATCATCATCATATACATGACTTGAGCATTCATTGTCATATTGCTTTGCATAATCGTAAGATAGCTAGCATGATGTTTTCATGGCTTGTCCGTTTTTTGATGGCATTGCTAGGCTAGATCATTGCACATCCCGGTACACAGCCTAAGGCATTCATATAGAGTCATATTTTTGTGCTAGATATCGAGTTGTAATATTAAGTTGTAAGCAAATAAAAGTGTGATGATCATCATTATTAGAGCATTGCCCCAGTGAGGAAAGGATGATGGAGACTATGATTCCCCCACAAGTCGGGATGCCCTAAGTATTATTGTTTTTATGTCAAATGATAGACTATTGCCTCGAATCACTCGTGTCTTAATATTCATGCCATGATTAGATATTTGATCAAGATTATGCTAGGTAGCATTCCACATCAAAAATTATATCTTTTATCATTTACCTACTCGAGGACGAGCCGGAATTAAGCTTGGGGATGCTGATACGTCTTCGTCATATCTATAATTTTTTATTGTTGCATGCCAATATTCTTCAACTTTCATATACTTTTGGCAACTTTTTATATTATTTTTGGGACTAACATATTGATCCAGTGCCCTGTGCCAGTTCCTGTCCGTTGCATGTTTTATGTTTTGCAGCAACCACATATCAAATGGAGTCCAAACGGGATAAAAACGGATGGAGGATGTTTTTGGAATATTTATGATTTTTGGGAAGTAAAATCAACGTGAGGCGGTGCCCGAGGGGGCCACGAGGGTGGCCCGCGCGCCCACTTATACTAGGCGTGCCCCTGACCCTCGTGGGCCCCTCGTAAGGCAGTTGATGCCCTTCTTTGGCCGCAAGAAAGCTAATTTTTGGAAAAATATCTGGGTGAAGGTTTCAATCCAATCGGAGTTATGGATCTCCGGATATAAAAGAAACAGTGCCAGGGCAGAATCGGAGAACGCAGAAATAGAGAGAGACATGGAGATAGATCCAATCTCGGAGGGGCTCTTGCCCCTCCCATGCCATGGGAGCCAAGGACCGGAGGGGAAACCCTTCTCCCATCTAGGGAGAAGGTCAAGGAAGAAGAAGAAGAAGGGGGGCTCTCTCCTCCTTGCTTCAGGTGGTGCCGGAACGCCGCCGGGGGCCATCATCATCACCGCGATCTACACCAACACCTCCGCCGTCTTCACCAACATGTCCATCACCTTCCCCCATCTATATTCAGCGGTCCACTCTCCCGCAACCCATTGTACCCTCTACTTGAACATGGTGCTTAATGCTTCATATTATTATCCAATGATGTGTTGCCATCCTATGATGTCTGAGTAGATTTTCGTTGTCCTACCGGTGATTGATGAATTGCTATGATTGGGTTAATTTGCTTGTGGTTATGTTGCTGTCCTATTGTGCCCTCTATGTTGTGCAAGCATGAGGGATTCCCACTGTAGGGTGTTGCAATATGTTCATGATTCACTTATAGTGTGTTGCTTGAGTGATAGAAGCATAAACCCGAGTAAGGGGGTTGTGGCGTATGGGATAAAGGGGACTTGATATGTTAATGCTATGGTTGGGTTTTACCTTAATGAATCTTTAGTAGTTGCAGATGCTTGCTAGAGTTCCAATTATAAGTGCATATGATCCAAGAAGAGAAAGTATGTTAGCTTATGCCTCTCCCACATAAAACTTGCTATCGGTCTAGTAACGTAGTCAATTGCTTAGGGACAATTTCACAACTCCTACCACCACTTTTCCACACTCGCTATATTTACTTTATTGCTTCTTTATCTAAACAGCCCCTACTTTTTATTTACGTGTTCTTTATTATCTTACAAACCTATCCTTTCACACCTACAAAGTACTTCTAGTTTCATACTTGTTCTAGGTAAAGCGAACGTCAAGCGTGCGTAGAGTCGTATCAGTGGCAGATAGGACTTGAGAGAATATGTGTCCTACCTTTAGCTCCTCGCTGGGTTCGACACTCTTACTTATCGAAAGAGGCTACAATTATCCCCTACACTTGTGGGTTATCAGGGACCCCTTCCGTCCGATCTCCAGTCAAGGGCCTAGATTAGAACGAAACGAACGGTTAGGTTTTCTGTTAATAGATCGGTTTAGGTCTGGTTTAACCCATACTTGGTCGAACCAAGCCGGTTTTCTTGTTTAACCGTCGGACGTGCTGTTTTTCTTATGCAGCTGTCATCCACCCGTAGCGCTTGCACGCCCACCACACTGGCCCAACCAGAAACGGCTTCGTGTCCACCGCCCGGTCCATAGCCTTTTGTTTTTTTCTCTTCTTTTATGTTTTTATTCTGTTTACACAAATATTTTCAATTTTTGATTGCTTATAACTTCTATGTTTTAGATCCAAATTGAGTGATTCCAATTGCAATGTGTCACAAATTTTATGAAGCTTCTGTTAGTGACTTGAAATTTTGAATTTGAGTAGTTTTAATTTGAATTATTGCAAATATGCTTCAAACACTATTTTGGCTCTAGTTTGAGTTCTAGAACATATTTTTGCTTGATTCTTTTTGCTGCTGGTCACTTATGGTTTTGTCTAGCAGTAGGTTTGATTTGGGAAATTTTAGAAACTTTATTTTAGGGTTTTAGGCAAAACAGTACTGTTTTAGTCATAGTTTTGTTTTAGTCTTTTCTTTGTTATTTTTAATATATTTAAATTATTTATTTTTGTCACTTTTGAAAAAAAATGTTGTCCAACAGTAGATAATTTTATTCTTATTAAAAAATATTTTGTTTAGTTTTGTGTGAAAACTTGTATAGGTCATAGTTAGAGTTTTATAAAAGCTTTTTATTTGTTTCTTTTTGCTACTAAAAGTTTATGAAAAATACATCATGTTAAATTAGTTATTTTACATTTTATTTTCTGAAAATTTATTAGTTTAGTGTCTTAATTGTTGTTAAGTATTTACTTAGGACAAAACTATTTTGTGTTATGTCTTAGAGTTTTCTTTAGTAGTTTTGTTGTGTAGTTTCCTTGGTTTTTATTTGGTGTACCTTGTTGATTTGCATTTTATTTGTTGATTTTATTATGAGTGTTATAATTGCTTGCTAGTATGTTTGCTTATACGAATGTTATGTTTGACTATATAGATTTTCTCAGAGTGACGAATAGTTTATCAAAGTTTCTGAGAGCATTTTTATCTTCATCAACTTACCAGGCAAGTTCACTTTGACCATGTTTTTAAAATGTTTTATTTGCGTGTAGTAGCACCCCTACAACAATCCCTCCAATAGTGTTGTTGAATCTGGTAGTTGAGTAGAATGCATGAGGTAGGAACCCATCTCCCTGTTACCAAGCACGGGATGTTATATAGATTTAATGCTACGCTATAGTAGATGGGGTTTGGTATGAGTGAACGAGACTGGTGTGAAGAAGGAGGACTATACGTCAATAACAACAACTCCATGATGGAATCTACAAGGACTGCATCTTCAAGGCCTCAAGACTTCAAGACTCGAGACAATAATTCAATACACACTACTGGGTGAAGGACGGTTGACGGGCACCCTGGAGAAACCAGTGGATGGCCGGGATGCATGGAGAAGCGCCATGATATCTTGTGGAAAGCTTCAACTAGACTCAAAGGGACGGAAGAATACTTCATGCCCGGAAGCTTACCTGTGCAACCGCAAGTCACTATGGGCTCTGGCTTGGTTGACCCTATTGGTGACTCTAGCTGGGACGGTGCTAGCAGACGTAGAACTACGGTAGGATTGGATGAGCTTCGGACAGTGGTCAGAGGAACTCTTCAGAAGACCATGTTTCGATCGTCCTGTTCTCAAATAATCTGAAGTGAAAGGACGAAAAAGGAGGGATCAAATCTTGCGGGTAAAGTGTACAAATCTCTACAGAGGGTTAAAACCTAATCGATTAGATGTGTCCCCGATTACGGACAATTTGAGCCTCTAGACTTGGATCTATCTTAGAACTCTCAACACCAGAATGATAACTTAATTGTGGGCAACTTATGATGATTTGGTTTATGAGACATCGGTTGGCGGAACCATGTCATGGTAGGAAACTCCATAGTACAAACTCCTGATATTTCTTTGCTGTAGGGAAAATAAAACCAGCTTTTATGCAAAACAAAACTCAGACACAGAGCCACAAAGCCATATTGCATATAGAATAGTTTTATCATCTGCTTTCTCTTATTGTGATCTTGTCGGTACATTCAATGTACTGACCTACACGGCTGCAACGTCTCATGTTGCAAATATTTTCTTCCAACGAGTAAGAGTACGGTACAGGGTTACATTCTACACTCAACCTGCCGATGGCGTTGATGGGACTTTACACCCGATTTTGTGTTTCCGCTGAGACTTATGAGGTATATATCAGCTTTACGTTATTCATGCATGTGATTGCACTTTGATATATACATTGATGTACTGTGTGTGCCAGCATACTGATCTAGGGATGGCACAGATACACAGAGACTTGACCGTTTGAGGTTGGGTCGCTACATGGAACTTGTAGGGGCGAGGGTGCTTCTTCTTGATCAATTGCATCTTGCAACATATCTCTTCACTTGCCAAGTTGTGGCAACTTCCTCCATCGATGATGACTTACATGGAGTGCCCATTGATGCCGGCCTTGGTGTGGAATATGTGACACCTTTGGTCTTCGTCTTGATGGTATTGGAGCGTCAAGACCTTGGAGACCACAAGAGCGGGACTTGAATCATTGTCATAATAGACTTGAGCATCTTCTTCGTCATTCACTTGACAATGCATGGCAACGTGCTTGATAGCTTCCATCTCATATTCACTCATGGAGTCGTATGTGCCATCGTCACTGGTGATCATGGTTCACTTGTTGATGCATTGGAAGGACTTGTGTCCATGGCCACCACATGTGAAGCACATGATGGAACTTGTCTTGACGGGATCGTCCGGTGGTGCCGATGAAGAAGTCTTGTTCTCTTAGGTGCTTACCGGAGGACGAGTCGTGGAAGGCATCATTTGCTTGAAATTTGACTTGCCGCTGGTACTTGGTGATGCTCTAGTCGAAGTAGGAGGTGTCGAAATCGTAGTATGTATAGCTTGAGTGTATGAGCCGTAGGTCTTGGATGAGTACTTGACGTACTTGAAGTCTTCTTGTAGTTGACATTCCGCCTTGGTCGTTTGATGAACTAGCTCGAGAAGGTTGGAGTAGGGTTGGAAGTCGGCAATCTTCCGTATTGGGTGGTTGAAGCCGTTCAAAAAGCGTGCCATTGTTTGCTCATCATCTTCTTTGACATTGGCTCATATCATGGCAATCTCCATTTCTTGATAGTACTCTTCCACCGTCTTCGTGCCTTTCTTGAGGAGTTGCAGCTTCTTCAAGAGATCTCGAGTGTAGTACGTAGGAAGAAAATGAGCTCTCATGACGTCCTTCATTTGTGTCCAAGTCGTGATGGGTGGCTCGTCCTTCTCGCGACATCGCTCGATGACCTGCTCCCACCAAATTAGGACATAGTATTGAAACTCAAGGGATGCCATGGCAATCTTCTTTTCCTCGTCGTAATTGTGGAGACGGAATATCTTGTCAACTTTCAATGCCCATGATAGGTATTCCTCGGGGTCGTTGCTTCCGGAGAACTTGGGCATGGTGAGCTTGAGCTTGTCGTAGCGGAGTTCTTCATCATAATGATGATGTTGATATCGGTCTTGTCGAGGAGGAGGATCTTCAAGCATTTGATCCGCTTAATGTCGCTCGTGATGTGGAGGAGGGTCGTGGATCACTCGATCCGGGTGCCGAGGAGGAGGTCGAGGCATATTTTCCCAGTTTCGCCTTTCTTGTTGTTCTTCACGTCAAGCGGCTTCTTCTTGTAATTACCGCCGAAGAGCTTCCTCTTTCTCACATACTTGATGACTTCGTTGGGCGACAGCTCGAGTGGATTCTCGAAGTGCATCTTGAGCCGCTTGACCTTGAGCTACACGGTCTTGTTGCTCTTGTTGAATTGCCTCGTCGTGTTGAGACTTTTGACGTGGACGATGTGGCGGTGGTGGTTGTTCTTGATCCGTGGTGTCACATTCATGGCGACGCGCCTGCTTACATGCGCAAACTCGGTTTTGTAGGCCATTGCCATGGAACAAATTTTCTTGCGCTTGGCATTCTTGAGTGTTGCCGCATCAAGGAGGACTCGCATCGGAAGACGAGTGGCAACCTGAGTGATGCCGTCTTGGTGAAAGTTGAGGAAGATGCTGGGTTCACGATCATGTTGCGAAATTCATCCATTTGTTTGGAGAGCTTGGCATCCAAATAGTCTTATTGTCATGCTTCCGATTGTCGTAGGTCGGTGGCGAGTTGTTTGATGCGTTCACCCAAAGTTTTACTCTCTTGATGTGAAGCCCGTTGCGCAATGAAGAAGTGATTCTTGGTGACGTAGTCGCATTCGCCATCTTGCTCCTCAAAGAGAGTGTTCACCAACGAAGAAGGACTATCCATCATTTGGAAGAGGTGGTGAGTAGGAAAATGAGAGAACAAAACCAAAGTTACCTTTTACGAAGATTGTGGATGTAACAAGTATGATCCCACGTGATGCTATAATAGGAGAATTGTTGTACTTGGTGTAGTTTCTCATACCTACAAGTAAAAGGCTTATGGAGGAGCTCGGTTAGGAAGTGGCACAAATAATTCAAGCAAATGTTAGTCAAGATGTTGACAAAGTTGAGAAGATTCACAAATGGCAAATAAGATAAATAGATCAAACCCAAGGATATCAGTAGGAACACACACACAAAAGATAAATGGGATCCGCACAACCAAGGAGTGAGCTCTAAGATGTGTTTCCACAGAAATGCTCTCATTGTACGGATACTAGAGAAACACTAGCTCTATTGCTCTAATTGGCGAGATACGCTAGTGCACCAACCTAGAAGAGAAAATGAGTCGCCTAACTATCACAAGTATGCTTATGTATGTAGCGACCAAGATGATGTAGCCATGCTATAAGGCTTGATGCTATTGCTTATAAGCTCTTTGCTTCTCTTCTCTTTTGCTTAAAAGCTTTTCTTCTTATTATAATTTTTACTATGCCACAATGCTTGATATGCGAGCCCCAACAGGAGATTACAAGTAGTATATGCACGGGAGAGACGTAACATTAATGGTGCACTAAAGGCGTGGACCGGCAATACTCGACAAGCTAGTCTCGATGGGTAAGCTACGCAAAAGGGGCTCGAATCTATCAAAGTAATGGCAAGGGTAATACAGTGGTGTTGTCGAGGTTACCTTCCTTGCGTACGGTTGTTATGAATACGGAGTGATCGAAGCCGAAGTGGAGTCCGAGTCGATGGTCGAGTGGTGGAGATGATGACGTCAAATCGCGCCTAAGTAGCCAAAACACCTTAGGACACGAGAGAAACCGCAACCCAAAACTCAAACAACCACGAGAAATATTGCGGAAGGACACAAGTGGTGGTGGGTGTCAAAAAGAAGGAAAACAAAACTGGCTGAAATCCTCTGGATAGCCCGTGTGCACGGGGTAAGTGAGGCCCATGTGCACAGGGTCCCGATGGGCCGTGTGCATAGGGTCCTCAGCGAGCGGATGAACTGCTCCCGATCCCTGGGTATTTTCCAACTTGAGGCCAAATCCGAAGGATGGAAGGGTGGGGAAGATGGTAGGGGGTTAGATCCACTTGCCAAACACCGAATTTGTGGATCAAATCAACCAAATCTCACAAGATCAACAAATTGCCAAAAATAATTGCGGCTATTTTTGGTGGGAATTTTCAAATTAGGATGAAAAACAACAAAATCAAGCTAGAAAGTGGAGGGTAGGGACTCCAAGATGTGAATCAACCTTGCTCATGATACCAAGATGGTGTAGGGTGAAGATGGATCTTTTCACACTTGGAGGGGGAAAGAGGACGAACACCAAGAACACAAGGAGGAATTCACTCCAACAATACCAAATTACACATCTACTAGAATAGCGACACAAGATCCACAAGTCACAAACACAATCAAAGGAAAGATACAATGGTAGAGTTCTTCCCACTCCTAGGAGATGAGGTCTTGATGATGGTAGTCTTCTCCAAGTTGGAGGTCTTTAAATCCACAAGTGGATCCTCTCCAAAGAGGCCTTGATCTCCAATGGAGGTGGTAGAAGGAGCAAAGCTCACAAATATCTCATCTAATACTTTGTTAAACCTAAACATAACCCTAGGTACGAAATGTATAGGATCGGGGTCAAAGTGGATGAAGAGGAGGTCCAAAATGTGCCGCCCGTCCTGTAGAGCCCGTGCGCACGAGGTAAGTTGGGCCCATGCGCGCGGGGTGCTCCAGCGCAAACTCTCTGAGTAGTCTATGGGCACAGGGTCTCACGGGCCCGTGCGCACGGGGTGCTCCAGCGCCAACTCTCTGAGTAGTCCGTGGGCACGAGGTCTCGGGGGCCCGTGCGCACAGGGTCGCCTGGGACTTCCAGAGTTGTTGCTGCTGGGCTTTGTCTTGTTCTTCATGGCCATGGGGTAGTCCTCCTACTCCTTGGTGATGCTCTTGAGCTCCTTGGTTGTGTTTCTCTTCGTACCTAATGAGGCGTAGAGTATTTTGGTGAGGCAGCAACCAAGTTCCACTTGTATCCATATGCATGTCAACTAGGAAGGAGTTCACCTTGGTTTCCATTGCACATGCTCTAGCTCTTGTCATGGGTCCACATGGTGCTTGACGTGTTTGTGTAGAGTCCATGGGGATGAAGGAAGGATGCTTGGCATCAACACGGGAGCACGCCCTCCACCCTTGCCGCCACCTCACGGCTCTTCTAACTTCATATCCAAGTCTCTGAGGTGTCTTCTGGTCCAAGAAAAATCATCGCGAAGGTTTTATGCCATTTGGACTCTGTGTGGTATTCCTTTTTTGTGAAGCTCAAAAACAAGGGGGGGGGGAACAAAAATTGCCACTGGGCTCTAGGTTAATAGGTTAATCCAATATAAAATGGCATACTAACGCATACAAAACATCCAAAAGAGATAATATAATAGCATGGAACAATCAAAAATTATACATACGTTGGAGACATATCAAGCATCCCCAAGCTTAATTCCTGCTCGTCCTCGAGTAGGTAAATGATAAAAACAGAATTTTTGATGTGGAATGCTACCTAACATATTTATCCATGTAATTTTTCTTTATTGTGGCATGAATGTTCAGATCCATAAGATTCAAAACAAAAGTTTAATATTGACATAAAACAATAATACTTCAAGCATATTAACAAGGCAATTATGTCTTCTCAAAATAACATGGCCAAAGAAAGTTATCCCTACAAAATCATATAGTATGGCTGTGCTCCATCTTCATCACACAAAATATTCAAATCATGCACAACCCCGATGACAATCCAAGCAATTGTTTCGTACTTTTGGTGTTCTCAAACCTTTTCAACTTTCATGCAATACATGAGTGTGAGCCATGTACATAGCACTATAGGTGGAATAGAATATGGGGTTTTTGGAGAAGACAAAAAGAGGGAGATAGTCTAACATCAACTAGGTGTATCAACAGGATGGTGATTCCCATCAATAGATATCAATATGAGTGAGTAGGGATTGCCATGCAATGGATGCACTAGAGCTATAAGTTTATGAAAGCACAAAAAGAAAACTAAGTAGGTTTGCATCCAACTTGCTTGCTCATGAAGACTTAGGGCGATTTGAGGAAGCCCATTGTTGGAATATACAAGCCAAGTTCTATAATGAAAAATTCCCACTAGTATATGAAAATGACAAAATAGGAGATTCTCTATCATGAAGATCATGGTGCTACTTTGAAGCACAAGTGTGGAAAAAGTATAATAACATTGCCCCTTCTCTCTTTTTCTCTCATTTTTTTTGTTTCGCTTCTTTGGCCTCCATTTTTATGTCCTCACATGGGACAATGCTCTAATAATGATGATCATCACACTTCTATTTACTTACAACTCAAGAATTACAACTCGATACTTAGAACAAAAATATGACTCTATACGAATGCCTCCGGTGGTGTACCGGGATGTGCAATGACTCAAGAGTGACATGAATGAAAGAATTATGAAAGGTGGCTTTGCCACAAATACGATGTCAACTACATGATCATGCAAAGAAATGCGACAATGATGAAGCGTGTCATAATAAATGAAATGGTGGAAAGTTGCATGGCAATATATCCAGAATGGCTATGGAAATGCCATAATAGGTAGGTATGTTGGCTGTTTTGAGGAAGGTACATGGTGGGTGTATGGTACCGGCGAAAGTTGCACGGTACTAGAGAGGCTAGCAATGGTGGAAGGGTGAGAGTGTGTACAATCCATGGACTAAACATTAGTCATAAAGAACTCACATACTTATTGCAAAAATCTATTAGTCATTGAAACAAACTACTACGCGCATGC
This sequence comes from Triticum aestivum, assembly GCF_018294505.1. NCBI lineage: Eukaryota > Viridiplantae > Streptophyta > Magnoliopsida > Poales > Poaceae > Triticum > Triticum aestivum. The sequence continues at coordinate 265,714,010 of NC_057795.1, read as the reverse complement.
GCCTAGGGGGGTAGATTGGTAGGAAAAGACCATCACTCGTGATGAGGACATCAATACCATTGTTACACCCACAACCCCCGCTACTATACATATTGGACCAATTACTAGAGCTCGCGCACGCCAATTAATTTACCAGGTACTTTCATTTCTTGGTAGTGATTCTAATGTTCATGAGAATATGATGTTGCCTTAATTGGATACATTTGTTTTGCTTACAAATGAAGGGCCTAGCTTGGAGAAGGATGAACATTGGAGCAAGAACAAGCATGGAGATGATGGCATGCGCAAGGGAAACAAGAATGGAGTTTCAAGTGATGATTTCAGGACTTTGAAGCCACCGTAATGAGTGCATGAAGGCATGGGCGAAATATACAAGATGCCACTTCACAAATTTCGTCCAGAGGCTATTATAGGTGTTGCGTCACCTTATTATTGGGCTAGGCCCATGTAATTTCGAGATACATAAGTATAGGATGTTTTTAGAGTCCGGATGTGTGGGGAAACAAAGTTAGGGTTGGTTTCGGACCCCTCCTACAAGGGGTCACGAAACTCCCCCTACTCCTCCATATATACAGCCCTTAGGGCGTCGTTTAGACTTTGTGTTTTTTTAGATTAAAAGTTCGCCATAGATGCAACTTTGCGTACTTCATTTGTGTTCAACGACCAGAGAAAGACATCACAGAACCCCACCTTTGTTTATAAAGCTTTCCTCTTATATTCGCAACATCTAGATTGCAATCACAGTTTCTTGCTTATTCTTCGTTTGTTCGCAGGAAAATAGACCCTCGTGGTCACATTGATCATGCTCCGGCATGGTCAATGACCCCTTGGAAGTTGGTATAGCGATTGCTAAGCCATGACATCTCGCACGTTCGTAGTCGGATCGTCAAGGTCGACTCCCATAGAAAATGATAGCCACCATCTCATCGAAACATCGGGACACCTTCACCTCTATCAAATGGTATCAGATTTCCAGGTTGCTCGATGGGATTTTACAGTTTTTCATAGTTTAGATCGAGTTTGTTCTTCATACCTACAGTCCACAAAAAAGCCAAAAAAATTAGGGTTAGTTCATCATATCCGAACCAATCTGAGCCTTTGCATAGTCTTTTTATGGCTTTGCATTGTTGAATTTGCGATTGCATCATCGTGTCCAGTTGCTGGTCTTAGTGTCTAGTCCTTTAGAGTTTTGAGTTCTATTCACAAGTTGTCACACTGCAGCCGCACCTTTGTCATCACCGCTGCCATATACCACCATCGTCATCACCGCTGCCATATACCACCATCGTCGTTCACCGCTGCCATATACCACCATCATCATCACCGCTGTCATATACCACCATCGTCATAACCGTTGCCATATACCAACACCGATCTGAGTCCATATACCACCATCGACCCACTTCCATATACCACCACCGATCCGAGTCCATATACCACAACCGATCTGTATCCATGTACCGCCACACTACTCCGAGTCCATATCATATTAGGTTTACGTTCGAGATCCATCTGTTTCTAGATTTGTTTTTCCTGGTCTGAGTAGGATTCAGATCCCATCCATCGTTGGCCATTCCGTAGAAGTGTCGGTGGAAACGACACCTATGGGATCACGGGAATCCCTACTACGGTTGCGGGGCGCGGGGTCGTGAGGAGAGCAGGATCAGCAATCAGCACAAGCACTCGGGTCGTTTACCCAGGTTCGGGCCGCGAGGATGCGTAATACCCTAGTCCTGCTTTGGTGTGTATATCTGTGTTCTTGGAGTTCTTGAGCTAGCTATGATGAGTGTAACTTGTCCAAGGGTCCGAATCCTTCTCCTGGATGCCTCGGGCCTCCTTTTATAGTCAAGGGGGTCGCCACAGTGGCACACAGGAGGTGGCGTCGGTGTATAGTGTCTAAGCTTATCGCTTAGCCATTACAGGACAAGACGCATTTAATGCGCCTCTTAGGTGTCCCCTTACTTTATCGCTGCCTCGCCCTGCTTCGACATGTGCCCGGGCCAGCGAGGCGGTCAGTGCCATGTATGCTGGCAGGCTGCTGAGGTGGCGCGGTGGTAGGGCCTTCATGAAGATTTGCATGTCACCACGCAGGCATGTGCTAAGTTGGCTTGGAAGCCCCATGTCGACACGCAGGTGCCTGCCTAGCTGGTGGGCTGGCAGCTACATGGGAGCGGTGGTGGAAACTTGGCGGGCGTGGGCCTTGATACGTCTCCAACGTATCTATAATTTTTTATTGTTCCATGCTATTATATTACTTGTTTTGTATGTTTATGGGCTTTACTTTACACTTTTATATCATTTTTGGGACTAACCTACTAACCGGAGGCCCAGCCCGAATTGCTGTTTTTTTTTGCCTATTTCGGTGTTTCGAAGAAAAGGAATATCAAACGGAGTCCAAGTGGAATGAAACCTTCGGGAGCGATCTTTTTGGAATAAGCGTGATCCATAGGACTTGGAGTGGAAGTCAAGAAACAAGCAAGACGGCCACGAGGGTGCCCGGCGTGCCCCCTAGGGCTAGGCGCGCCCCCCACCCTCATGGGACCCTCGAGCGTCCACTGACCTACTTCTTCCTCCTATATATACCCATGTATCCCGAAAACATTAGAAGCGACCACGAAAAACTATTTCCACAGCCGTAACCTTCTGTATCCGTGAGATCCCATCTTGGAGCCTTCGTCGGCGCTCCGCCGGAGGGGGAATCGACCATGGAGGGCTTCTACATCAACACCATAGCCTCTCCGATGAGTTGTGAGTATTTTACCACGGACCTTCGGGTCCATAGTTATTAGCTAGATGGCTTCTTCTCTCTCTTTGAATATCAATACAAAGTTCTCCTCGATCTTCTTGGAGATCTATTCGATGTAAATCTTTTTGCGGTGTGTTTATCGAGATCCGATGAATTGTGGGTTTATGATCAAGTTTATCTATGAGAAATATTTGAATCTCCTCTGAATTCTTTTATGTGTGATTAAGATATGTTTGCAAGTCTCTTCGAATTATCAGTTTGGTTTGGCCTACTAGATTGATCTTTCTTGCAATGGGAGAAGTGCGTAGCTTTGGGTTCAATCTTGCGGTGTCCTTTCCCAGTGACAGCAGGGGCAGCAAGGCACGTATTGTATTGTTGCCATCGAAGATAAAAAGATGGGGTTTATATCATATTGCATGAGTTTATCCCTCTACATCATGTCATCTTTCTTAATGCGTTACTCTGTTCTTTATGAACTTAATACTCTAGATGCATGCTGGATAGCAGTCAATGTGTGGGGTAATAGTAGTTGATGCAGGCAGGAGTCGGTCTACTTGTCACAGACTTGATGCCTATATACATGATCATGCCTAGGTAATCTCATAATTATTCGCTTTTCTATCAATTGCTCGACAGTAATTTGTTCACCCACCGTAATACTTATGCTATCTTGAGAGAAGCCACTAGTGAAATCTATGGCCCCCGGGTCTATCTTTTATCATATAAGCTTTCAATCTACTTTTATTTGCATCTTTACTTTTCCAATCTATATCATAAAATACCAAAAATATATTTATCTTATCATATTATCTCTATCAGATCTCACTTTTGCAAGTGGCCTTGAAGGGATTGACAACCCCTTTATTGCGTTGGCTGCGAGTTCTTGTTTGTTTGTGTAGGTGCGTGGGACTTTTGAGGAGCCTCCTACTGGATTGATACCTTGGTTCTCAAAAACTGAGGGAAATACTTACGCTACTATTTCTGCCTCACCCTTTCCTCCTCAAGGAAAACCAACGCAAGCTCAAGACGTAGCAAGAAGGATTTCTGGCATCGTTGCCGGGGATGTCTTCGCTCAAGTCAAGACATACCAAGTACCCATCACAAACTCATCTCCCTCGCATTTACATTATTTGCCATTTGCCTCTCGTTTTCCTCTCCCCCACTTCACCCTTGCCGTTTTATTCGCCCTCTCTTTCCCAATCTCCTCTCTCGTTCCCTCGCCTTTTGTGCGCTCGTCGTTATGGCTAGTCCTCCTCTTATCGTTAATACTCCCAATCATGAAGTTCTCAATTTTAAACAAAGGGAGGGAAAAAATTTGAAAGATGCTTGGCAAAGAATTTGCAATGCTCAAAATAGATCTACTAGGAAGCAATCCACTTCCATTCTTCTTCGCAATTTTTATGTGGGCATTACTCCTTGGAATACATATATCCTTGATACCATTACCGGAGGGAATTTCTTGGGTAGCCATACTTTTGATGCTTATAATGCTATGTTAGATTTGTTTGGTCCACCCCCTCTTTTGATTAATGGAACTATTTTAACTTTGGAACATGTGATGCAAAGGCTTGAAATTATTGAAATTAAAGTTGCCACAGTTGAGCTAATTTAAAATTTGGATAAAAATATCCACAATCAAATCACCCACTATGGGTCTAGGGTTGGAGTTACCTTGAAATTTTTTAAAGAAAAAGAACCTATAGTTAATGAAAGAATGGATTTAGATTCTACAAGAATCGGTAAACTAGAGGACATTATCACCAACTTAGGGTCTGCCTTTTCATCTGTGAAAAATACCCCAACTCCTCCTACCAAATTTGCCAAGGTCATGTACATTCCTAAAAATAAGGGTGAATCTTCTAGTAAAGGAAGTGCCGATCTCAAATCAATTAGTGTTTACCCCAATTTTCTTGCTATCATTAAGGAACCTTTTGCTACAAACGAATTTCTTTATTTCTTGCCTAGGATCTTAATCATTACTAAAAAGAAAGAAACTCCTAGGGATTATAAGTGCTCTATTGAAGAATTGAGTGCCAAAGATGGCACTACTTAGATCTATCCTCGCTTTTATGCCTAGCTAGGGGCGTTAAACGATAGTGCTAGTTGGGAGGTAACCCAATTTTTTTTGCTTCTGTTAAGATGTGTTTTTATGCTTTAATTAGTGTTTGTGCCAAGTAGAACCTATAGGATAACCTATGATATTAGTTAATTTGATTCTGCTGAAAAACAGAAACTTTGCGCGCACAAAAATAATTTTAGTAATTCACAGAAATGTGCTTTTGCGCTGATTCTTTTTGTTGTAGATCAATAGACAAATTTCCCAGGACTTACTATTTGGGTAGGATTCTTAGAGTTCCAGAAGTATTCGAGAGTTACAGATTGCTACAGACTGTTCTGTTTTTGACAGATTCTGGTTTTCGTGTGTTGTTTTCTTATTTTGATGCATCTATGGCTAGTATGTAAGGGTATGAACCATAGAGAAGTTGGAATACAGTAGGTTTAACACCAATATAAATAAATAATGAGTTCATTACATTACCTTATGTGGTGGTTTTTCTTTCTTGCACTAACGGAGCTTATGAGATTTCCTGTTGAGTTTTGTGTTGTGAAGTTTTCAAGTTTTGGGTAAAGATTTGATGGACTATGGAATAAGGGGTGGCAAGAGCCTAAGCTTCGGGATGCCCATGGCACCCCAAGACATTCAAGGATAACCAAAAGCCTAAGCTTGGGGATGCCCCGGAAGGCATCCCCTCTTTCGTCTTCGTCTATCGGTAACTTTACTTGGAGCTATATTTTTATTCGCCACATGATATGTGTTTTGCTTGGAGTGTCTTGTATGATATTAGTCTTTGCTTTTTACTTTTCCACAATCGTCCTTGCTGTATACACCTTTTGGGGGAAGCCCACTTGATTAAAATTTATTAGAATACTCTATGTGCTTCACTTATATCTTTTGAGCTCGATAGTTTTTGCTCTAGTACTTCACTTATATCTTTTAGAGCACAGCGGTGGCTTAATTTTGAAGAAATTGTTGATCTCTGATGCTTCACTTATATTATTTTGAGAGTCTTTTAGAACAGCATGGTATTTGCTATGGTTATAAATTCGGTCCTAGAATGATGAGCATCCAAGTTGGGTATAATAAAAACTATCATAGAAAGTGCATTAAACACTAGGATCAATTTGATGCTTGATAATTGTTTTGAGATATAAAGGTGGTAAAGTTAGAGTCGTGCTAGTTGGGTAATTATGAAATTAATAAATACCTGTGTTGAAGTTGGCAAGTCCCATAGCATGCACGTAGGGTAAAAGTTGTGTGACAAATTTGTTGCATGAGGTGCTCTTTTAATTGTCTTCCTTATGAGTGGAGGTCGGGATCGCGCGATGGTTTACTCCTACCAACCCTTCCCCTAGGAGCATGCGTAGTAGTACTTTGCTTTGAGGGCAAGTAGACTTTTGCAATAAGTATATGAGTTCTTTATGACTAATGTGAGTCCATGGATATACGCACAATCACCTTTCATCTTTGCTAGCCTCTATTATGCCGCGCAACTTTCGTCGGTATCATGCACCCATTATTTACCTTCCTCAAAACATCCACCATACCTACCTATTATGGCATTTCCATAGTCATTCCGAGATATATTGCCATGCAACTTTCCACCATTCCGTTTATTATGACACGCTCCATCATTTCCATATTGCTCTTTGCATGATCATGTAGTTGACACTGTATTTGTGGCAAGGCCCCCCTTCATAATTTTTCATACATGTCACTCTTGATTCATTGCATATCCCGGTACACCGCCGGAGGCATTCATATAGAGTCATATTTTGTTCTAAGTGTTGAGTTGTAACTCTTGAGTTGTAAATTAATAAAAGTATGATGATCTTCATTATTAGAGCATCGTCCCAAGTGAGGAAAGGATGATGAAGACTATGATTCCCCCACAAGTCGGGATGAGACTTCGGACTTTATAAAAAAACGAGGCCAAAGAGCCCACCAAATAAAAAAAAGAGAAATGCCAAACAAAAAAAGAGAAAGTACAAATAAAAAAATGAGAGAAAAAGAGAGAAGGGACAATGCTACTATCTCTTTTCCACACTTTTACTTCAAAGTAGCACCATGATCTTCAAGATAGAGAGTCTCATGTGTTGTCAGTCTTTGTGAGCAAGCGAGTTGGATGCACACCCACTTAGTTTCTTTTGTTGAGCTTTCATACATTTATAGCTCTAGTGCATCTGTTGCATGGCAATCCCTACTCACTCACATTGATGTCTATTGATGGGCATCTCCATAGACCGTTGATACGCCTAGTTGATGTGAGACTGTCTTCTCCCTTTTTGTCTTCACAACCACCATCATATACCACATATAGTGCTATGTCCATGGCTTGCGCTCATGTATTGTGTAAGGGCTAAAAAAGCTGAAGTGTGTTAAAAAGTATGAACCAATTGCTTGGCTAAAACCGGGGTTGTGCATGATGGGAGTATTTCGTGTAATGAAAATGAAGCATGGCCTTACTATATGATTTTGTAGGGATAAGCTTTCTTTGGCTATGCTATTTTGATAAGACATGATTATTTGTTAGTATGCTTCGAGTATTACTATTTTTATGTTTTATAAGCTTTTATCTTGAATCCTTTGGATCTCAACAATCATGCCACAATAAAGAAAATTACATTGAGAATTATGTTAGGTAGCATTCCACATAAAAAATTATGTTTTTATCATTTACCTACTTGAGGACGAGCATGAATTAAGCTTGGGGATGCTTGATACGTCTCCAACATATCTATAATTTTTTATTGTTCCATGCTATTATATTACTTGTTTTGGATGTTTATGGGCTTTACTTTACACTTTTATATCATTTTTGGGACTAACCTACTAACCAGAGGCCCAACCCGAATTGCTGTTTTTTTTGCCAATTTTAGTGTTTCAAAGAAAAGGAATATCAAACTGAGTCCAAACGGAATGAAACCTTCGGGAGCGATCTTTTTGGAACAAACGTGATCCAGAGGACTTGGAGTGGAAGTCAAGAAACAAGCGAGGCGGCCACGAGGGTGCCCGGCACGCCCCCTAGGGCTGGGCGTGCCCCCCACCCTCGTGGGCCCCTCGAGCGTCCACCGACCTACTTCTTCCTCCTATATATACCCATGTACCCCTAAAACATCAGAAGCGACCACGAAAAACTATTTCCACCGCCGTAACCTTCTGTATCTGCGAGATTCCATCTTGGAGCCTTCGCTCCGCCGGAGGGGGAATCGACCGTGGAGGGCTTCTACATCAACACCATAGCCTCTCCGATGAGTTGTGGGTAGTTTACCACAGACCTTCGGGCCCATAGCTAATAGCTAGATGGCTTCTTCTCTCTCTTTGAATACCAATACAAAGTTCTCCTCTATCTTCTTGGAGATCTATTCGATGTAACTCTTTTTGCGGTGTGTTTGTCGAGATCCGATGAATTGTGGGTTTATGATCAAGTTTATCTATGAGAAATATTTGAATCTCCTCTGAATTATTTTTTGTGTGATTAAGTTATGTTTGCAAGTCTCTTCGAATTATCAGTTTAGTTTGGCCTACTAGATTGATCTTTCTTGCAATGGGAGAAGTGCTTAGCTTTGGGTTCAATCTTGTGGTGTCCTTTCCCAGTGACAGTAGGGGCAGCAAGGCACGTATTGTACTGTTGCCATCGAGGATAAAAAGATGGGGTTTATATCATATTGCATGAGTTTATCCCTCTACATCATGTCATCTTTCTTAATGCATTACTATGTTCTTTATGAACTTAATACTCTAGATGCATGCTGGATAGCGGTCGATGTGTGGAGTAATAGTAGTAGATGCAGGCAGGAGTCGGTCTACTTGTCACGGACGTGATGCCTATATACATGATCATGCCTAGATAATCTCATAATTATTCGCTTTTCTATCAATTGCTCGACAGTAATTTGTTCACCCACCCTAATACTTATGTTATCTTGAGAGAAGCCACTAGTGAAACCTATGGCCCCTGGGTCTATCTTTTATCATATAAGCTTTCAATCTACTTTTATTTGCATCTTTACTTTTCCAATCTATATCATAAAATACCAAAAATATATTTATCTGATCATATTATCTCCATCAGATCTCACTTTCGCAAGAGGCCTTGAAGGGATTGACGACCTCTTTATTGCGTTGGTTGCGAGTTCTTGTTTGTTTGTGTAGGTGCGTGGGACTTTTGAGGAGCCTCCTACTGGATTGATACCTTGGTTCTCAAAAACTGAGGGAAATACTTACGCTACTATTGATGCATCACCCTTTCCTCTTGAAGGAAAACCAACGCAAGCTCAAGACGTAGCAGGCCTGGCTGTGGCCCCGCGGATGTCCTCAGCAAGGGCCTTGCCGGGGCCCCGGCAATGGTCTTGCCGCGGCGTCGTGCTCGTCCCCGACAAGGATCTTGCCGGAGGTCTTGTGGGTTTCCTCGGCAAGGATCTCGCCGAGGTTTGTTGTCTTCTAATCCTCATCTGACTTGGAGTGTTTGTGATCTTCACAAGGATATGCATGCCATCATGGAGGTGCCTCTCGGGCCTTGGTTCCAATGTGGTTGTCGGGAACCTTGGGCTCGAGGGTGGCGTGCTCCGCTGGCGTTGGGCAAGCTGCCCCAGCAAGGTCCTTGCCGGGCCGTGGAGGCCACTCTGGCAAGGGTCTTGCCAGGGGAACCTACCTCACCTTCTTGCTCTTCGTGTCTCTGTCTTGGCGTTGCTTTGACCGTCTTGTGGCGTTGATTCCCTGCCCTGCCCCGCTTAAGTGTGGCTGCAGGCGTGGCTCTGACTGCCCATGCACAGGTAAAGGGGTACAAAGTAATGCCCCTACTTCTGCACACCGACGGGAGCCCCCGGGTCTGGGCCATACATAAGCGCAACACGTTGTTGGGCCAGGCCCAAAACGGTGCGCAGGCAGGCGGGGTTGATTTTATTGAGGTGATTTTTCGGCCCGCTACGCTTCCCCATGATCCGCGTTGAACGCGTGACGTGGGGATCGTGCGCGGGGGTGATCGAAGCATGCTTGCCTCATCTTGCGGTGAACAATAAAGAGGCGGATTGCGTGTCCCTTCGAGACTGCAGGGCCGCTGCTCATTTACTCTCCCCGCCTGTGAAACGTTGTTCCACGTGTCACACTACGCCCGCCCCTTGCACCACGTAAGCCGCATGCACGGCGCAGGGCGGGTGACAGGCACGCGGAATATGGGAAGACATGCGCGCAAGGGTCGATACCCACGCGCCTTCAATTGGGCAGGGAGGGCGGTCGACGGCCTCGCTCGCTGTCATCTTAATGAGCTGGGTTGGCTGAGAGGGGCGGCCAAGCCCTGACCCCATTCCTTTATAAGGAGGGGAGTGGGAGGGATGGCACCCTTCAGTCTTTCGCCATCCGCATCCTCCCATCTTTTCTTGTTCCTCCCATCTGCCATGGCGAGAGGGCGTGCTGATGCTTCGACGGTGGCGGCGAGGGTTTCCGCTCGACAACGCACCCCTCCTCCCCAAGAGCCCGTGGTGGCGGAGCTGGCCGTGAGGGGAAGAGAGAGGGGGCGCGGCCGAGGTCGCCGTGGTGCTCAGGGAAGAGGAGGACGGGGTGGCGCATCGGCCTCGCCTCCGCCGGCGGTCCCTCCCCCAATGGTGGGCCACGTCGGGGACCAGCCCCGCGAGTTCTTCATCAGGCTGCACCAGCCGGCGCGTCGTCGTCTTCGTCTTCCTACTCCATTTGCTCGGGAGATGGAGCTCGACCCGCTGCACGCGCTGAGGCTGCACATGAGGGGTTGCTGGAACAGCGGCACATGGGCCGATGTTGATTTCCCAGCCCCTCACGTCATGTACCTTCTCCGCGGATGGAAAACCTTTGCTCGCATCCACAGCTTGACGGCGGGGCTCATCCTCTACTTCAAACTAATGGAGAATGGTCTTCTCTCCATCAAGGTCTTTGGCGACTTCGGGACTCGCCTGAAGTGTTGCGTGGAGAGCTCCTCCGATGACGAAGACTCTTCCTCGAGTGAGAGTGGTGAGGAGGACAGCGACAACAACGACGAGGGCAGTAGGCAGGAGGATGACGGGTCTGACTAGGCGTCGGACCCGCCGTCCCCGGGCGGTGCCGGCAGCAGCAACATCTGCACCGGGCCCCTTCTCTCGGTGGAGCCGGCTCCTTGAACTTATCAGGGTCGCCTCCTTGGGAGGCTGGCGTGGGAAGGCCGGAGAAGGCAAAGAAGTCAGGTGGCGGGCCATCAAGTCGGAGTATGATGGCACCGACGCCTTCGTAGCATATTGACGGACCGCTGCCTCATCTTCCAGCAATCCTCCCAGCACCACTATCACCAGCCCCCCCCAGGCGGCCGCCAGCATGTTCTCTTGGCGCCTGCTGCTGCTCATACCTCGCCTAGGCGCTCCTCCTGCCCTCTTGCCTTCTTGTTCCGTCTCCTGAGGAGAGGGACAAGAAAGGGATTACTGGCACCTTATCTTTCTTTAGCTTGTAAGCCCACGTGCCTTAGTTAGATTTAAAACTTGTAATCCCCTTGCTCATGTTTACATTCCGTATGAACTGTACCTGTATGGAACATATTAATGAAAAAGAGTGCTTGCCGGGTCTTGTGTGTGTGAGCAAAGCCCATACCAAGGAATGAATCCTTGTTATTTTTAACATAAAAATCGTTGCCCGGCAGCAGGCCTTGCCGCTCCCCTACTCCACTCGACCACACTCAAGCCTTTGGCGGAGGCACGGGCGAAGTAGGGCTGGGCCCTACGCTTGCTTCATTGCCGCTGCGGCTACAACCAAATTCCGAACCAAGAAGAGGTTCTCGGGTGGCAGGAATGAAGGGAGCACGGCAGCCTTGGAATAAAATGAGGCTTCATACGTCCCAATTTTATACGGAAATGCATAACAGGGGATAAGAAAACTTATCTGAATCCGCAGCCCCCGGCAACCCTAGCTTGCTGTGGGTGGACCTTCGTGTCTTCAGCCCCCGGCAAGCTTGGTTTGCCGGGGCCGAAGCACCAGCTTGTTCTCTTCTCCCACACAGCTCGGCAAAAGTATCCATGTACCCTGCGAACCAAAGAGGACGGAAAGGAACAGAGAGACGCAAACTCGACCTCTATGCTAGGGGTTAGTCGCCGCTAAGAACTATCAACCCTAACCAAGGGAGAGACTCAACCTAGCATGCATGCTATGACTTAGGGCGCCAGCGCTTCATTTATTTATGCTTAGGGTCTGTGCTTGGCTTTGTACAAAGGGTTACATGCCTTACCAGCAAGGCTTGTACAAAAGGTGGCTTTCCGGGGGGCCCGGCAGCCGCACCTTATGGGTAAAACTTACGAAGATGCTCGATGTTCCAGGAGTTGCTCACTGGAATGGCATCTTTGGTCTCCAGGCGGACTGCGCCGGGCCTGGTGACTCGTATTACCCGGTAAGGGCCTTCCCACTTCGGCGTCAACTTGTTGGAATTTTTGGCCGACTGAACACGCCGAAGAACAAGGTCGCCTTCCTCAAAGCTTCGGGCATGAACCTTGTGGCTATGGTAGTGGTGCAAATGTTGTTGGTAGCGTGCTACTCTCACAACCGCCCGAAGACGATCTTCCTCGAGGAGCGTCGCGTCATCTTGTCGCAATCGCTCTTGCTCAAGCTCATCATAAGAAAGCACTCGAGGTGACCCGTATATGAGTTCCATGGTGAGTACTGCTTCTGCCCCGTATACCAGGGCAATGGGTGTCTGGCCGATGGCTCGATTTGGCGTCATTCTAATTGACCAAAGAACCGCCGGCAACTCATCAATCCAGCGCCTTCCGCTCTTGTGCAGCCTGTCAAAAGTCTTCGTCCTCAGGCCACGCAGCACTTCAACATTTGCTCTCTCCGCTTGGCTGTTGCTTCGTGGGTTTTGTCACGGAAGCAAAACAGACCTTGCTGCCGAGGTCTCCAATGTATTACATGAAGGTGTGGCTTGTGAACTGCGTGCCGTTGTCAGTGATGACTCTGTTCGGCACACCAAAGCGGCAAACTAGCACCTTAAAGAATTTGACGGCTGACTATGCGGTCACCTTCCTTACTGCTTCCACATCTGGCCACTTTTTGAACTTGTCGATTGCAATGTACAACTACTCAAAGCCCCCAACGGCGCGGGGAAAAGGGCCTAGTATGTCGAGCCCCCAGACCAAGAATGGCCAGGAGAGAGGGATTGACTGCAAGGCTTGAGCGGGCTGATGAAGCTTCTTTGAATGGAACTGGCATGCTTCACACTTGGTTACTAGTGTCGTCACATCCTGGAGGGCAGTGGGCCAGAAGAAACCTTGCTGGAAAGCCTTGCCAGCAATGTCCTCGGCCCTATGTGGGAGCCATATATGCCTCCATGTATCTTTGCCAATAGCTCCAGTCCTTCCTCCCGGGGGATGCACTTCAATTTCACTCCATTTGGTCTTTTTCTGTACACAACATTGTCAACGAACAGGTACAGGGCAGACTGGCAGGCTACTTTCTCTGTTTCTTCCTGCTCCTTAGGAAGCTCCCCTGTTTGGAGGAATCGGACGGTATGCTGCACCCATGCTGGAGCCTGTGGCTCGACGGCAAGGACTGAAGGCATTTTCTCTGCCGTGGGAGCGGCCGCCTCCACGGCAAGGGCTTGGCGCCCCGCCGGAGTCGGTTGTCCCATGGCAGGCTCGGCGTCCACGGCAACATCTTTGTCGGCAGCTCCAGGGAGCTCGGTGGGGAAGTACTTGCCGGGGCCTGACTTCCTCCGCTTGTTCTGCTCTGTTGATAGTTCAACGGATGGTTGAGTTAATCGAAGCACAAAAGTACTTGGTTCCACATGTAGCTTGAGAGCGGCGCGCTTCGACAGGTAGTCAGCAATGTCGTTCTCCACTCGGGGAACATGCTCTGCCTATATACTGTCAAAGCGCTCCTCCAGTTTTTTCACTTCATCTACGTAGGCTTCCATCAACGGGCTTTGATAATCCTTGTTGATCTACCGGACAACAAGCTATGAATCGCCCCTGACGATGAGCTTTTTAACCCCAGGGTCTGCCACAATCTTGAGACCGGCAAGCAATCCCTTGTACTCAGCAGTGTTGTTCATCGACATCTCCCTCGGAAAGTGCATCTGGATCACGTACTTGAGGTGCTCTCCGATGGGTGCAACGAGCATCACGCCAGCACCGGTGCCTTGTAGCGAAAAAGCCCCGTCAAAGTACATAATCCAGTTGCGACTCGTTTCCTTGCCGGGGAGAGTGGTCTCCTGGATCTCTTCATCGGGCGTCGAGGTCCATTCGGCAATGAACTTCGCTAAGACTCTGCTCTGAATCGTCGAGGTGATTTTGAACTTCAAACCAAAACTCGACAGCTCCAAGGCCCATTCCACAATCCTCCCCGTTGCATCTGGGTTATCCAGTATCCATTGCAGCGGGAGGCAGGTGATGACGGTGATCTCGTGTGCTTGGAAGTAATGACGCAGCTTCCTCGAGGCCATAAGGAGGCCGAAGAGCAATTTCTGCACACCGGAGTACCTTGACCTAGCCCCCTGCAAGAGGGAGCTGACGAAGTAAACCGGGTGCTGCACCATCTTCTTCTTTTGCACCACTTCACCCGGTTGCATGGGTCCTGTCGCACTGGTGTCAGATCTTGCCGGGGGCCCAGCCTTGCCGCGACCAGGCCCTACCGGGGAGAGTTCTGGCTCGCCATCCATCAAATATGCCGTTGCCGCTGCCTCTTCATCGTCCTCCCTCTGTGCCACCAGTGCGGCACTATCCACTTGATTCATTGCCGCTAGATACAGCAGCAACGGTTCTTGTGGTTTGGTCGCAACCAACACTGGGGTGGAGGAGAGGTATTTCTTCAAATCCTGCAGCGCTGCCTCGGCTTCCAGGGTCCACTCCATTGGGCCCTCCTTCTTCAAGATCTTGAAAAAGGGAAGGGCACGCTCAGCAGACTTGGAGATGAATCTACTCATGGCAGCAACGCAGCTAGTGAGCCGGCGCACATCCTAGATCCGCTTAGGTGCCTCAATCTGCTCGATGTCCTTGATCTTGTCTGGGTTCGCCTCAATCTCACGCTGCGACACAAAGAACCCGAGAAGCTTGCCGGACGGGACACCGAAGACACACTTCTCAGGGTTCAGCTTGAGGTTGATCTTGCGCAAACTTGCAAATGTCTCTTCCAAATCTTGCACAAGTGTTGCCTTGTCCTTGGTTTTGACCACTATGTCATCCATATAAGCTTCCATATTTCTATGTAGCTGGGGCTCAAAACCAATTTGGACTGCTCTTGCAAAGGTCGAGCCAACACTCTTCAACCCGAAAGGCATCCGTAAAAAGCAATACGTACCACATGGGGTGATGAATGATGTCTTCTCCTCATCTTCTCTTGTCATGAAAATTTGGTGGTAGCCTGAGTAGGCATCAAGGAATGGTAACAGGTCGTACCCGGTCGTGGAGTCAACAATCTGGTCGATGCGCGGCAACAGGAAAGGATCTTTCGGACAAGCCTTATTGATATCTTTGTAATCAATACACATGCTCCACTTCCCATTTGCCTTGCGCACCACCATCGGATTGGCCAACCACGTAGGATGGAGTACCCCTCTTACCAAGCCTGCCACCTCTAGCTTCCTAATCTCTTCTCTGATGAACTCCTGCCTCTCCAGAACTTGCTTCCTGACCTTCTGCTTGATGGGCCGCGCATGAGGATAGACAGCAAGATGGTGCTCAATCACTTCCCTGGGAACGCCGGGGATGTCGGATGCTTGCCACACAAACACATCAACATTCGCCTGCAGGAAAGTGACGAGCTCGCCTTCCTATTTTTTGTCGAGGGTGGAGCTTACGGTGAAAGCCCCTCCTGTGTCATCCTCTCTGACGGACACCCTCTTTGTCTTTGGTGGTGCAGCTCTGGACTTCTTGCTCTTGTCGGTGGAGATCTCTGGCACGTCCTCAACGGGTGCGCTTGCCAGAGTGGGTGCGAGAGGTCTCGCTGGTCTTCTTCCCTCCCAGGCTTCAACGGCAGGAGCAAGTGCCTTGGCGGCAGCTGCTGCAACTGCTTCCCGGTAGAGTTGGTCAGCGCAAATCAGTGCATCTTTCTTGTCGGAGGGGACGGTGATGATGTTCATCGGCCCGGGCATCTTCAGCGTGTTGTAGGCGTAATTGGAAGCTACCATGAACTTGGCCAGCGCCAAGCGGCCAAGGATCCCATTGTAGGGCAAGGGGGTCTCGGCTACATCGAAGACAATCTTCTCCGTCCTATAGTTCAACTCGCCTCCAAATGTCACGGGCAGCGTGACTTTTCCCTTCGGCTGGCTCCTCCCCGGGTTGAACCCTTGAAACGTGCCCGTCTCTTCGAGATCTCCAGCAAGAATGTGCAGACTTTTGATCACAACAGGTGAGATCAAGTTCAGACCGGCCCCACCGTCAACTAGCATCTTCGTCACCTTGAGGTTGTGGATCATTGGTGAAACCAACAACGGCAAACACCCAGCCGCAGTAATGCGGTCAGTGTGGTCCTCGGTGTCGAAGATGATAGGCATGCTGGACCACTTCAGTGACTTCCGTGCGTCGAGTGATGGCTCCACCGCTGTGATCTCACGCGCCCACTGCTTGAGCTAGCGGTGAGATGTGTGTATCGAGGCGCCACAGTCTGTAGTGACCCGACCTCAAACGGTCAAGTCTCTGTGCTTCAGTGTCAGCCCTGGATCAGTAATTCTGACACGCACAGTACCCGAAGGATTTATAACAGAGTAGAAATCACACACTTATTACATCGAATGTCTCAAAAGAGAACTTATTACAATAATATGGCTTAAGGCCATCTAATGCGATAACAGGGGAAGACTTGGAAGATAAAGTGAGTCCATCAACTCCAACGGCATAGCTGAGCTGCACGGCAACGACCTAACGAACCTTACTCCTCGTTTGAAAAGTCTGCAACATAATACATTGCAGCCCAAAAACGGGTCAGCACATGGAATATGCTGGCAATATAACACAATAGAGCAAGAACAGAATAATGCTATCACTACATGCATATTTGGCTGGTGGAAAGCTCTATGGTTATAGTTTTGCGAAAAGCAAATTTTTCCCTACAACAAAGGAATAAAATTTTATTTTAACTATCATGGTGGTTGAAACATTGAGAAGGTATAACCCCAACTCAATCCCAAATTAAAGTAATTAACAACCCAACAATATTAATTAAGAGTGATGAGATACATGTGATAACCCAAGTACTAGATACTCAAGATTTGTCCATAACCGGGGACACGGCTAACCATGATTAGATTGTACACTCTATAGAGGTTTGCGCACTTTTCCCCACAAGACTCGATCGCTTCCATTGGATTTCTCACACTGCATAGTGTTTGAGAAACGGATGACCGAGACATAGTCTTTCAGAAACATTAACTCCCTACTCCGGGTAGACCATACCAAACCTACAAAACCCACTACCTGCTGATCTACCTCTTCGAGATCTTCACGTAACTTACTCAACTATGCTAGAGCCCATAATAGCTTGTGGCTGCACACGGAAGTTTCTAGCATGAATCATCTCAGTTCCCTTTAAGCCTGGGTGGCGGTCCATAGGAATATCACACGGGTACCCCGGGATTTCAAAAAAAATACAGACAACACTAGGTTCCCCAGGTGCCTCAATCCACCCAGATGTGAATTTAAGTTGCCACCTTAAATAAACCATTAATTAACATTCTCACATCTGTCATGGATACACTCAAACCCAAACCACGTCTACGAGAATAGCATGGCTATATAAGCAACACATAGAAGTAACTCCCAAGGGTTTGATAATAAATAGGGCAATAGGTTCTACCTCATCAACTACTTCCCAACCTACAAGTTAATGACATCCTAACCATGCAATGTTTGAGGATTGAACTAATCCAATAAAAACTGGGTATGAAAAGAGTATGATCAATGTGTTACTTGCCTTGTTGACGATCCGCGACTCCTAGAGACTCGTAGTAACACGCTTTGCACTCCAGGAATTCTATCGCAAACAAACAACAACATACTAAGCAACTAGCAAAGATGCACAAGCAAAACTTCATATTAAAAGATATTGTCTAGAAAGTTCAACTTAAGAACTCCGGTTTGCAAAAAAAAGATTCGAATCAAACAGAGCTACGAAACTCGAACAACGAAAGAAACAAGATCCATTTACTAATCTGAACTAAGGTCAAATTTTATAGTATCAAAACCTTTTTTAAGTTGATTAAACAGAAAGAGAGTCTCGAGACGAAACTCTAGGCGTTTGAATAACCTGATTCCGACTAATGAGCGAAAAGATAAACAGAAACTAAGATCGGATCAGAAATCGCGACTGAAAATAATCGCAGATAAATCCTATAAAAGAAAACTGACGAACAGACTAACGAACGAGCGTTCGTTATCTGTAACTAACGGAAGAAAACCGTTCGTTTAAACGAACATACGGACAAACGTCCGCTAATTAGAAGAATTGAGAAAACCGGCGAACCGATAAAAAAACCGAACTAGGGTTTCTAAAAAACGAACGGTTTTTAAAAAAAACGGCGGCTCGGATCTGGCGCGGTACCTCCGGTGAGGCGGCTCCGGCGAGGCGGGGTTGGGCGGCGGGGCGGCGGCTTGCGGGGCGGTGGGGCT